>NW_008246054.1:4839318-4847927 GCF_000691975.1 Corvus brachyrhynchos
CCGGCACCTCCTCTCGCTCCGAGGTCCATCTTGTGGAAGCTGCTGGGAATGTCGGAATATTCGTACGTGAGCCAGAGCTGTGGAGTTCGGGATCCCCGCAGGCCATCCCAGTTGCCAGGCCGTGGGGATAGGACCATCCAGTGCTCCATCTCCAAAGCATCTCCTTTACTTTGTGGATTCGGGATTTGCATGTTCAGCTGCGTGGATGTAGCTGAGCTCCTCCATTTCTCAGCCCTGGGAATGAGCTTGTGGTGGGGAACATACCTCACGTAAGGCTTTTTCCTTAAATTGATGGGGGTCACCACTTTTCTTGCAGCCCCAAAATGAAGAGGGGATTAGGGAAAGGCTTTGAAAGGATTCGGCACCCTCTTCTCCCCCACACTGATTGATGGGGCATTGATTGCCCTCCCACTCACACCAACCTGCCTGGGTTGCGGGTCTGTGACACCCCCAGTGCCTCCACACCAGCACCCTCGAGTGGGGGTCCCATCCCTGCCTGTTGCCGTGAGCCAGCCCAGTCGCCTGGACCCAAGCGAGGGCACGTTCCTGTGGAGGCATCTCCATGGGGTGGCAAAACCACATCACCACCAGACCTCATTAGCAGCTCTCAGCTAATGCTAATTATAGTCGTTCTCAGGGAAATCCCTCTGGGGACCACGGCACCCTCCAGATTTGGCCCATGGGGGCAGGACGGCGACAGCAAACAGGGAGAGAGGCAGCCTGGCACGGTGCCATGCCCCTGGGCAAACCCTGACCCCACAGGACTCTGCAAAAGCGGGATGCACAGGGGAACTCTGCCCCTAACCCCCACACCGCTTCACTGAGCTGCCCACGGGGGCCCTGGAAACTTAGTCCTCATTTATAATTTAAGCTCCCTTCCTCCCCTTCCCTTCTACTCTTATTTATTTTATTCTCCTTCCCTGTACACACTGCGGGAGAAAGCACCAGAGGGGAGCTGTGAATCAGAGTCCTGGGCAGCGGCTCCCGCAGCAGCGCCGTTTCAAAGCCCCATTATCATATATTGACCCAGGCTCTGACAGCCAGAGCCAGCTCCACTGGGAAGGGTGAATTTCCCAGCATTGAGGAGCTGTGCAGCAGCTGCCTGGGAGTAGGCGGCCAGTGGCAAACCCACTGTCAGCCTCCAGGGAGATAGAGAAGGGTTTTCAGCTCAATAATTGCCCCACGTGTTTCCACCACCAGTTTTAAGGGGATTTGCATCCTGCAGAGATGAGGTTTTCCAGGTGTTTTGCTTTCGTCTTGGTACTGAGGCTGTAAGCTCTGGGCAGGAGATAGAATCATAAAATACTCTGAGTTGGAAGGGACCCAAAAGGATCATTGAGCCCAACCCTTAAGTGAATGACCCATATGGGGATTGAACCCGTGACCCTGGCACTATTAACACCAAATCTTTTGTGTCATGGGTTTGCCTCCTCCTCCTTGGGATGTAACACACATCCATGAGATGATTTCCCTGCCCCTGTTGCAGAGGGGTCCACGTTAGAGAGTGATGAGACCACACAGCCAGGGCTCAGGATGCAAAGCTGATGAGTATCCCAATCTCACCTCCTCCTCCAGCACAGCCCACTGGGCGTGGGGGGATGGCCCACAGGGCCAGATCTTGATGGGAATTGGTGGTGACGCTGCTGTGCTCAGCAGTGGGGATGCTGCAGCTGGAGCATGAACTGCACATTCCCAGCCGGTTCCAGCTGTATCCCACACTGGATGAGCCCCTCACCAGGCTCCTGCTTGGTGGTGGGCAGTAATACTGGCTGCAGAGAGAATTGACAACTGAATGATTGGGGGGGGTTGCCTGTATTTGAGTACAGATGTTGAATTAGCCCAAGGAGCTGCCCTACACTTGCTGTACAATTTCCACTGGTACAACAAAGCCCAACCTCACCTGAAGTCCTCTGTACCTGGAGAGACTTCACCCACTGCTCCAGGTCTTTGGTCCAAGCACTTCGGGGATGTAGTGACCAAGGCTGTGTGACGACACCAACCTGTCCAGGAGCCACCTTCTGGCCCAACACAGACCTGGAACCCCACAAGGGTTAAAAGCTGTGGAGGCGGAGAGGAGAAAATTTTCTTCTGATTTGCTTAATGAACGTTAATTAAGAAGACAGAAGATAGCAGATTCCTTCAGGGTAGAGATGAAAGGCCCGTTAATTAAATCTGGAGAGCGAGGAACAGGGCCGACTGATCCTCCTCCTGATCAGACCTGACAAGACAGGCGCGGGGCAGGAGCGAGGTGTGCCGGATCCCACAGCCCCTCATGTTCCACAGCCCAGCTCCAGGCTGGCAGCTCGGCCAGGTTTTGACAGGGTGCGTGGGACTGGGTGCCACTTAGCTGCCTCCAGCACCCATGAGGCTGAGGGTGGCCCCATCCATCCCCTGGAACTGGGATGAGAGCTGGGTCACTGCCCCTGGCTCCACTGGGGTGGAGCTGGGGTGGTACTGTGAGATGGGCAGCCCTTAGTTTCCAGCAGCACCTTCTCCAGAAGGGATGAGCTGACCTTGCTGGAGAAAGGGGAAGACAGGATGGCCAGCTCCACCCTGAGGAAGAAGAGGAGAAGGAGGTTTGGTCACCCAGCTTGGTGGTTTGCCCCAGGTCCCACCACCGACAGGAGCTGCTCACAGGTTAAATGGGAGAGGGTCAGAAAGGCACTGACCACCACCTTGTGCCATGGAGGGACAAGCCTCTGGGATGGACACCTGCCTGTGTTTCAGCACACACGCTGCCTCACCTTCCTGGAGCGGGCAGCTCCTACCACCAGTGATTTGCCAAAAATGGCTTTTCTGCCTGGAGCTGAGACCTGGAGGCTGTGGCACAGGAACAGGATTCTACTGGCAGCCTGCTGCCTCCGTGCTCTCCTCCAGCTTTCAGCACAGGCTTATTTTTAAAAGCAGAGCAGTTGAGCATCCCAAATCACAGCCCAAAACCACAGCAGCCCTACCTGACCCTCCCTGACACTGTAGCCCGTTCCCTCTCCCACCCCATCCCTCACCCTGGGACTGGGGCAGGGGTTGCAGGCAGGTTGAGCTGCAGGATGCCAGGAGCATTTCAATGAGCACAGACAACGCTTTGCCGCTCTCCTGGCACGCACAGCCCTGTGAGGGGGGACAGCCGGGGTGATGGGGTGCTCTTTGTCAAAAACAGCAGCCCCTTGGGCACAGAGGAGGAAAGGGCAGCTGCCAGCACACCCCCCAACTCTGGTGACCACAGGGTGAAGACCCCACCTTCAGAGCAGCGGAAAACTGCACACGCAGTGTAAATGATGGCTGGAGCATCTCTCGTGTGCACTGGCTTATTTTGTAAACCTGAACTTTGCAAAATGTCACAAAATGGAGAAACGAGAGGCCTGGGATGAGTAAATCTCTATTAGAAATTCCCTGGGATGGCAGCAGTCATGTTCTCACTCGATGATGGCACATTACAGCCCAGCCCGGCTCGGGGAGCGGGGTCATGCGTGGCGCTGATTGCGGAAAGTATTTAATTAACACTGCTGTAAATACGGCGCTAGCGGTGCCAGGCAGACCACGGTGCTGCTGAGCTGCGGAAGTTTTGCCGAGGCAGATGGGAGAAGATGAGGGAGGGCAGAGAAAATCCAGCAGATTTTGCTCCCTGTTTTGCCACAACACTTGGGGGGCTTCAAGGCGTGAGGGGAAGATGGGACAGTGATACTGTCAGGATGTGCCCTGAGCAAGAAGGCTTCACCATCAGTGCCCAGACGAGTGGGGAAGCCCCATAACAGGGAAAGCTCTCCCAAAGCAATTGTTGGGCCACACATCACCGTCCTCTTCCCTGATGCACAAATAGTCTAAAGTCACCTTTTCAGAGATAATCGTCCCCAAATTCTCTCAATACCTGGCAGACAGTGAAAATAGGAACATCTCAGCTTCACTCGTGCATGACCAGAAGCTCATCGTCTCACTGATGAGCTGAACAACACCAGATCTGACCCAGCTCAAGGACACAGGGTGACAGCCAAGCCATCACCGTCCCCAGGACACACATTTCACCCATCCCATGGGACTCAGGAGGTCAGGGACCACAACAGGAGGAAGCACCAGGTCAGAGCAGGACCAGCCAGTTTCAGGCACAGCCAAAAAGGACCTTTCCTCGCCTGAGCTCATCAGCAGCTTAATGACACTGGCTAAAAAGCTTTGGAGTCCCTAATCGCTCATCATATTATGGCTGCTCACAAGTGAGGCCAACCAGTACCAACCTCCTCGAAGCCTTTCTAATTAACGAGCAGAGGCTTAGGCTCTCCCAGCCCAAAAGCAGCATCTCAGATAAAACCAGCAGCCTCCTGCAAGCCCCGCTCCCCTTGATAAACCCCTTTAATGGGCTTGTCAGCATCACCTGAGGCCACCCCATTGGCTAACGAGGCACATGTGTCTGTCTGCCCTCCCCCCTGCCTCCGTGCTGTGGGTGGGGAGATGTCCATCCATCCATCCATCCATCCATCCATCCATCCATCCATCCATCCATCCATCCATCCATCCATCCATCCATCCATCCATCTCCAAGGTGGCAGGAGCCATGGGATGTTCCTGCCATGGCTGCCCCTAACCCTCTGCTGGATCCCTGGACATGTCCCCTGTGTACCCCATCCACGAGGTGTCCGGATTTCCCCTTCTCCAGGAGGGTGGGTGACAGCTGAGCAGCAGCAGATGCCACCAGATGGTCACCACAATGAGACACCCGGCTAAACCGGTAACTGGGAGGACACTGGAGCCCCTCATTTGCTAAGTGACTCCTATACTGGTCCCAAGGGGAGTGAGCTCGGGATGCTGGATGGTGGCACTGAGCTGCTGCCCACAAAGCCTCAAGCAGTGGGACGCCTACACTGGCACTGTCACAACGGTTTGTGGCCACAGTCACAGCCCTGAGAGTGGCTGAGCACTCACATCTCATCCCAGTGATGGGTTCTCAGGGGCTTTGGAAGATCAGGCTCACAAAGCACTTAAGCACTTTTCGAGCCTCCTTTCCCAAAGCCCCCCAGAGCCCATCGCTGTGATGAGCGGTGAGTGCTCAGCCCCTCTGCCGGGGGCTGCCTCCCCCCTCCCTCCCGCCCCCATCAGTCGGAGATGCCCCAATACACTCTGTGACAGATAAGAAGTTGTTGTGATACCTTTGACTTTAAAGTAGGAGAAATGACTCCTCTGTAACGTGATCTACCGTGTCTTTATATTCCCAAGCGTGTCTCCCCGGATCGGGGCTGGGGCTCTGATTTAATATTCTCATGGAAATAGTGCCCTCATCCAATTACCACGGGGATTTCAGTGCAGGCAGCAGCTGAGCCGCCGGTAGCCCCCAGCATGGGAATGAGCCCCACGGGCGACCAGGCCCCGGGTGACCTCACTGGGGTTACCCCAGAAGTGCTGCAGGGGGACCCAAGTTAATTTGGCACCCCCAGAGAGCGGCTGTGGCAAGGACTGGGTTAGACTGGGAAGCACTGGTGGGAACTGGGAGAGCAAAGGAACGGCGAAGCCTCGCTCCAGGCGGCGGCAGAGAGCTCTGTGGGAAACATCCCTGGAGATTTCCACTTACCGCGGGAATAAAATCCTTCTGTTTCGAACTGGAATGCCTGCTGCTCCACATCCCCCTCCAGCCACGAAGGCTGGATGCTCCCTGGTAATCCTGCATCATTTATTTTCATTGGCTGACAGAAAAAAGTGCAGTCAGAAAAGTGATGTTAGCTATGCTGGCTGGCATAGAAAATGTTGCTTTAATTGTATTTTATTTGGCAATAAGAAAAGAGAAGCAAGAACAAACCCTCCAGATATTCCCTCTCTCCCCCCATTTAAAATTTCAATTTGGTAATTTTATGACAATGTTTCTGATAAAACCCAACAAAGCACATTAAAGTGAGAGAAGGGATTTATCCTTTTCAGTGGCACATGATCTTTGGACACATTTCCCAGTCTATATATATTAAGACAGTTGGAAAAAAAAAAAACCCAAACAAACTTGTTTGCTTCTTTTCCCTGTCAGCTGTTATTTTTCAACCATAAACCCCACTATTTTTTCCAACCCTTGCTTCCTGCTTTCTGATCTCTAAAGGCAAAACCAGGGAAGGATTGTACAGCCCGTCTGAAAAAAACGTCATGGAGCAACCCCACTTCCTTCAGCCCAGGCCTGGCCATCACACCATGTCCTGCTGTGATTTTACACTTTCAAGGACATTTTCCTTGAAAATTTCCCTTCCATCCTATTCCCAAAGAAACTGTCATTGATTTGCTGTTGAAATTGGAGGAAGAGCTTGGCTCGAGCTCTGCCTCTCCTGGTGCCAACGCCAGCTGGGAGCTGCATGGGCTGGCCACGATTTGGGGGTTCCCTGACCTTTTCCTGGCATCTCCATGAGTCAGGAGGATAAAACCTTCAAAGCTAACGTGACATTTAGAAACCAAACCATCAATACATAAACCTGAGGGTTTCTCTGTGCCGCCTGGAATCAAACACTCTGAGTCTTGGCCAACCAGCCCGGCTCGGTTCTCCCACCCAGCTGAGCATCCCGAGCTTCCTTCCAGCATCCTGCAGATTTATTTGCTGCATAAATCCCTGCTCCCACCCAGTGTGGCAGCCACGCCTTCAAAGCACCGGGTGTTCCACACAGAGTGTGGGGGGCTTGGGAAGGGGTTAATGGGTGGGCAGAGGCAGCGCTGGGGAGTTGCTAGGAAACTTGGGGCTTTGGGATGCTGGATGTGATGCTCAGCCAATGGAGGAGTCCTCTGAGGAGTAAATCTGCTAATTTGGGCGTCATTGACTGCCAGGGCTAGGGGTGGATGTGGGTGCTGAGCAGAGCTGACCCCGACCCCCTCCTCCCAGCCCCACAGTGATGCTTTCCCATCCTGCTCCTGTGGTTTCAATTAAGGCACTGAATTAATCTCTCGCAATAAACTCAGCTGCTATTGTAGTTTGCTTTGGGATTCATCACCACTTTTGCAGCAAATACAGCAATTAAACAGAGCGGTCTTGGTAGCTCAGGAGGGAAAGCTGGGTTCCCCCAGGCTGGTGTTTGGGATTGGGGTACCCAGGCCCCCCCCCGGGGTTAGTTTTCACCAGCCCAAAGCCCTTTCTGGGGGCTGCTGAGAGCGAGGGAGCTGGAGGAGGCACCACTGCCCCCCCTCACCTGCATATGCTCCTCCAGATGGCCCAGGCTGCTGCTCTCCATGTGGGAAAAGGTTTTAAATTAAAATCTTCCCTGTGTTTTTTGGCGAGTTTTGGCTGGGTTTCTTTCCCCTCACTTTCCAGCTCTCCGGCCCATTTGCCATCATTAAGTGTAGATGGAGTGCCAGTACGGTGGAGCTGGGTGGCTGGGTGGGCACAGGGGGGTCTCCAGCCAGGGCCCAGACCCACAGAGGCAGGCGTGCACCCCACAATGAGCCCCTCTCAGGCTGGGGTCAGCCCTATCTCTCCACAGCCCTCCTTGGCTGTCAGGAAATGGAATTGTTCCTCTCTGGAGAACCCTGCTGACCACCCCCAACCAGCCCCTCTCCCCCCTGTCATCATCCCCTGCCCTCCCAAAAGGGCAGGAGAGCTCCTTCAGAAGCCCAGCACTCTGGATTTCCATCCCAGTGGGATCTGATGTGGCTCTGCTCCAAACCAGTGCCTTTTCCCACCCATCAGCTGCTCATGGTGACGCCCTCACCAAGTGTATAGCCCCTGGTTTTGGTGGGATGGGATGGGATGGGATGGGATGGGATGGGATGGGATGGGATGGGATGGGATGGGGAGGCATGCAACCTTCCTTCTATCCACAAGCCTGGCAGAGGAGCAAGACCCACATCGGGGCAGGATCCGGCCTCTCCAGGGACTCTGGGATGCCAACTTTTCACAGAAGCACTGGATTACAGCACATCAGCTCCAATCAATACTTTGCCGTGGCAGAAAGCAAAGGGAAAAGAGGAACAAAAAGAGGTTTCTCATTTGTGGGGGATTTGGGGCTTTTGTTGTGTTTGGAGGGAGGAGGAAAACAAAGCTTGAGAAAGGGCTGGGAAGGAAGGGCTGGGGATGGGGACAGAGCAGCCCCCACCCGTCTGGGACACTGCTGTAGAGTGGGACTCTCTGAAACACTCAGGGTGCCAAGGAGAGCACATGGGCATGGAGTGAGGATGGGATGGGTACAGGGTGGGCATGGGGTGATCCAGTGGCACAGAGAGTTTGATTCTTTCCTCCCCAGACCATGGCACCTGCAGCAAAGCCCTCCTGGCTCTGGCCCCCCAAGAGGGGCAAAAGGTGGAGGAAAGGATTTGGCAGAGGAGAGAGAGGAGAAAAGGTGCTCAGCCTCTGGTCTGGTCCCGCTGAGACCCTCACAAAGTACAAGCAGGCTTGGAGATGCTCTTGACAAAACAGGGGTGTTAAAGGAGGGGTTTTGGAAACCCAGGTATCTTGCAGGGAGAAGAGCAGAAGTGATGCCCCAGGAGCTGCTGCCACTGACCCCGTGCTGGCTGCAGCCCAAGACCTCTTTGTGGGTGGTTTGTCTCATTGTCTGAGCCATCGATTCCTCCCGCGGAAGAAAAAGGCCGTGACACAGCGAGCGGTGTCCTGCCGTGTCACTCAGTGATGGACAGAGCACTCAGCCCTCGGGAGAGAAGCTCCTTCC
>NW_008246054.1:4847947-4848354 GCF_000691975.1 Corvus brachyrhynchos
CGAGCGGGGGGGAGCCTGCACAGGGCACTGCCGGGAACAGGAGCTGGGGACACCGTGGGCTGCCCCGCTCCTATGCAGGGACCCCCCCAGCAGCCAAACTCGCAGCAGGGAGAGCACCCAGCGGGGACCTGGCAGCTTTTTGTCATTCCAGGTCAGCGGCCTGGTGAAGGACCAGCGAAGGACCATCCGGGCACCGCGGCGCTCTCCCCGCGGCTGCTTGGGATGAGGCTCACGCGTCTCCTCTGCATTCTGCGCTCTCGCCGGCGCGGGGACGAAGAGCTTTGAAGGAGCTGCCCTTTCATTATTAATATGATGATGATGTCTGACGCCGTGCCTCCCGTGGCTCCCTGCCAAGGAAAGCACACGCTGTTCCTGGGGGAGGGCTCGGTGTCCCCCCCCCGCCTTTC
>NW_008246054.1:4849055-4849824 GCF_000691975.1 Corvus brachyrhynchos
GGACGCCCCTACCCATCACGTCCCCAGTTCCACAGCTACAGCCGGACCCTATGACAGGCAACAGGAGGTGACGCGGCTCGGCGTAAATCAGTGACGAGCCAGGCCAGTGTTCCCGCTGGCCCTTGGCCCTGGCAGGGCTCATCTCTCAAGCTCCCAAAAACACGGCCCCCTCCGCCAGGCAGGCGGCCTCCATCCCGCTCACCTCACTGCTTGGAGACCGGCAGCTGGGAACGGCACTGGGACCGACCCTATGACAGGCAACAGGAGGTGACGCGGCTCGGCGTAAATCAGTGACGAGCCAGGCCAGTGTTCCCGCTGGCCCTTGGCCCTGGCAGGGCTCATCTCTCAAGCTCCCAAAAACACGGCCCCCTCCGCCAGGCAGGCGGCCTCCATCCCGCTCACCTCACTGCTTGGAGACCGGCAGCTGGGAACGGCACTGGGACCCGGGCGAGCCGCACCCTGCACCTGCACCCTCGCAGGCACCCGTGTCAGGGTGCAGTGGGGACACCCCACACTCGGCAGGGCTGCGAGGGGCCAGCCCTTCTGGCACACCCCGGCCAGCAGGCTCCCAAGCATCCCATCCTGCACCACCTCCATGATTCGGCTGTGGGTAATGTCAAGGTATGTTGGATTGCAAATTAACCGTCAGCCCGCTGCACGGTCCCGGCTCCATCTGCAGAAAATGAGTTGCTGGACTTGGAGAGTGTCCAGTTGTGCAGCTCGGCGTGCCTAAAGCCCAGGGCTGACAAGCCCCCGAAACACTCCCCCC
>NW_008246054.1:4849887-4851127 GCF_000691975.1 Corvus brachyrhynchos
ATGTCAAGGTATTTTGGATTGCAAATTAACCGTCAGCCCGCTGCACGGTCCCGGCTCCATCTGCAGAAAATGAGTTGCTGGACTTGGAGAGTGTCCAGTTGTGCAGCTCGGCGTGCCTAACGCCCAGGGCTGACAAGCCACTGAATCACTCCTCCCCGCGCTGCCAGGCCACATGAAGCCAAGATGCATTTCTTTTTAATGATAAGTTTTTATTGTTTGGAGTTCGGCTTAAACAGCTTCCCGGGGGGCAGCGCCTCCTGCTTCCAGCACGGCCGAGTGGAGCGGGGAGCCGAGCCCGGCTGGTGTGGGCGCACCGAGCACCAGTGGCACGAGTTGGCCAGTCTCAGCTGTAAAGGGAAGTCCTTGAAAACCGTCCATGGGGAAGGAGCTGGGCTGCCAGCCACGAGCATCGCCCGGTAAATCCACACAAAACATCTCTGCAGCCAAAGGCAGGATTTGCACCTGGCCAGGAGACAACACACACACACCCCCCACACCACACACACACGGGTACCGACTGCTTGAGGCAACGCCTGCGCTTCCCTCCCCGCCCCAGACAGCTCTTTGGGAATATTTGCCAGCCCAGCATGCATCCAGCTCTTCCAAAAATAGGGTGTGTGTCCTGGAGAGAAGCTGCTTGGACCCCTCGTCCCCCACACATACCACCTGCCACCCCTGTGCCACACCTGCCCCCACAGGGAGGCAGCCCCCACCCCAGTGAGGCTGCATGGGAGCTGCTGGGAGGTCCTGACTGGGGCTGAGCTCCAGGAAACAGAGACCCAGGGGGATTTGGAGGAGCCACTGTGCCGCCTGCCCAGGGGACAGCCTCATGCTGTAGGACAAGGGGCTGCAGGGCTGCCCAGGAGGTTTCCCAGCGGATTCTTAGCATGGAGAGAGAGCTCAGCCTCCCCCCAGCCGGATTGAAGCAGCGCTGAGCCATCGCTGCTCTCACGATGCTCCTCTGAACCTCTCAGCAACGCTCCTGCCCGCAGGTCAGACAAGTGGCAAATAAAAGATTTACGGGAGGTGCGGCAAAGCTATGGGAAGGAAAACCACATCCACACGGGAGTGGCGGCACATCAGGCCGGGAGGGAGCCCTGGCACGCAGGGCTTTGGGCTGGGAACACCGGGGTTTGGGAATCGCTGTGACCCTGGAGGGGGTGGGGGGCGGCTGCTGCCTCCCCCCGCCAGACCAGCTTCCCACAGTGTGCTGGGCTTTGCTCAGAGCCTCCCAGCACCT
>NW_008246054.1:4852061-4867382 GCF_000691975.1 Corvus brachyrhynchos
CCCTGGGGAGGAGCAAGCCCAGGCACCAGCACAGGCTGGGGGTGACCTGCTGGAAAGCAGCTCAGTGGAGGAGCTGGGGGTGCTGGTGGACAACAAGCTCTCCATGAGCCAGCAGTGCCCTTGTGGCCTTGCAGGCCAATGGTACCCTGGGCTCCGTTCAGAAGAGCATTGCCAGCAGGTTGAGGGAGGTGGTCCTGCCCCTCTACTCAGCCCTGGTGAGGCCTCACCTGGAAATGCTGTGACTTGTTCTGGGATCCTGAGTAAAAGAAAGACAGGATGCTCCTGGGGCAAGTCTAGCAGGGGGCTACAAAGATAATCAGAATCATACAACAGTTTGGGTTGGAAGAGACGTTAAAGATCACCCAGTTCCAACCCCCCTGCCATGGGCAGGGACACCTTCCACTAGACCAGGTTGCTCAAATCCCCATCCAGCCTGGCTTTGGACACTTCTAGGGATAGGCACAGGCATGGCCGCACGCTGAGTGCAGGCAGGGTGGGAAGAAGGAGCGCGGAGTATGGGCAAACGTGTCTGGGAAGAGCTGGAGGACAGCGAATCTCCGGCGAGCCTGTGAGTGGAGGGAAGGAGCCAAGAGCTGGCAGTGCTGCCCTTCCTCGGCACCCAGGAGCTGGGCAAGGATGGGGGGAGCAGACTTGAGACACGCTCCACCCCAGGTCCGCCACTTCCCTGTCCCCTGACACCCGCAGCAAGGCGAGAAAGGGGCTTCTGCCTGACTTCTTCCTTCTGCACACCCTTCCCTGCGCCCTCATCTCCCCGGACAGCCCCTCCATGCCGAGTAGCTTGCGCGCCTCTCTGGAGAGGGGCTGCGCACCCCGGGAGACTTCTGAGCCCCCGAGAGAGAAACCACCCTGCCCTCCTCTCCCTGGCAGAGCTGCCTCCCTGTGCGCAGCCCCTGCCCGCAGGGATTCGAGCAGCGCCATCCGTTTGGAGCTGCCATCCCCGGCTTTGTGCCCCCCGCGGCCCCGAGGGTGAGCCGGGCAGGATGGATCCAGCCCCACCACCCGTGCGGGGCTGGACAACCCAGCGCGGGGCTTGATGGTTCAGGGTGGGTTGCAAAGGATGTACAGAGTTTGCCGTGCAGCCGGAGCTGCGATCCCAGCTCCCGCAAGCTCCGGTGCAATCCCATCGCAGCCCGCCCGCATGCTCACCCACAGAGCCGGCTCCAGCGCGCTCGCCATCCTTCCCTTCTCCTCTCCTCTTCCCGATCCGCAGAGTGTGGCGTGCCGTGGGAGCGGTCGCAGGCAGGCTCTGGGTGACGGAGGGAGAGTAGGAAAAGGGGAGCGGGATTCAGTTCACCTGCTCCGTGCCCGCGGGGAGCCGGCGGAGCGCGGCGCTGGGCTCCGGGAGGGCGGCCGGGACACAGCCCGGGCCCAGGGCGAGGGGACGGGGGCTGCAGCCCTGCGCCAGGCGGAGCAGCAGGGCGGGATGGGCTGGGAGGGTCGAGAGGGACGGAGCAGTGGAGAAAAATGATGCAAAATGAGCTGCTCTGCTCGGGCAGCTCTGGATGAGCGATAGGTTCGGGATGAGGGACTGACCCTTGCTGCCCTGGGGCGCCTTTAGCGCTGGGTGGACCCCGGCAGGAAGGTGGGGGTACCTGGACTGAAGTTTGCACCAGCAGCTGAGCCTGGGCAATGCAAACCACAGTGTCCACTTGTCTCGGAAGCAGGACACAGGTTCTGGTTCTGGTTCGTACCTGGCTGAGGGCACAGCCCAGAGGGAGAGCAGCCAGGCTGCTGGACTGCTGCCTGCCGTCCCACAGCAGCGCTTGTCTGGTGAGCTGGGGAGGAGCAGGGATTTTGGCAGGAGCAAATGGGACCTCCTCATCTTAGAGCATCTCCCAGGGCAAAGCTCAGCCTCTTCTGCCACCACTCTCCATCTATGCCCTCCAGGGACCGGCCATGTCCGGGTGCTCAGGGGACAAGCCAGCTTTTGTTGTTCCCTTCCCACAGGCTGCACGTGCTGGAGCTGCTTGTCTCCATCTCCAGCGCTGGCTGAGTAGACTGGGGGATGCTTTGAGGGGCCTGATGGGGTCCAGAGCTGCTCATGAAATGTGGCTGGGTCACCAAGGACCCAGCCCCCATGGGTGACCAAGCATAGATCTACTGCCTGTGCCAGTGCAGAGCACGGAGAGCCCAGCTCAGCTTTGCACTGAGGACACAACCATCCCTCAGATCCTGCCTGGGGCTCCCTCCCAGGCTCCAGAGCAGGTTTGCAAGTGAAGATCTGCTCATCCCAAGCACCACTCAGTCTCACAGCTTCTGGTCTCCTTAGGAAGGAGTGATTTGAAGATACTGGGACCTCCAGCCCAATGGATGTCCCCAGGAGAACATCAGTAACCAGGGAAGGGGGATGTCCTATAGCTGTCCAAAAGTCTTGGCGAGAATTCCAAGGCCATGGAACAGACAGCAGGAACCCTAGGGATTGTGAGAGCTGTGGTCATGGTGAGGCAGGAGCGTGTGGCAGGGGTATCTGCAGGGTCCCATGCCAGCAGCTGGGCATGCTGCTGCAGTGTTGCTGTGCTGGAGGGGCTTGGGGGGACCCCCCCTCCAGTTTGGAGTGTTACTGGTGCCACTGGCTGAGTTTCCCTCCTCTCCCCACTGCAGGTTGCCAGGTAACACAACCTGCCAGCAAAATGCGTGGGACTCATGAAGCTGCCGCCACTTAGGATCTTGCAGTTGCAAGCAGAGGGGATCATTTTGGAAGGGGATTGGCCCCCAATTCCTGTTGCTGGTGGGAAGGCAGTGGTTCTGGGGCTTGAAGGGTGGAAAACAGCTGGATACAGCTTCCAGTCTGGTGGTACATCCGGGCAGAGCTGCGAGATTTTGGTGTGTTACAGCCCAGTTGGGATTTGTGTGGCTGTGGGAAGCAGAACATCATCTGTTCATGGCTCTGCTCTGGGAACTCTTACTGCTCAGAGGGAACCCTTGGCCTTTGCAGCCCATCCATGTGCCCCTCAAGATGGGGAAGGCAGCAGTGTTGGGAGCAGCAGCAGCAGGATGGGAGGGCACAAAGTCCTGGAGATGAGGGTGCTGTCACAGCCAGGACCACCACAGGGACATGGTCCCTGCTCAACCTGTAGATCCCAAACCACCTGACAGTGGTCAGCAGCCACCCCTCCTGTCACTTCTGTGCTTGCAGGCTGCTGAGGGGCCCAGCTGAGCCCAGGTCCTGGGTGTCCACACAAGGAGCTCAGCAATGAGCATCTCCCACCCCTGTCTGCCACCATCCTGCTGCTCCTGGGTGTCTCCTGTGCCCCCAAGCCAGGGCTCCGTATCTACACACACCAGACAAACTCCTCAGCCCCTTGCTTGCCCTAAACTTCCCTTATTGCCTTTGACATCTCCTTTTAATGTGCACCGAGGGGCTGAGCCTGGGCCTCTCTCCTCACAGAGATCCCTGCAGGTGGGTTCCCATTCAGTGCTGCAGCCTCACTCCTGCAGAGTGGCCCTGTGCCCCCAAGCCAGGGCTTCATATCTACACACACCAGACAAACTCCTCAGCCCCTTGCTTGCCCTAAACTTCCCTTATTGCCTTTGACATCTCCTTTTAATGTGCACCGAGGGGCTGAGCCTGGGCCTCTCTCCTCACAGAGATCCCTGCAGGTGGGTTCCCATTCAGTGCTGCAGCCTCACTCCTGCAGAGTGGGGGAGTGGGCGAGAAACCTGGGGCATACCCTGGGGCTGGTGGTGCATCCTTGGCCCCCCAGCCAGCCCCGCTGCCGCTGGGGTCACCTTAATGCAAATGATTGCGTGAGCGTGAATGGAATGAAGGGTGCTTGAAGGAAGGTGTCACTCCAGATAGATGTGCACAGGAGGGGACAGGGCCTGGGAAATCTTTGCAGATGCAGCAATTTTCCCCTCGTTTCTGAGGAAAGTAGTCTTTGTCTCTCTGAATCTGCAGTTTGCTGCCAGCCCTGCAATTCCTTGTGACAGCCGTGGCCAGGGTCAGGGGAAAATCACAGCCTCTGTCCTGCAGGTGTAATGAGGAGGGGAGGTGGAAGGGGACTGGGAGCTGATGGGATCAGGTGGCAGCTGACTCGCTCTGCACTGCCTGCGCTGGCACTTCAGGCTTTGCAGGTGAAAAAGGCTCTTGGTGGGCATGGAGCGGCTCCCACGGGCTGAGCCAATGGGTCTGAACAGCAGCAGAGCTGCCAGAGGGGCTGGGGGGGTCAGAGACCTTTTCCACAGCAACTCCCCCTTGCTGGGAGGCTCTGGGACTGATCCAAAGGCTCTGGGAGCAACTCTGCCCCCCTCCAGCAGGAAATGAGGTGACAAGGGGGACGGAGATATGTGGCCTGCCATAGCTGGGAGATGCCACGTGGAGAGCAGGTCCCCACGATGCTCAGGGCAACGTGACCCCAGCACTGACCCACAGCCTCCCTTTGTTGCTTTCCCTGCGGTCCCTGCTGTGAGGGACACGAGGTGTTTTCCCCTTTTCTCCCCATATTTGTGCTCAAGGCAGCAGGGAGCCCCACACGCATCTCCCGGGGAGCCAGGGCTGCTCCAGCCGAGGATCACCGCCGTAAATAAAACATGCCAGCGGGAGCCGGCGGCTGCTGTGCCTTCGCTCTCGTTATTATTTCATACCCCACTCCCAGGTGGGTTTAGCTGCTCTGCTCACTCGGTGTTCGCCTGTGGCCTCCACATCCCTGGCAGAGCCTCAGGGCTCCCTGGGGTCCCCACCCTCCCTCCTCTGCCCCAACGTCATTGCCGGACCCCCCAAAGCCCGTGCGGGTTTGACCCTACCTCTGGGATGAAGGGGCGCGGGATGTGTCTGTCCAGAGGGGTGCTGATGGTGTGTCTGTGTCTCTGCCTACAGAGGATGAGCTGTGGGTACATCCTGTGCACCGTCCTGCTGTCGGTGGCCGTCCTCCTGGCGGTGACAGTCACGGGGGCCATCCTCTTCATGAACCACTACCACACGCCCGTCACCGAGTCGCCCCCCGTGATCAGCACCAACCCCGAGGAAGCCAACGCGCTGGTGACCATCGAGAAAGCCGACAGCTCCCGCATCAACATCTTCATCGACCCCAACTGCCCCAGCGCTGCCAGCACGCTGGGCCGCATGGAGGGGCTGCAGACCTCCCTGCTGCGCGCTGTCACCGACCACGATGCCGAGGCCAAGGCCACCAAGAGCCAGCAGAAGGCTCTGCTGGTCACAGTGGCAGACGAGGTGGCCAAGCTGCTGACCCACACCGTGCAGCTGCGCGCCGACTGCGACGGCCTCAAGAAGGGGCACAGCGCCATGGGGCAGGAGCTCAGCGCCCTGCAGGGAGAGCAGGGCAGGCTCATCCAGGTGAGCCGGGGCTGGCAGTGCCAGGCAGGGCTCCCTGGGGATAGAAAACCCTGTCCCAATGTCCCCGGGAGTATGGCTGCTTGCAGCTCCTGCCCACAGCATCCAGGGGAGAGCTCCAGGAGAAGGAGCTGAGGTTGAAGGCAGGTGCTTGGGAATTGGAAGTCGGGAAGTGTCTCCCTGCCAAGCCTGGGGCAGTGCCAGTGAGCATGGTGTGCAGCCTCCCACGCTGGGGCCTCCCAGATCCAGGTCCAGTTTGAGGGCTCCAGTCAGAGCCAAGCACAGCACAGAACCTTCTCAAGGGCAGTTCATGCAGCAGTCAGCCCCCCCTTTTCACAGTCCCCAAAATTTCCCAGCCAGTGAGCTGTGTTGAAAGCTTACCTGAGTATGCCAGGGGTCTGCCAGGTGTTGCAGCAAGATCCAGGCATGGCTGGATGCTCCAGTACCTCCTGGTACTCAGCTGCCTCTGTCCAGAGCTGCTTGTTTCTCGGTGCTTCACTTCGCTCCTCATCCTCCTGCCGTGCCACGGCCACCCCGTGTCACTCTCCCAGCCTGGGTCACCTCAGGGGACGATGAAGAGCTGGCAGCTGCCTCAGGACACGGCTATTCCTGCCGCCTCCGTCATCCTGTCCTTTGCCGAGAGATGCTCTTTATCCCATGGGGTGGCAGCACCAATGCACCCAGGTTTGGGGATTTCTCCTCCCTGGTGGCAATAGGTGCTTACCTGGACCCTGGCCCCTGCCAAAAAGCAACAGAGCTGTTTTATGGGATCTGCTGTGGATTTATGCCCCCACCAGCCCTTACCCTGGCATTGCTGAGCGGTGGGAGCAGGCAGAGTGGTCAAGGGGCTGGGATGTAGAAGGGATTTACCAATTTAGCCACAATTCTGTGCCCCTCCATGTGTCACACAGCTGCTCTCGGAGAGCCAGACCAACATGGCTCGGCTGGTGAGCTCCGTCAGTGACGTTCTGGACACGCTGCAGAAAGAGCGCGGCGGGGCCCGGCCCCGGCTCAAGGCTGACCTGCAGCGAGCGCCGGCCAGGGGAGCGCGGCCCCGGGGCTGCTCCAACGGTGAGCCTGCATCCCTGCCAGTCGCTGGGAAGAGGGATGTGCCTGCAGCTGCCGTGGGAGGGAGAAAACCACCCAGGGATGGGGCAAACCATCCTGGAGAAGGGATTTAATACAGTTCAGGGGCTGGCAAGGAGGTGGAGAAGGAGGGAGATGGGAAAGTGTGTTCTGGAAGGGGAGGTTCTCACTGTGCAGCCCCCAGATGTCCATAAACCAGAACAAAAGCCCCTTCACACCCCTGCAAACCCATCTGCTCCCAACAGAGCATAGCAGGGGCACAGGCAGAGCAAGGAGCCACTGTTCACCTCCATCAGGTGTGGAGGGTGGCGCTGCACGGGCTCAGCATAAACAATCACATTCCTCAGCATTGGGTTGAGATGCAGCTGAGTGAGTCTGTCCTGGAGCTGGGAGCATGTGCCCACAGCCTCCCTGGGCATCGACTCTCCCTTGTCCCTGTCTGGGCCCCATCTTGCCCTTGCCATCACCACGGACATGGGGTCAGTCCCTACCAGCTCCTGGGGGGTCCCCATGGTGGCTACGTCCCCCTGGGCACTGCTGGCCCTGAAAAAAAAGAAAGAGCAAAGCACCAAGCTGCCAACTAGAGCTGGAAGCAAGGTTGAGAGCCTGGGAGAAATGGCAAGACATTAAATTAGATCATTAATTAACCAGCTTTCCCCTCGTCCCACCCCATCCCAATGCCACGCTGCAGGCTCCCGGCCCCGAGACTGCTTTGACATCTATGCGAGTGGACAGCAAGAGGATGGGATTTACTCCATCTTCCCCACACACTATCCCGATGGCTTCCAGGTCTACTGTGACATGACGACGGATGGGGGCGGCTGGACGGTGAGCTGCCACCATGCTGGGGACACTGGGTGATGCCACCGCCAGCCACGGGCTGGCCCTGCGCCAGGGCACTGGGGGTGGGAGATGTCACTTCTGACACGTGGATGTGTCATCAGGACAGGCAATAAATGTCAAGGGGGCCTGACTGTGCACCCAGAGCTTCCCAGCGGCACCACCAGAGCCCTGAGCTGAGGCCAGTCCCTGCCCTGGACTGGGGAGCTTGGCTGGAGCTGGAGGGGGGTTTCAGGCAGGGAGTTGGATGCCACCACTGGAATTTGTCCTTCTCAGCAGGACTGGGGCATGGTTGGGGCACAGTGTGGCTGTGGCTGTGCCATGGGGCATGTGGCTGTGCTTTGCCCCATCCTCATGGACCCAGTGAGCCGGTGCTGGGGCTCAGGGCAGACCCCAAACCTGGCACGTTTGGCCTCATCTAAGGCCGGGGTGCCCGGGGCACCTCGGATGCTGCGCTGATTCACTCCCTGTCCGATTCACTTTGCCACGGCAGCTGCACTGGCCCTGTAATCACAGTAATGGGGGCAGGGAGCAGGGGGATGGGGGGACATGGCACTGCCAGCCCCAAGCCTGGAGCCCCCCATTGCCCCAGGCACCACTTGGGTGCGAGCAGCCTCTCTGCCCTGGAGGACATCGCTCGGTGGGCCAGTAGGACAGAGAGGGGGTCCCAGGAGGTGGTGGGGTCTCAGCAGGAGGGGTGGGCAGGCAGCCTCTGCCCTGAGGACACGCTGCATGAGCCGAGCTGGACAGCACCCCTCCAGCTGGGTGCTCTAGGAAACAAATCCCCACGATCTGATTCCCCTAAGCAGCTTTGAGCAGCACCAGGAGGGAGCTTAGCCCCCCTGCCCTCAGGCACTGATGAGCCTTCGACCTCCCAGAGCCCACCCCGGGCTGGAGGAACCTGTGGTGTCTGGGTCTTACCAGCAGCTCCAGTGGGGAAACTGAGGCACAGCACAGCCCCGGGACCTCAGCTCTTGGGGGCTCACAGAGGGAAAAGGGGGGACGCTTCTGGCTCCTCGGGGTGCGGAGGGTCCTTGCAAACCCCGTGCGCAGTCTGCACAGCCTCCACCAGCCCCAGCCATGCCTGAAGAGCAGCCCAAGGTGATTAGCGAGACACTCAGAGGCTTATTTAAAGCTGCTGCAGGCGGGAGGGCTCGGGCTGGGCTGGGCAGGGGGCACAGCGAGTGATTCTAAGCCCGGCAGCACCGGGGGGTCTGGGCATGGAGTGGCACAAACACCTCGGCTCAGCCGTGCCTTGATGAGGCAAGGAGCCAAACCAGGGGCTGAATCCCAGTGGTCCAGAGACAGCCAGAGCAGGGTTGAGGGTTCACACCCCAGGCTCCTGTTTCTTGGGGCTGCTCTGCAGTAGAGGGTCCCAAACGTGCCTCCAGCCCCTTGGGTGCAGGGATTGTCTCAGCCATCTCCCAGGGGCCGGGGGTGTGGGGATCTGGCTGATCCAGGCTCCAGGTAAGCCATGGCACGGCTGGGTGCCGTGGTGCAGAGCCTGGGAAATTTCCCTTCCTTTCCTTTCCCTTCCCTTCCCTTCCCTTCCCTTCCCTTCTCTCCTCTCCTCCTCTCCTCCTCTCCTCCTCTCCTCCTCCTCTCCTCTTCCTCCTCCTCCTCCTCTCCGGAGCGATTACTCCTGACATTTGGGCTTATTTGCATGTGGGTGGGTGGGTGGAAGCGATGGCAGCAGCTGAATCAATTTTGACTCGGGAGCTTGGGAGCTGCTGAGCTCAGCTTTAGCCTGCCTGGACAGCTCAGAGGCCACGGGGAGTGGGGCAGGGGGAAGAGCACAGCACCTCACTGTCCCCATGGCATGATCCACAGAGGCAGGGTCCTGGTTGCTCCCTGTCCCTGTCCTCGGGAAGGCTGAGCAAGGCACAGCTGGTTTGTGCCCCCTCAGTCCTGCCCACCAGCAGCAGGGCCCCGATTGCAGCTGGTGGGGATGTGGATCTGGGTCAGTGCCCACCGGTGCTGATGGGAGCATCCAAATCCTGTGCCCAGCACTGACTGTGATTGCAGTGACTGCCCTGGGACTGCCCAGCCCAGCTCCCCCCTTGACACTCACCCCTGGCACTTTATTAGTAATAACGGGATGACAGAGGTATGGGGAGGCTCAGCATCCCAGGAGGCCTCAAAAAGTTGCCTTTTCAGGTGATGTTGTCTTCAGAATGTCTTTGCAAATGCCCCACACTCCTCCCAGTGCCCCTGAGCCTCCATTACTGCTCATCTGGGGCGAAATCCCCTGGGATCAGCATCTCAGTTCCAAAAGCAACGGTGCTCTGTGTGCCTCAGCATCATTTCCACACACAGCACGTATTGGGAAATGGTGGGAAAGCTGAAGGATGCAGAAGAAAAGGCTGTGCCAGCAGGACGAGGGCTGTGGTAACATTAAGTGACAGCTTCCAGCTTCAGGGGCACCTGCTGTGCTGGGACACTGGTGGGGAGAGCTTCACCAGCCTGGTCATCCCCCAGCAGAGAGGGCCTGGAGAGGGATGGGGGCTGAGCAGACACCGGTGCACTGACACTGGGCTGGGGTAAACCGAAGGCAGGGGGTGAGAGGAGCCTGGAGAAACACGTGCTGTTTCCAGAGGATGTGGTTTATGTGTCACCACAAACGGGGACGAGACAATTGTGCTGGCAGGGCGAGGCAGGAGCAGCTCCTGGGACGGGCAGTGCTGCCAGCTGTGGTGCTCACAGGCTGTCCCACAGGATCGGCACTTCCTGGAGACTGGCTCTTCTCCCTGGCTGAGCCCAAAGATGGTCTCCCTCCTGTGACAGGGCTCAGAGGACACCTTGGGGACAGGTCTGTGGGATCTGCACCATGGATGCCAAAACTGGACCAGGAGCCTGAGCACTGCAGTGATGGTGAAGTGATGGCTGAGCATGTCCCCAGCTGGGGAGTTTCAAGCCCACCAGGAGTTTGGTGGAGCTGAGGGAGAGGAGGCTGCCAGTGCCATGGCAAGTGCTCCCGATTTTCTCTGCTTTTAACCCATTTTTCTGGTCTGGCAGCTTTGTAGGAGCCTGTCCCTTCCCCATGGGCACAACTGGAGGAGGCAGAGAATGAGGGAGATAAATATTTCAGCCTTGCCCTTAAAGAAGGGAGGGAAATCCTTTTTGCTTAAGAGGGGGTGATGCATATTTGATGAGGAGGAAAAAAGCAGCGAGGCAGGGCTGGGAGCACGATGAGCCTGTGGGTCACCCCAGCCTTCCCAGCATCCTGGTGCAGGGGGTGAGCAGGAGGCTCCCACATCCCTGCCTGCACGTGGTGGGTGCACAAAAGAAGCACGGAAGGGACTGTGCATGGGAGATGATGAGGATGGAGCAGAAGACTCAGGAGGACACAGAACCTCCAGCACTCACCAGGTTTCAGCAACCAGCCTGGTTTCAACCCCCTTGGGGCTGAGCCTGGTGGGCAGTGCGGCACCGAGGGCTCCTCCAGGGCGATTCCTGAGCTGTGTCAAGGCTCAGCCAACGGGGCCCTGTCCCTCATGCTTCCCTGGGCACCACTCAGGCAATTGGCCTATTTACAACCGTGGGTCAAAGCCGATTAAGAGGGAGCGCTGCTGCTGCGTCCACCACCTTCCCCACACAGCAGTGCCGGAGCCGACACTGGCCAGGGAAAATCAGCTTCAGGCTCCTGTCCAGCCACACCGTCCCCCTTTCCCAGCAAGCCTGAAGAAAGCCCCTTTAAAAGGGCTTAACCACAGCTTCTCAAGTGCTCAGCACAGGGATAAAAATTAAGGCTCTAATTCTAGAAGGTAAGTACAGCAGGATCAGAGCCGTGCCATGCCGAGGAGTGTGCCGGAGCCTCAGCCGGCACACGCAGCCCCAAAAATGCCCATCTGGGGAGGGGCAAACCAGTGAGAGGTTCACAAGGTCCTTCTGCTTCACACGCCAGGATGAAACCCGGCATGTGCAGGAGGGCAGGAGCAGCCAGGGGGAGCAAAGCATGGTGGCTTCCCAGCTGTCTTCGGGGCTCATCCTCATTCCCCAGTCCTGGGATGCTGGAAGCTCAGCTCGGCAGCGCAGCCGAGCTCTGAAGATGGGGTCCTCTGGCCTCTGGGCTGCCAGAGCATGGGATGGCTCCGAGTGTCCCAGCTGTCCTCACCACGGCCTCGGGAGTGTGGAGATCGGTGGGAGTGGGGCGGGCTTGCTCAGCCAACTTTAATGCAATTAATCCAGGGCTGGAGGCTTAATTAAGTTCAAATGGTCGGGCATGAAGCAGCATTTCCTGGATCGTTGTCAATAAATCAAACCAAAACTATGGATAAAAGGGGATGAAAGTCACAGAGCACACACGCCGATGAGCAGATGGGAGAGGAAAAGGGAAAGGCTCCGAGCAGAAAAGCTGCGCTGAACCCCGGGATCTGGCTGGGATCTGGGGACTCTGCAGGGCTTGGGGCGGTCAGTGCCCCACAGTTAATTTCTCTGGGAGACTAATGAGGCTGTCACAGAGATGATGCTTTATGATGGGGTGCCTGCCCAGGAGAGCAAGGAGATCCAGGAGGAAGAAATCAGCTGCTGGGTTCTTACACAGTCCTGAGCAGCCACTGCCGGCAGCGGAGCTCCAGCCTGGGGGTCTGCCGTCCATGTCTCTGCTCCCATGTGCGGTAGCAGAGCCGGGCTGTTTAGAGGCAGGTGCAGGGTGTCCACCACGCCAGGGACACCCAACGACTTCCCAAGGAGCTGCAGGCTCCCTGAGCTCTACTCACATTTCCAGACAGGATCCGCTGAAGGATCGGTTTTATCTGAACCGACTCACCCACCCCTGGGAGCCGGCAGGCAATGATCCAGCATTTCCCCGGGGACCTCTCCCCAGCATCCCTGAGTAATCACTGAGCCGACAGGGTTTAATTTGTGCCTGTGTCTAATTAGGCGGTGGCAGGGGGAGGTGGGCAGCACGGTGGGGAGCAGAGGGGTTGCCTGGGGTACGCAGGCTGGGAGCAGCCCCACAACTTTTTGTTTGGCCTTTTTGTCTCCCCAGGTGTTTCAGCGGCGGGAGGATGGCTCTGTGAACTTTTTCCGTGGCTGGGAAGCCTACAGGGACGGCTTCGGGAAGCTGACAGGAGAGCACTGGTTAGGTGTGTGGGGTTGGCTGTGCTCGATCCTGGGCAGGCTGGCAAAGTCTGGGCTCCCCTGCGGAGATCTGGGGTTTCCTTTGTGATGGAAGGGACACTGAGACCCCCCTGGACAGCACCCATGTCCCGGGAGTGATGGGCTGGGCAGACACGGAGGGGATGGGGTGGCTGCAGAGGGCAAGGAAGCCATGGGGCTGTTTGCCCCCGAGCTGAGCACGTCCACAGAGCGAGGGGTGGAAAGTGCGAACTGCTCCCTGTCCCACCCGGCACCCCCTCCCCGGGGACCCCTGGCCACCCCATCCCCACGGGGTCCCCACACTCACCCCTTTCCCTCTGCCAGGGCTGAAGAGGATCCATCTGCTGACGGTTCAGGGCAGCTACGAGCTCCGCATTGACCTGGAGGACTTTGACAATGGCACCGCCTTCGCCCACTACGGCAGCTTCGGGGTGGGGCTCTTCTCCGTCGACCCCGAGGAGGACGGGTACCCCATCAGCATCGCTGACTACTCAGGGACAGCAGGTAGGGCAGCAGGATGGGGGGGCACACGTGGGCCCATGGGCAGGGGGAGCCCACAGCCACAAAACCCCTTTGCTGGGGTGCTCCAGTGTCCTGTGGCAGCAGCAGCGGCTGCATCCCTGCGGCCTCAGGGAGCTGCAGGCACAAGCAGGGCTGCGGTTGGGCATCTGCTGGAGAAGCTGTGTTGGAGGAGCCTCACTGGGGTACCCAGGGAAGTCCCATGGGGCAGGGACCTAGTCCAAGGGCAGGAAGTGCCCATCAGGACTCCTTTTCCCTGGGACAGGTGACTCCTTCCTGAAGCACAACGGGATGAAGTTCACCACCAAGGACCTGGACAACGACCACTCGGAGAACAACTGCGCCGCTTTCTACCACGGCGCCTGGTGGTACCGCAATTGCCACACCTCCAACCTCAACGGGCAGTACCTCAAGGGCCACCACAGCTCCTACGCCGACGGCATCGAGTGGTCCTCCTGGACCGGCTGGCAGTATTCCCTCAAGTTCACCGAGATGAAGATCCGGCCCATCCGGGAGGAGAATTAGCTGATGGCATGAGCCCCCCGCACCGTGCCCAGTCCCCTGCCCTTCCCCACTGCCCTGCAGACCCATTCCCTCAGCTGCCATCCTCTCTGAAGGCTTTCCCACCTCTGAGGGGCCCCTAGGGAGCACCTGCTGCCAGCGAGGGTGACTTTAGCTCCTGGGCACCCACAGACATTGCCAGACCTTTGCTTCCCACTGCCACGGCTCCCCTGCAGCCAGAATGGGTGTCCTGGCCAGAGTGTTACCCACGGCCTGTGCTCATGGCTGGGGCAGAGAGGATGCAGGGAGGTGCCCAGCAGGGTCCTTCAAGGAAGGGAAGGGGCTGCCTGGAGGGAAGGAGGGAGGGATGCAGCAGCCCAGGGAGGCTGAGCACCTCTGGTCGCCTCTGCTCCAGGCACTGACACCAGGCAGTGGGCTTGCCAAGCTGGCAAGGGAATGGGGGCACTTGCCATGGGGAACCCCAGGTCCCCCAAACCCGCAGGACTGGAATGAGGCTGCTGCTCCACAGCTCCAGCTCCCCCCATGGTGCTACTGGTGATGGGGAGGGCTCAGCTGGGCCAGCCTGACTGTGCCAGCGATTCCCTCTCCGGACTGCGGGATGCTCTCCTCTACCCCTGCTAGAGCAACGCAGCTGGGGAGGGATGACCACCAGCTCATTAGTCCCTGTTGTCCCTGTCCTGACTCCTGGAGCCTCCCAGCAGGTCAGAACACCCCAAAGTGAGCCAGCACAGTGCTGCAAGGACGCACACCCAGAATCAAGCACGGCACAGAGCTGTTTTGGCAGTGCTGGGGAAACAGGGAGAACAACAAGGAAGAGGAGGAGGCGAGAAAGGCTCACTTCCCACCACAGCTCTGCCTGCATTTCACAGCCCTTCCCTCCCAACCAGACCCATTTGGATTCATGTTGAACTTTCGTCGTCCAAAAGCTGTGACCTTTCTCCAAACCCTTCAGGCAGCACAGCCACATCTCCCTGTGAGCCCCCTCAGCTCGCTGCTGGCCTGGGCACCTGCATTCCTCTTCACCCCGGCTGAGCCGCGGTGCTGGCTCGGCACCTGCAGATAACCAAAGCCTTTCATTTCCTCAAATCCCGTTAAGGTTTTGCAAAAAAGAAGCCCCGAGTGGGGCTTAGCATCTGCAGGGCCCTGATAACCAGGCGGCAGCACCAGCTGGCCCAAGCAGGAGCTGCTATGGGGTGCGGGACTGATGTCTCCTGCTGGCTCCCTGGAAGGACTCAAATGGGGGATTTTGTCCAAAAAAAAACCCGAGAACCAAATGTGAGCAGACTCTGAACAGGGAGGGGAGGGAACAGATGGAACCCTGCCACCCTTTACATCATTTTCTGCCTGTGCTACAGCAGAGCCCTGGCCCCAAGAAACACCATCGGACAGGCAGAAGGACTGAGGAGGGGAGGAAAACTCCCGCTGTCCCCATTTCCAGGGGGGCTTAAAGCATGGGGAGATCAAAGGCTCAGCTTCCCGACTGTGCCAGGTTTCTACTTCCCTCTGTGATTCTTCTTTTTTTTAAGCCTTCCCCAGCTTGGATCTTGTGCTGGACAAGCTCTCTCACCTACTGGGTGAGTCCCTGTCTGTCTGCCCTGACAGGGAAACAGGGACAAGTGATGCATTGGGATCACCACAGCTTTTTACTCTGCCAGAGAGATTTTTCAGAGCCCTCAGGTGAGGATGAGCTCTGAGTGAAGGCACCAGCTTTACCCACTCCATCCATGCCCGGAGTAGCTGGCCAGGCTGGCTTTCTGGAGCGATGGGAATTGGGGGAACTCAGCAGTGGCATTTCTCAGCACAACAGCAGGAGCTCTGACAGCTTCCAAGGAGCTTCCTGCGTTCCACTGGACCTCTCAGGAAAGGGTCCTGCCTGCACCCATCTTTACTCTGCGATCAGTTATTTTGGTGGATTAGCTGTAACTGGTTTTTCTGATGCTTTG
>NW_008246054.1:4867482-4878050 GCF_000691975.1 Corvus brachyrhynchos
GACCCTTCCATGCTGTTCTGCTGTGCCAGGGAGGGAACATTGTACGTTGGTTTGTTGGTAGCACACCCTTGTGTAACTGCCCGTGTCACCCGGGACCCCCAGAGACTTTGTTTTGACTTGCACGAGAGGTATTTGATCCATGCCAAGATGCAGGATTTCCCAGGATTATTCCCAAGAGCTCACACATTGCCCCATGGCCCCAAATCAGGTTAAACCCATCCATGGTGACACCTCCCTGGAAAGGGGTGGGCAGGGGTGACCGGGGGTCTGGGATATGGCCATGAACCTTCCCAGAGAAGCCCTGGGCCAGGCTGTGGTGTGTAGCAGTGCTGTGAAGTCTAGGTTATGTGTGAGTGTGTCCAACGCTGTACATGTGGACTTTCTAAACTCCTTAATAAAAGGATCTCATCGTTACCCACCGTGTGACAGCCGTGCCCACGGCACAGCGCGGGGACACGGCCAGAGGGACCTGCTGTGGTGACAGCAAAGGGAGTGACAGCGGGTCACTGCAGCTCCTCGCTGCGCTGGGTGATGGCTCCTTCCCCGTGCCAGGCTCATGGCATGGCATCCCTGGGAACTTGCCCACCACGCTGAAACCGCTCTGCAAAACAAGAGCTGGGGAGACCCAGGGAGCAGAGGAGGCTTCTCAGGGCTCCAGCCCAAACCCAGGCCCTGCGGGACCTCGGGGTGGCCCTAGGGCTGGGACTGGGAGGGTGGCAGGTGTCTGTGCCAAGGGGACCTGCTCCCTGCTCCAGTGGACAGAGCACCGAGTGATGCCCCCAGGCCCTTCCAGCTGCCCCGGCTCCAGGCTGTTATTTTCCATTCAGTTTTACCTCCCCTCCACAGCATTAATCACCAAGGAGCAGGAACGAAGGGCCTGGAATGCTGCCTCTTCCCAGGCACCCCAGGCACCCTAAGGTGTGCTCAGGGGAGTTCAGGGATGCCATGGCCCCTCATCTGCCCCATGTCACAGCCTGGCAGGAGCCCCTTTCCTGACAGAGGGTGTCACATCCCACTCTGCCACAGCCCAGGACAGACCTGGAGGGGACAGAAAGGTGCATTGGGGACCATGTCCCAGCACTGGTGGCTGCATGCGTTGACCAGAGAGGGTGGGAGCACTTGGGCATGTCCATGTGGGGCCAGGCTCTGGGTGGGTTTGGGGGTGCAGGGGTCTCCAGTGGTGCCTATGCACCCATCACACACACTTATGTGTGGGACCCCCAACAGCCGCACACAAGGACACATCAGCCAGATGAGGGGGACACACTTGGGCCCCCAGACAAGACCCTCCCTCCCGGCAGCATCCCTGACAACTGCCAGGGACACAAGGCCAGCTCCCAGCTGCTCCTCCAAATGAGGCAGCAAACGAAGGCGGCGCATTAATGAGCGGCGTTGCCGCACTCCCATTGTGGCAGCTGCCCCCCACACCCCCGCCCCCATTTAATGGCCCAAAGGTGGGCTGCCACTCATCTGGACGCAGGGTGGACAGAGAGGTGCCAGGGCTGGCAGCACCAGCCAGTGCGGAGGAGCAGAGGTGAGTGACCGGTGACCGTGTGTCTGTCTGTCTGTCTGTCCCTGCTTTACACCCCTGCCTCGATGGGCAGCACAGCCAGGAGGAGGCAAAGGCTGGTGGGAAGCAGCTGGGGACCCACCGGCACCCCCAGACCCCAGGACGGGACTCAGCAATTTGGCTCCACGACGGGCAAAGGGGTGCAAAAAGGAGAGAGCAGAACAGAGGCAAGGTGTGAAAAAGGTGGGGAGTGAAGCCCAAAGCGAAGCCTCCAGGCTCAGGGGTGTTGGGAAGGGCAGGCAGGGGCTTGAGTGCACCTGGGTCTGGTGCAGGAGAGAGAAACAGCCCCCTCAAGTCAGCATAGAGCAAACACCCTGGCCCCCAGCACCTGCAGCAGCTTTTAAGGCAATACCTCCAGATAATAGTAGTAGTAATAATAATAATAATAATAATACAACCCGTTTCCTCTTTCTGAGCCTTTGTGGGAGGAGGAAGGGAGGCAGAGCAGCCCTCCCCCTGCTGAAGGTCACCCCCGCCTGTGGCACTGCACGAGGCTCAGGACTTCACTCCCTTCTGCTCTGCTCAGACCCCTCTGCCAGGGCAGCTCCGAGCCCCATAAAGCAGAGGGATGTCGAGCCCCTTCCTCTGCCTCTGTGTCACCCGGGCAGGACCCGCTCGTGGGGACGATCAGGGCGATGCTCCCGCGGTGCCTCCAAGCGGAGCGGGCAGCTCCGGAGCCCATCGCCCTGCCCGGCTCTCAGCCCCCTCAGCCCCCAGCCCAGCGCTCGGCAGCGAACCAGCGGAGCAGCTGCAAGGCTGGAGCGTGTGAGCACGGACTTGCTGCCGATGTAGGGCAGCGGGGGTCCAGGAGGCAGGGGGGAGCTCAGGCCCCCAGCAGCCCCGCTGGTGCTGGGTGCTGGTGTGGAGGCTGCAGAAGGAGCAGTGGGTGCCTGGGGGGCTCTGGCAGGGGCGGCAGGGCTGGTTTGGGGGTGCCGCAGCAGGGATGGGGAACTGCCGAGGGCAGCCCGTGCTGCGGCCTCAGCCGCTGCTCGAGGATGTTCGGTGCTTCACTGACATTCCTTCCCCTTCCTGTGCTTCCCCCAGATGAGAGCGCCCTACTCGCTGTCCTGCCTCTTCCTCCTGAGCCTGGGAGCCTGCTTCCCTCCCGGCGAGCGGTGGGAGCCGGGAGACCCCGGGGAAGGGGCTCTGCTCGGTCCCGGCTGGCAAACGGCGGCGGAGGGCCGGGGTCCCGGCTGGAGGGCAGGGGCAAAGCGGAGGCGAAGCGAGGAGCTGGACGCGCTGCTGAGCATCGCCGGGGAGCTGCGGGGATACGGCACGGCCGGGGCCGGGCAGCGGCCGGGCAGGCGGGGGGACCCCGAGCTGCTGCCCGTCGGAGGGGAGAAGCGCAGCGGCACCCTGGGGAACCTGGCCGAGGAGATCAACGGCTACAACAGGAAAAAAGGGGGCTTCACCTTCCGCTTCGGGAGATGAGAGCTTGGACTCGATTCCCCACGTCCTGCGGGTCACCCCGTCCCGTCCTTCCCTTCCGTCTCACCTAGGTTTGCTCGGACAAAAGGATATCGGGGGGCTTTGCTGCTGGGGTTGCCTTGGGGAGGGGGGACGCTGCGTTTGCTCCACTCCCAGCTCTGCTCTAGATCTCCCATCCCTGTTCCCAACCGATGCAATGGAGGAAGACGAGGGTGCCTTAAAGAGAAATCACCAAATCCCTTCCCTGGTCACACACAGCTCTTGTTGGGGCACAGGGAAAGGGCCCAGTGCTGGGTCTCCAGTGCTGCAGAGCTGGCAGAGAGCAGGGATGGCACACGGGCATGGGCAGAGGAGGGTGGCACAACGGGATGGGCAGTAGGGCCGGGCAGCAAGGCTGGAGGGTTACAGCAGGATAGTCCTGGTGGTGACAGTCCCCAGGGAGTGCCTGTAGTCCAGGGCCAGCTGTCAGGGAGGAGAGGGTCCCTCAGAGCTCTCCACCCTGTGGCTGCTCTCCTGCCTATTAAGGAAAAGTCCCTCCAGCAGCAAATTCTGCTTAGTGTCAAATGCCTCTTACACGAGGCAGCTCCTGCCTGCAAAACCAGGGCAGAGCAGCGGGGTTCGAGAAAATCTTGTCCTTAACAACCCCTGGTGCGCGCACAGAAAGCTGCCCTGGCATCGCCAGTCCTGCCACAGCCCCACCTCCCTGCTCATGCCCCGAGCCCCAAACTCCTCACCCGGGTGAGACAGTGATGGCCAGCCTTCAACGTCCTTGTCACATCACCCCGGCTCCTGCCTGACAGCCTGGCCCTTCCTAATGCCTTCCTGGTCTCATTACCACCTATTCCCAGCTGTAGCTACTGCAGAACTTGAAGTAGGACTGACCTTCAGCAGTAGAACTTCAGAAGGACTGAAACAAGGACTTCTGCACCTACTGGGGCCACTGAGAGGTGCTCGGTGGGTGTCCAGTCACCAGTGGTGCAGCTTTGGGAATCATTAGCCCCAAAAGCCAGCACAGTCACAGTAGCACAGAAGAGCCCCACTGCCCAGCCGCTGCCTTCCCCTCCTTTGGGCAGATTTAGCTCTGCCAATGCTGGTTTTTCTCTGTGCCTGCCAGAGGTACCAGCAGTTAGAGCTCTAACTACCTGCTGCAGGCACTAATGGCAACTTACACACTGAGCCACTGCTGGTATTTCATTGCAGGCACAAAAATGAGCCAGGAGATGATTTGCAAGCGCTAAATTGCACCCTCAAAAATCAGAGACCGTGGCAGGATTTGGTTGGGGGAGTAAAAAGATAAAAAAACCCCTTAAATCAGGCTGCAAGAGGTGCATTGTAATATCCATCAAGCAGACAGACCACTTAATGCAGTGCTGCGTGAGTTGTTCTGGCAGCAGGAGCAGTGACTGAGGCTGAACGGAGGAGCTGGGACCCAGGGGAAAACAGTTGTGGGGCAGCAGGTCCAGGGAGGAGCGATGGATGCACAGGACCAGGCTCATCAGAGCAGTGCAGAACGGGAGGGACTCCAGGTTTGCAGGGACACAGACAGTGGCAGGATTTGGCCTTCACACGAGGACGGCGCCGGCTGCGAAGGTGAGGAAGGGCATTTCCTGCCCCTGCATCCCTGCTGCCCTGACCGTCTCACACTGGGGAGCACAGCAGCGACCGACGGCACTCAGGGTGGCTGAGCCCACGCCAGCCCCCACCCCAGGCACCCCCGAACCCACCTGCATCCCTCTCAATTCCCACCCCACCGAAGGCCCCCTGTTTGGATCGGGACGCAGGCGCCACGCTCGCATCACACAGCGGAGACGGAGCTTTATCGATGTTTCTACGGCAACGGCTTCCCCCCACCCCCCTTTCTTTTGAGTGTTCAAACCATCAATAAACACGCACTGATCAATTTTACCCTGCGCTGGAGTCAGGGGGAGGGCTGGAAGGGAGGAAGGGGGAAGAGTTTTGGAGTAACTCTGGGTCAGTGAGGGCTGGTAAATCCCTGGCTTTGCTGTGATGGATCATTGCAGGGGAGAGTGGCACTGACTGCTGCAGAAAGGGAAAGGAAACCTGCTGGGCAATGCTGTGGCTGCGGGGATGCCTGGGCTCTTGCACTCAAGTCCAGGAGAGGAACAGGCTCAGAAGAGCCTCATAAAAGCACACACATAACGAGGCTTTGATTGATGTGCAATAACGTCGGTAGAACTCACTGAAAATTGGAGCACTTACCTGGCAGGTGGGACAGTTGGGCTCAGCCCCCACGCCTCAGGGCTCCTTGATGCCACCAGGGCAGTGCCATCACCCTCTGCACCCTCTGTCTGGAAAGGGGCTCCTGCCAGGCTGTGACGTGGGGCAGGTGAGGGGCCATGGCATCCCTGAACTCCCCTGAGCACACCTTAGGGTGCCTGGGAAGAGGCAGCATTCCAGGCTCTTGATCCCTGCTCCTTGGTGATTAATAGTGGGGAGGGGAAGTAAAAGTGAATGGAAAGTAACAGCCTGGAGCCTGGGGGTGTGTCTGGGAGGAAGGAGGGGGAACATGCCAAGAACCCCTGCACACTGGCCACGGTATCTGCCACCCAGCTCCCACAGGAAGCTACACCCCTTCCCAGTTCCTCTCCTCCTGAGGAAGGGAGCAGCTCCCGAGGGGACCCTGAACACCTTTGAGAGGCAGAGAGCTCACAACCCGCCCTCACACCAACCCCTAAGGAGCTGGATCAACCAGGGCCTGGATTCCTCTACACGCGGCCAGTGCACCGAGACAGCGGGAGCCGATGCAGACATTGCTATCACTGCTGAGACTCTCCGCTAACCTTCCCTGCCCAGGCACAGCCCTCAGCCCTGCCCTGGCCTCTGCTCATCTGTTCCGCTCCCGTGGGCTGCCTCTCCCCTTTCCTCCCCCCGGGCAGACCTGCAGCACTACAAACACACACAACGGGAACAGCGAATCTCAGAAACCCAAAGGATGCTCTGCAGAAGAAGAGCCCGGTTTAATTGTGTCCAAGGGACTCATGAAGAGGCTCTGTGTATCATAACTGGGTCATGCAGGCTCCAGGAGCACAGGTGGGACCTTTACCAGCAGAATTGATGGTAGGACAAAGAAAGAACCCTCAACAGGGGGGCGATTGCTGGGAAAACATTCAGCATGGCCTGGTTTGCAGGTCAGCTTTCGGCTGAGCTGGATCTACCACTGAGCACTGAGCAGCACTGCCAGGCAGGACAGCTCTGAGCCCGGCCTCAACACTGAAATGACTGAGGGCTGTCCCTCACCCACAATGTTAGGAGCACTGGCACAGCCAAGGCATCAGGACTGACCAGGAATCGATCCAGGAGCATCATTCTCAGCATCCCACCCAGGCCAGGTCTCATCCTCAGCAAGGAGTGTGTCCCACTGTGCTGCCAGTCCCCTTTTAGATGCACAGGTGATGACAGGAGCCCTCTCCTCAGAGATGACACTGTGCTTAGGTGTATTTTCCTCTCTTTTCAATTGTGGAAGGATGAATGTGAGCCAAGGAAGAGTCTGTGGGCTGTCCCTGACCATCCCAGGTGACAGGCAGTGGTCTGGCACATCTGAACACACCACTGGCCCAGCCAGGCTGCCATGCCAGCCTGACCATAAAAACATGGGGTTTGTAAGAAGAGTGAGCATAAAACACTGACCAAATTTTACACCTTGTGACAAACAACTTCTCAACAAAAGGCAAGATGACATTAAAGGAAAACGTAAAACAGTGAACATTGTAATTTCAACGACACAAAACCCAAAACAAAACCACAAACACAGCTATTTTTCCCTCAGAGCACTCTCACTTTCAAGCTCAATAGCCTTGAAAATTGGAGCAATCAAACTGTTAAATGCATCGATCTGTTAAATCAACTCCTACTGTACTCAGCTAAATTTAGCCTTTAATCCCCCGTCTCTTACTCCCAACACCACAGATCTGGGGGCTTTCCGCAGCCAGGTCAACCGGCCTCTGCCTTCCCACGACACCATGCACCAGCCCCTAAGCCAGCAGAGATGCAGATCATCAGGAGTGGTCGCACTTAGGGGCAGCTTAAGCTTCTCCATCTTACCTCAGCCCACAGCTGCTCACCACATTGAAGTTTGGACACTGACCTTTGCCAGGGTGCTGGTCACCATCCCACCCAGACCTCGCAGTGCTGCGGCTCCGCTCCCTGCAGACCTCTTTGCTGTGCCTGCGCCTTGCCAAGTGCAGGCCATGAATGGTGTTTATACTCACCAGTGCACCCTCATGCTTCTCCTTCACCTTCTTCAGCCTCACCAAAAGCAGCCCAATGCAGTTGCTGTCACAGGAGGCCAGGGTTTCTCATGAGCATTGTTCCCCCAGCCCAGGAGTGAGCAGATCCCAGTGCCAGGCCCCACAGATTGCACCATAGACTTACTGAGGGAATTAGAAATGGGAAGAACTGGGTTATAACCCTAAAACATCACTGTGGAATGGTGGGACCTCGGGCACACCACGCACTGTCACCCGCCGTTGTTTCCTTCTCATCCTTTCTTTAGTCTTTAGCATCTTCATTAATCAAGGCAGTGGCTCATTTTAGAGGCTGCTCAGTACCTGGAAACATCCCTCCTTCATAATTTAGAGCCTTCAGCCAGAAAGGCTGAAAGGAAACAGAAAATAAGAATGGGCAACCAGACATGAGGGAGGGAACTGTATGAGGAGAGAAACTCATGGGTCATTTCATAGCAGAGGAAGAGGTAAACACAACAGCAGCTGAATTGCAGAATACAAACCATTAACAGAGGAAAAGTTCCACCAAATCTCTTGATTTAAATCTCCTTGAAGACAACAGCAAAGTCTTTGATTCAAAAGAGGTGATGACACAGTCTTTACTCTGTGCATCTCTTTTCTCTCCTGACTTTTCAGAGCCAGATCAAAAGAACATGGAAAAGGGCTGCTGGCCTGGCTCTGACCATCCCACTGGGCTGAACCCCCCGATCAGGGAACTCCTGGTTTTGGAGGCAAAGTCTAAGGGAAGTCAGCTGGGTTGGGAAAGTCTCACTAACAGACAAACACAAGTCTTCTTCAACATTGATTTATTTTTAAATATACTACGCAAGAGAGACTGGAATAAAAAACAAATCAAAAAAAATGGAAAATAGAGAAAGAGAGAAGAAAGAATTGAAGTCGTGTACAGAAACAATCTGTACTGGACTAAATTAAAGGGGAAACGACCCCCTTAAGTATCACAGAGATGAAGGACAGAGCTATTTACACACTGTAAAAAAGACAAGTCTACAAAAGTGTGTAATAACGAGATACAAATGTATAATATAGTGGCACAATATGTTATCAAAGTAAAAACAGTACCTCCAGGAAAGAGACAATTCAAGGGTTGGGTTTTTTCTTACGTTTTTAAAGGCAGCCTGTGGCAGAAGTGTGTATTTTCTTTTGAACATTTGTCACGTGTCATGTCATGGCTGTTTGTGAGGGCGAGAAGTGGCGTGAACACACACGAGTGAACTACTAGAAATCATATACAAAACAAACAGTTCCAAAGAGAACAGCATAAAATACAATTGAAGGCAATTAGTGTTTAAGATACACAAGAGGGGTCACAAGTTACAGGGGAACAGAAAATGGAAAATGTGTTTTTCTCATGTTTGGAACTGTTAAGAGGAGTTAAATTGCACTGTTAATAGCCCTAAACCTTGTTCTTTCACTATTGTCATGAGTCACAGTTAGTTCCCAGCATTAATTGGGAAGGTCACAAGACCTTGGCAAGGAAGGCCAGGAGTCTTGCTGTCAGCATGTTGTGGCAGTTTCCTTGGGAGATGCACCCCAGAGAAGTGTCTGCAGTCTTCACAGATCCTTTTTTGATGCTGGATGGAACCATGCTGGCATGAAGGTAGAAATGCTTTTAACCCAAGTACTGGCACTGGAGCTCCTCCCGGGGGGTTCCAGTGGCACAGAAAGGCAGGCACCACAACCCCTCAAAGCACAGGGCTCTGCAGGAGGGCTGAGGCCAGGCTCCATCTCCCTTCACAAAACAAAAAGTTGGAAATTCAACCGGAGACACAGCAGTTCCCACCCACTGTGATGTGCAGGCTCAGCCAGAACAGCTGCTGGAGGCACAGCTGTGTGCTCCAACAGAGCCCAACCCATCCCTTCCCACTGCCACCCTCCCAGCCGCCCAAGCTCTGCACCCCCACCCCAAACACCAGCCCCATCAGTGTCAGACATCACGAGAGTGCCACAGCACATCCTCCTCCAGGCCTTCTCCAGGCCTGTTCTGCTGCCGAGGGAGCTCTGCAAACAGGCTCCTGGGCTGTGACATCCAACACTGTGAGCCCAAGCAATCCACTGGAGCTGAAGAACATTGAGAAACTACTGAAAACACAGAAATGAAGGGTAGCAGGTGGAATCAGAGGAAGAATTTGGGCAATCATCACTTGTAGCATTCTGTCATTAAAAAAACCTTACATTAATAATTTTTCCCCCTTCCCTCCCAAGCACCAAATCTGTTGCATTAGTGTCAGGCAAATGTCAGACTTGGGCCAGGGCCATGTGCTGGGCAAACTCTCCCAAGAAATACAGTGGGTATATTGCTATCCAAACACTCATCCTCATGTATAGGGGGGCAGAAGGAGGGGACAAAAAAGCAGTACAAAGTCCTCCTGAGGAGGATGGCATCTCAGTGTCCACCAGTCTGGCTTCAGTCTTAACAGTCTGTCCAGAACAATAAAATATTAATAAAAAGGCATGATGTGACATCAGCATTTAGACTCGTAGTCCACAAGGCAAGAACTCCACAGATAAGACGATTACAATTATATGAAACACAGGGAATCTGAGTTCAGAGGGTGGGAAATGCCTCCTGAACACAGCCCTGCCCTTGGGAGCTGGGGTGTCCATTCACAGTCTGTGTCCCTGGCACAGCCCTAACCTGAACGCCCTGCTCCTTTGTCAGTCCACACGTTACTCTCTCCACAGTCGGCTTTGGCCCATTACAATTGATTGATTCACTTGTTTTGTTTTTCAGCCCGGTTTCTTGCTACCTCTGAACAATGTCGCTGATTTCTTTCACTGAGCTGAGCAGTTTGCTAAAGTCCTGGGTGGCCGCAGGGCCGCTGCCAGCGGTCGCTGGGCAGATCTGAAGCTCCCGTAGGTTGTTCTCCAGCTTATTGATGGCCTCCCGAAAGGCAAATTTGTTCCTCATCTGCTGAATGGAGTCCACGTAGCTCACGCAGAAGGTGTAGAGGTTCTTGCCAGCCTCCAGGACGGCGCTGTGGCTGGCCATTTGCTCAGAGTTCTTGCTGATGGCGAGCCGTAGAGCCTCGGTGCTTTCCAGCACCACCCCTTTGGTGATGGTGCCACTGGCAATCCTCTCTGGGGGCTGCCGGGTTTTCCGCAGAGAGACCCTGGTGGATATGAGGGGGATGAAGGCTGTGGATGACGCCTGGTCCCCACCTGGGGCAGAGGGTACGGATGAGGAAGAGGCAGCTGGGGTTGCCGTGCTCAGCAGCAGCTTTGTAGAGGACTGTGGCTTTGGTACAGAGGGGATCCCCAGCTTTTTCACACCTTCCCCTGACTGGTTTGGCTTTCCACCACACACT
>NW_008246054.1:4878179-4907697 GCF_000691975.1 Corvus brachyrhynchos
GGTGCTGCCCATTTGCTGAGAGTTCTTGCTGGTGGCGAGCCGTAGAGCCTCGGTGCTTTCCAGCACCACCCCTTTGGTGATGGTGCCACTGGCAATCCTCTCTGGGGGCTGCCGGGTTTTCCGCAGAGAGACCCTGGTGGATATGAGGGGGATGAAGGCTGTGGATGACGCCTGGTCCCCACCTGGGGCAGAGGGTACGGATGAGGAAGAGGCAGCTGGGGTTGCCGTGCTCAGCAGCAGCTTTGTAGAGGACTGTGGCTTTGGTACAGAGGGGATCCCCAGCTTTTTCACACCTTCCCCTGACTGGTTTGGCTTGACAGCATCACTGCCTGCAGCCTCTCCAACCTGAGTCAACTGTTTGGATTTCGGCCCAGACACCACATCTGCTGCTGCTTCATGGCTGGGACTGTGAGAAACCTTCCCAGGCTTGGCAACGGAGGATGAAGACAGTGGGAGCGGAGGGGCTGGTTTCAGCTTCGATAACTTCCCTTTGTCCTTCCCTGCCGACTCCGAGGTCTGCTTGAGCCTCCTCAGGCGTGGCTCCTCAGAGGAAGCCCTGCTGGCCCCCACGAACCCAGCAAGGTTGGGTTTGGCAGCAGAACCTTGGTCCATTGTCACAGTGGTACCTAAGGCACTGGATTTGACTCCATCGTCCTTGTGGAGCCCACTGGAGGAAGGAGGCGCAGCAGGTTGCCTACGGCCAAGTTTTGGCGTCAGGGTGGGAGGGCTGGAACCAGGGCTCGACTCTGCATCTTTGAACACGTCATCAGTGGTCTCTTCATTCTTCTTGAGCAGCCGTGGAGGAGGGGTCACTGTTCCCCTGACAGCAATGTCAGTCTTGGCCTCATTCGCCCGCTTCCGAGGCAGTGCTGGCTTTTCACTTTTGTGCCCCCCAAAAGTGGAGGAATCAAACTGGCGTCCCGTGGACTGCAAATCCCGAGGCAGAGTCACGGATTTCCACTCTGTGTCCTTTGCTCCATGGGGCACACAGGAGGCTGAGCAGGACCTTAGGAAACGCTTGCTGGAGTTGGAACTGCTCTCCTCCTCACCAGCCACCCCTCGACTGCTGCTCATCGTGCTGGACTTCTTCCGTAGGTGGGGAGATAAGAACCCAGAGTTCCCTGCCACAACCCCGTTGGTGACACCAGCCCCATTGCTTGGGCTCTGGAACTTGGAGAGGTCAGCTGTGTCTGCAGCGGGGGCAATGAAAGCTCCATTGCCAGCATCCCTGCACTCCTCCTCCCCGCCCGCCCTGCGCTCCGAGTGTCCGTCCATCTCCCTGAAGGAGCTGCTCCGTTTTGGAGGGGTAGGGGCGGTTTTCTTCTTCTTCTTGATCAGGGCACTGAAGAGGTTGTGTTTTTTGTCTTTTGGAAGCAGCCGCTCATCTTCATTCAAACTGCTCTCCAGGGCCACCCTCTCCTTTCGTGGGAGCAAGGGAGAAATAGCAGGTTCATGATCCAAGGGGTCTGCATGGGAAAAGGACAGAGGTTTTGAGCATTGGTCCAAGAGCCAGAATAACCCATTTTCTTACAGGATCAAACCACTGCAAGCACCTCCAAAAGGTGCAAGTTTTCTAAACAGACACAACTTCAGAGCAGAAATAAAGCTAAGCGCAGCCACACTCACTCCTAGACTGAACATGGTCTGTGATCCTGCTGCATCCATTCATTCCTGAGGTGGCTTGCCAAACTACTTTCCCTGTGGGTTTCTGACTGGAAGAGTGACATACAAACACTACATGTTTGTGTTCAGATTCCCATCCTCGCATCTGGAGACTTGTCTTAACTTGACATTGTGAAGAAGATAAATACGAAGAGGCCTTTGCTTTAGTCCCTGTGCTATTGCTGTCTTTTGAATCACTGACCCTCTGAATTAATAAGGCACCTCTGTAACCCACCTCCATCCCCAGGCTCCTCGTTCATTTTCCTGATGTCATCCTTTGTGGGGAATGGAAATAACTGTTTCATGAGCAGAAATTGAGATCAAAATATGACACTTCAGGTCATACCACTGCGAAGATGCTCAGCTTTGTACCGGAACAGAAAAGGGGCAGTACCAACCTCCTTCAGCAGCAATGCAGCAGAGGGAAGCGATGGGGTGACCCTCTCTCCACTTACAAGCAGTACTTAAAAATGAATAATGGTTTATAATAAATTCATACAGAGTCCTGAAGGTCTCTGTGTCTGACTGACAGAGGGGCTCGTTCCTAGGCCAGGCACTCCAACGGCATTCTAATCCAAAGGAGGAATGCCTGCAGGGCAGCATATACATTTACAGCTTGACTAGGCAGCAAGAAGGGAGATGAAGCAGAGTCATAAGGAAGGATGCTTCTTAGTCACAAACTGGTGATCATCATGCTATGGGTAGGATTTTGGCTGAGGAATGGATTTTGGCTGAGGGGAGAGAATTCGAAAAGAAATAGTTGTGTGCTTTGAGAAGACAACATGTTTGCACAGGAACTCTGCAGTTACACCATTCCCACAGGACTCAGGGGGACCTGGACAGCCAGAAGAGCCAGGCTGTGGCATTACTGAGTACACAGTGGAGCTGCAGAAATCCAGAGAAAACTAGCAGCTAGCACTGAGGATCAGCTTCCAGCTGCTGGACTTGCTATGGAAACACTGACAATTGGAAGGGAAACTGCAATAAAACTTTATTGTGAAAAATATTCTTTCACAGTAAAGAGTGAAATGATTCCCAGCATAATGTTAAAATCATATTATGCCTGCTGTACCTGAATTTCTCAAAGCCCTCAAGTATTTAAATGAAATTATTTTACTTCAAAAGCTTGTAATAATAGGCAATTATATTTCCTATATATGGTAAGTAACTTTCCTTCCCGAGTCACTGATACTTCTTTATCCAACATTTTAAATACCCTCTTTTTTCTGCCCCCCCTTTGTCTAGGTGGACATTGGTTACTGAGACATGTACTACTGGGTGAATCTGACATTACACAGAAAAGTTCAGTCACAAGAACGGTCAGAAGAGGGAACCTCAACAGGAGTTGGAAAAAACCCCACTGTATTTCATTTTACATTCTTGTTTGTCAAACACAGAGCTAGATACAAATCTCCTGTACTCATTCAGCTGTTTACCACTGCTCTTATTACCTTGGAATGGAAGGTAAGTGCCTGAAGAAACTGATTGGAAGTTTAATTTTATGGAAGAGTCTGTAAATACCTCTTTGTCCCTTGCTGAAATTATATTTGGTGCCTGCCAAGAGTAATACTCTTCTGTGCTGCAAGCACAAATCTGGTAGGATGGAACAGTGAAGAAACCTCCCTGATGGGGCTTGCTAAACCCTAGCTATCACCTTGCTTTAAATTATGCAGTGTGGTAGTGTAAAGTGGCTTGAACACAGCAGATTACCCAGCACTCAGATGCAGTGGGAGATCCCACTGATAGCTCCTGCCAGGGAATGGGAAGAGGATATGATCAGAGAGCTCCGTGCTCAGGGTCTGGTCTTTAGGGAGCTGCAGGCAACAGCCATTAAGCTAAAAAAACTCCAAGGGCTTCTCTAAGCAAAGGCAGGGAGAGCATCAGTCCCTCAGCCAGTTAAGGAGTCACACTCCCAGCTGCTGTGTGTATCTGGCCCCAGAATTAACAACCTACCTTTCCAAAAAACTAATAAAAGCAGTTCTGGACCCAGGACAGCAAACTCAGCAGCCTGTCACCCAGAAACACGGCGCTGGTACAGAGAGATGGCACCTGTTATTAGGCACAGCTTTGCCTACGTGAGGGCCTGGAGCTAGATGTGCATTTTGTTTCCCCCTGTATTTCCTGAAGGAATAATGACTTTAATTAAAACCTACCACATTCCCCCTGGCCTCGAGCATGTGCAGTCTCCAAGCCCTCGTTGGCATCTTTGCTTTCAGCAGCTCTCCTCGATGTTCGCGTTTTGGTTGGCAACTCTGGGGCTTGGAGGAAATTGCTCACTACGCTCCTCATGCCCTTCTTTCCCAATTCCTTCTCCACCTCTGCAATGCACAGAAGAAAAGCAATCATTGCAATCAACTGAAGATAAAAAACTGTTGCTCTGTTTGGAATTAATAGCTCAAAAGAAAAGGAAACAACATGAAACAGGGGTTCCTTGGGGTTATTCAGCCATTTGGCCCTTTAAAATGAGATGTTTGCCCAGAAAAAAAACCCCACATGTAAACAAGTAACTGCTTTCTACATCATTTACACCAGGTTGTATAACACAGGACTGAGTTTCATTGCAAAGCAGTCTATGAATAATGGGCAGAGTTCAGGATGCAGTCAGCCCTTTCCCCACCCCAACAGGGACCCAGACCTACCATCCGATATGCTGGATTCCTGAAACATCGTTTCAAAGGCCTGATGGATCTCAGCAAAGGATGGTCTATCAGAAGGACTCCACTGCCAGCCTGAAAAAAACCACACCACCACTCAAAACTTCCCTCCAGCAGCAGACACTCAGAACCCTGCACCAGGAGGAGCCAGAAATCACAGTTCCCTTCCAATACACTGAGATAAAATACTGACATGAAAATCTGATTTACAGGGTGCTGGGTGTCTGCAACCACTTTGGCTCAGTGACAGCTGCAGACACCCAGCACTCCCTAAATCAGGTTTTGGTGTCAGTGTGTGACAGTAGGTGCTGAGCACTGCTGGGGTAAAGTGCAGGGCACTGAGTCACGTACCAAAAAGCCACAGTGAAGAGTCACAGTCAGTCCTGCAAGAAGCCAAATGAAGCTCCTGCTTCATCCTTGGAGCACAAGCTTTTCTTTAAGTTGTCAGGAAAAAGGAGACAAAGGAAGCATTGAGATCCACAACAAATCTCCTCTCCGAGCCTGTGGGCTCCCAGTGGAGATGAACAGCTGGTTTCATAGCGTGTTCATCCTCCAGGGAACACAGTTTTAACCAAACACTTCCACACAGCACTGCACCTTCCCTGCAACAGGCAGGGAGTTCTCGTGCCTTGCTGTACATAGCCAGATCCTTGCACTTTTACTGCACCTCTGCAGACCTAAAAAGCAGCATTAGCAGGGCTAAGAAACACTTACATGCTCTCATGAGCTCATAAACTTTCTCAGGACAGCCTTCAGGACGCTCCATACGATAGTCCTTCTCCAACAGCTCATAGACTTGAGACAGGTCAATCCCAGGGTAAGGGGACATACCGTAGGTTGCAATTTCCCACAGCAGAACACCAAAGGCTGCAGTAGAGAACAAGAGGGAAATTAAAAAAAAAAAGGGAGGAAAAAAATCAATAAGCTTTGTTTTCATCTTGAATTTGAGAGGATGTTTAGTGGGAGTAGTAACTACACAATGCTGCACACTTAGACCAGCTCTGGATGGCTCAGATCCCATGCTCAGCAGCAGCTTAAATGTTAAAGAAGCGTAACAAGCCTCTCCATCAGCACAGACAAGTCTCCTGCGATATGACAGGGTAGAATTAGACTAATTTTCAATGTATCAGTTGTCTCAAACCTGAACGCCTTGAGATCCTTCAAGTCCTATTAGAGGCACAATTAAGAGACTTCACAGTGGATTAGCTGAAACCGCTTCACTGCTGCACTGCAGTCGCTCCCTCAGTGTGACAGCTCCTCTCATTTGCAACCTCTCCCTGGAGGACTCGCACATTTTAATAGCTCAGTGTTTTTGGGGTGCCCTTGTTTAGTTGTAGCGTGGTCTAGATGGGAAATCTGGGAGGCAGCAGTGAGAGGAAAGTTTCAGCAGTTGCTACCCACAAGATACAGAGAGGGTGAGACATTCTGGTCCCAGGGAAAGCTGAACAGGAAGGGGAGAGCACAAAAAGGGTCTTGGAACAGGCGAGGCATTCAAGTGGCAGCAGTCAGTGGGGATGCAGGTCAGCAGCGGGGTCAGGCAGCTAACCCAGGAGTCAGGCACACAGAGTAAACCCAACACCAGTTCAACAACCTGCATGTAATTAGTTCAGTCACCCTATTCTCTTCTTAACCTGAAGAGAAAGCGATTACAATTCTGCATAAGTAAGGAAATCACATCACATTACATGGCAACGCCACCAAGGGTAATTTACATTAGACATTTCTGTGCACAATTTTCTTTGATTGCTGTCTTGAGGCAGTGAGGTGAAAACATCTAAACCCTGGCGTGCCCAGCAGCAGCCCTGGCCTCCGGGGACAGCTGATCTCTGATGAGATCACAAAGTCCCCTGCCCCAGCTCTGCTTCCCAAGGTTACATTAACCCTAACTAAAGATACCCCATATTCCTTTGGGATCTTTCCTCCCCTAAGTACTCTGCTATTGAAATGCAACAGGGATCCTGCAGCCACCACAGCAATACAGCAACATCCCAAGGCTGTGGCAGATACTCCGCACCACATGGAAACCCAAAGCAGCAGAAACACCTTGGTCAGCAAGCACATACTCCTTGAGAGGCTATTTTGGCTTTTCCTCCCTCATCTACAAAACATTTTACATCAGCCATCTACCTAAAAGTTTCTTCAACATGAAGCCTTTCTCTGCACATTTTCCCCCAAACTGCAGAAAACTTCATCTCTGCTTCACTATTGTCTGTTGGTTTATATATAGAAGATGCTCAGGATATCATTTTCCAAGTGCCTTTGGGACCACATTCCACAAACTTCTATCTCATGTCACTGGGCACTTCTGAGAATTTGACCAACAGCTACGGCAGAGATACAAAACCCAAAGACAGGCTGATAAAAGTACAATGAGATTTTCTGTGGTCAGATTTGACACAATACAGCTCCATTTAGCTAAGCCTACTCTTATCACCAGCACTTCAGGGCTCTTCAATAACCATTTGTCATCAAATTTTCCTTCTGCTTCTCCTCATCTCATTCCAAAGATTATTCTTTTAAAATGCAGAAAGATGAGCTTGGAGCTATCACTAGACAGATACACACATAATTATTTTTTTTAACATAAAACGAACCAGATTCCCTCCTCCTTGAAGTAGTTATAAAGTTTTTGGCTTTATAACAATGTATCACTTCATAGTCTTGTGCCAGGACTCCATCAAGGCAGTAGCACTGGTGCCCTCCAGCCCTCTCATACGTTTCTACCAACACCACAGTATCCTTTACTTTCATATTTGCCAACAACTCGGATATATATAAAATCAGGTCGGCATTCTCTGTGCTCTGCTCTGAGACTGCTCAAGCAGAGATTAGGTCCTGCACTCTGACAAGCTCATAGAACAGCGTGGCTCAAACCAGGAAACCTGCTGCTCCCTCCTGAAATGCTCCACAACGGCCTAATTTCACAGCCCTGGAAAAGAAGACTATCATCTGCATTCATCTGTCCATGCAAATTCTTACCCCAGACGTCGGATTTAATGGAGAACTTGTTGTAGGCCAGGCTTTCTGGTGCAGTCCACTTGATGGGGAATTTTGCTCCGGCATGGGCTGTGTAGGTGTCACCCGTCATTAACCTGCTCAGGCCAAAGTCTGCCACCTTCACCAAGTGGTTCTCCCCTACAAGGCAGTTCCTGGCAGCAAGGTCCCTAAAAAGAAGACCAAAAATAGGCAATGAGAAGTCTTTACCATCTCACTTTTAGCGACAGCAAGGAAGCCTGCTGTTCCCAAAGAAACCTGGGCCTGTGTGATTATTTTGATCCAAATATTACACAGAAATTCTGGAGTTACATGCACACACACAAGAGGGAAAGTTATTTTCCATTCCGTCTTCATAAGACTGTCATTCGAACTTTTTTTTTTTTTCTTCTAATTTGAAGTGAGAGCTTCAAGAAGCCCCCTCACTTTCAATAAAAGCTGCCACCCTCAGGATAAAAATATTTCAAAGAAATGTCAGTGCTCAAGTTATCAATAGCTGGGGATGAGCACTGAATAAACCGAGTTTCAATTCCTCACTTCTTGCCCACCTCTGTAGTGCTTCAGGCACCCCAGTCAACACCAGTCATTCTCCAGAACTCCTTTTCCAGTCCTTGCTCAAGCACCAGAGTTAGGTCTGCACTTCCATCTCCCTGGTGTACCACCTTTTACCACACAACTTGTTCACAGTCAGCATTTGGCCTTGCAAACCTGCTGTAGCCTCTGCTATCAGTGCTGGCATTTTCAAAGAACTGGGCAACAAGCAAATTTAACTTTTTCTCCACTTTTTTTCCACCACTGGCTCCACCCTGGCAGGGGAGAGATGTGCACATTGCATTTACCACCTCCCTGGCTTGTACATGCTGTTTGCATTCTTGGAAATGCTTCAGGAGGATAAAAATGTAAAGCACAGAAGCACGTTTCTCCTAATATTAGGTTTTGTTAAAAACACTTTTCCAGATTATGTCACATTGAACTAAAAATTGATTGTACCAGGAAGCTCCTGTGAGATCTTTAGATATGAGGCAGACACTGCTGTTTCTGTTGCTTGTTCTGCTCAATCGGAATAAATTAAAAACCAGAAAAAAGTACATCTTACTAGATGCCCATTTAAATTTCACGGTGTTTTTGAATGTACCTTCTTATCAATGCTGATTACTACAATGTGTATCTAAATAAAAGCTCCTCTCCATAATCAAATTCTTCCTTCTTCCTGATTCATTAAATGAGGTCAGAGCCCAGCATTTGAATCCATGGATGTGAATTCTGACAACTCTCTTCAAATAATTGGGTAGGTGGTTATGGGGCTGGCTGATAAGGAAAAATGCTACTATTTATTTTAGATAAATGGGTCATCAGAAGTAAGAGGAAATGAAATGAATGGCAGAGAAGACAAATGAGATTCACACAAAGGAGTTTTTAAAGTTTACTTCCTGTGGGCTGAAGGGACAAAATCCTTTCAACAAAGCAAATCAAAGGCTGGAAATTTTAATTGGCAGCATCACTGTTCAATTTATTGACTGATAGCAGCACTTAACCAGGCCTTTCAAGCAGCAAAGGCAACTCATCGCTTAGAGGAGCACCTAGAACTTTACACACGATCTTCATATTTGTCTCTATGAAAAAAAACCACGTGCTAATTTCATATTCCAGTTAATTGGGCAGGAAAGGTCATGCTACGACACTGAGAGCATCTTGTACAAAGCTCAGCCACTCTCCAGCCCTGCTGCAGGATGTGTCATTACATTGCCAGGAGCCCATTTCTGCAGACGAGGAACGCAAAGCTCCAGCCATAATTGCAGCACACTTTAAAGGTCAGAGTCCCTGAGACTTTTAAGACAGCAGACATGCTTATTAAAGTGAATACACAATCTGGACAATAGCAGGGAACAATCCCTGCAGCGGAAAACAAAGTGAACCAAACCAGAAAGAACAGGGGCTGAGGTGGCGCTCCGAGGGTGATTCTGCTGCAAGGACCTGCACATACCCAGCATCACCAACTGCAGATGGTTTGAAAGGCTGTTAGAAACAAGGAAGTGGCTTGTCTGGTTCATTAAAAGTCCATTACTTTGGGCTTACATTTACATTTAAGGCCTTGCCCAAAATAGGTAAGTACTGATGTGTCTTTCACCTGCATCTTGCCCTTTTCTCCAAAGGCAAGAGAAAAGCCCTGAGAGAAAACCCATCCTTTGGACAGGTTAATAGACTGTGTCAGATATGCACTAGCGTGTTAAATATATGACACCAATCAATGCTGTGATAGCCTGAAAGGCAGGAAAATACATCATGGGGTGCTCTGTGCTCGAGATTCAAGGGTGCTCACTGTCTTTCCTACCTGTGGATGAAGTTTTTCTTCTCCAGGTACTCCATGGCAGAGGAGATCTGAGTTGCCATGTACAGCAGCACCACAGCATTCACCTCCTGCCTGTTACACTCACGCAGGTAATCCAGCAGGTTCCCATATGTCATGAACTCTGTGATGATGTAGAAAGGAGGTTCCCGTGTGCACACCCCTGGGGAACAACATAAAGCTGACGGTGAGTGTTGGAGAATATCAGTGAATCTTCAGGTTTTGTCCTCCAGGGCAATTTATACCTCCACAAGGCAGAAAAATGGGGCTCATGGAAAGAATGGATTCTGCTTGGAAGTGGTTAATAGAGGGGTTTAATTTTCTGCTTCAGGCTCTGGCAAATTAAACATTAGGAAGACGAGATCATTAAAAATCATGTATTAGTGGTACAAATTGTGAATTTTGCCAGACAATAAGTGTCTGTATTTAAAGCCTTGGTATGGTAAGCAGCTTATCTGCTCCTTAACATCCATATCACTGCACAAGGGTTTAGCTCAAATCCCTCTGCTTGGTATTTATCACTTACCTAATAATTGCACCAAGTTTGGATGCTTGATCTCCTTCATTACTGCGGCTTCTTTCAAGAACTCTTCCACTTCCATGGTATCCTCCTGCAGAACAATGGCAAAGCTTTGGCAAAGGCAGTGTACACAAAGGAGGAACAGATTTTTGCATGAGGACACAAAAAGAACTACAAACTGACAACATAAGCCACAGTTCTTGCAAGGTAATTTTTCCCTGTAGCCACAACACAAAGCCAGGGAGTTAAAAACACTAATTTTTTGGTATGATTTAAAAAAAAAAAATTTTTGTAATTCTTATACTAGTTGAGCTTTCTGGGGCAAGAAAATCCATATCCCTTTTGTGAAGGGACTCTCACAGATCACTCACGAGCTGAAAAGGAAAAACAAGCTTGTTCCTAACAGGGAAAAAAAAAAAAAGATAACATGAAATAAAAAGTACAGAAAAGGAACAAGAACGAACACAAAAGAAAGGATACACCACAATCAAATGCTTGAGAGGCTGCTGAAATGCAGGCCCTTGGGTTCACTGGGCAGGAACAAGAAATCCCCTCTCTCAGTCAGGGAGGCACGACTGATGGCAGCCACTGTGTGACTGAAAGCCCAAGGTTTCACAGATTCATTTCTGGCATTTAGAGCCTGACCCATGACACATCCGTTCTGGGCAGACGTGTCACTACCAATTTGTTGGGTGCCATGAAGTTACTTGGCACAGCACAGAACCAAGGAAGATACTACCTTGCTCAAAAGACATATTTTTCTGAAGCAAATACACCCCAAATGGCCGGAAGGTCATTTCAAAGTGGTGCAAAAATACAGATCTATTCCTAAAGCAATGTTTCTTTCTATATCCATTTTTTTTTCATTGATGGATTAATGTTGACAGGCTACATGGACAAAGTGTTTTAAGGAAGGATTGGAAAGGATTTACTGCTGCTGGTGAGAACGATAACAGTGGGCTGCCACTGTGAGATCCAGCCAGCTCCCTGCTCTGCACTTAGCACTGAGAACATTTTTCCAACACTTCCATTCAATCATTTACTATTCATTGCCAATTAGCTTGATTGACAGCTGTGATTTGCCCAACACACTGTCAAAACTAATAGTCCAAAGGTCCTTGTGAGCAGAACCTTAAACTGTTCCCTTTGGCAAAGGAAATTGGGTTAATAATCCAGGTTGCAAAATTATCCTAAATACGCCTTTCTCTTATTCATGCTACACAAACCGTGGAAGGTTTGTCCTCTGCATAGCTGCTCCACAGTTTGAAATTTCCTACCTCTCAGTGACCATATTAATAGGAAGGACACATACAGAGAACCACTGTAGCAATGATCTCTCTGAAAACCTGATCTCGTGCAAAGGACCAAGCTTAACCGGCTTCCAGCTCCCACTGTACTAAACCATGGCAGAAATAGAACAGTTCTGGCTGTACAGCATTTTCCCAGCACAGCACAGGGCCATGCCATGGCATTAAGGGACACCAGGGTTACATGTTGCCTAATTTAAAACGCAGGCTACTCTGCTGGGGAAAAAATAAAGAACAGAGAAAAAAACATCCAAAGAAAAAGCAGAGGCAGTCCTAGTGGCAGCAGAGCTGAGGTGAGCAGTAAGAAATGTGCTGAGCTGACCAGCTCACAGCAGCTCAGCCATCAAATGGCCCTCAGGAGAACCTGCTGTGGCCACAGTCAAGATCAGCTGCGCTTGGTCCAGTGCAGGTCACAGAGCTCCCTGTCGCCACAGCCACTGCCTTTTGCTCCTGTCCAATTTGGCGGTAAAAACACAAATTCAGAGTGTGTCCTGTTGTAACAGACCCTGATAAATACTGATGTGTCCTGTACAACTCACAGAGCTGCCAGGGATGAGTTTTAATAGGCAACATCTCAGCACCAAAACATGGTCTTGCCCTCTCCAGTTAAACACTGAGGAACAGCACGAGCTGCTTCGATCGCTCCTTCTCCAGCTCTGTGCCAGCCATGAGCTATGTTTAGACATTTGAAAGAAAACTGAACAACAAATGGGTGTTCGTAAGCATCATTATTCAAAAAGATGCTGGAAGGACTTTTCTCCCCCTCTCTCTTTTAGTCTTCACTCTCCTTTATCTTTTGTATAGAGATATCTGAGGTAGATGGGGAAGGAGCAAGAAGAATCATACAAAGTTTTGAAAAACATTCTCTCAAAGGAAAATAAAATGAGTCATCTGCAGATTTGGGAAGAAGCTGCAAAAGGCTTGTTTTTCCCAGTAGAACTGGGATATAAATGTGATTTTAAAATGTTTCCCAAAACTTTGAAGAAAGCTATAATCCCACCTGTCAGGCAGTAGACTAATGGATTTAAAAAAGGTGGATTATAAATTTGCTTTTAAGGATGGTTTTAGCGTGCATAATTGCAGGTTGAAGTGTTTCTCAACTCTCTTCTTGGTTGTTCTTACACTCCCCAGTGGAACATGCTGCTCCATACTACATTATGAACCATTTTAGTCGTGTTTCATTAAATATTTATTTGATATATTTGAAACAGCCACGGTCTGTATTAAGGCTTCTCCTTTGCACAAACAGATTTGATGGGATAACATGTAATTTGTCTTTGTTGATGGGTTTTAGGGAGAAGAGAACGAAAGCAACAACTTCAGTTTGGAGCAAGATGAGAAGTCTGAAAGCGTCAGGAATCCTCACACTGCAACCAGCAGCAGGAAGATGTTACTGCAAGCAGTGCTCCGGGAAAGAGCTGAGCTCTCCTCAGTATGAGCAGGTGTTTTGCTGATCCTGGTCACGTCCCAGCTCACCTGCACCGCGAGGCTCCGAGCGATCCCGAGCAGGGACAACACTAGATGTCACTCGCTCCCTGTGCAAGCGGCACTTGGACTCCCCCGCTGGGAGCAGCAGCAGGAACCTCCAGAGTACAGAAAAGGCCAAAGTGAAAATACTTTGTGCAGCCATGGCAACCCAGAAGTACTGAGGCAGCCGCTGCTCGGAGAGCAAGGAAGAAGTATTTTCCCCAAATCAAGGGAAGGTTCTTCCCCTGACACTGAAGAGTCTACACAGTTCTCTCCACTTCAAAATTTCCATTGCAAAAAAACTGAAAAGAAACAAACGAAACCCTCGCTTCTGTTTGTTTCTGCAAGACCATACCATGTCCCCATTCGAGGAGAGAGAACATGGTGTCAAGTTCGCATAAACTCCTATTAAGCAATCAAATGCAATGCGTGCAGATGGTGCCAGAAGATCTCAAGACAGTTTTATAAACATAGATGAATTAAGCAATGACCTTATGAACTCACAGAGCACTATTTGCATTTCAAGAGACAAGGAAACCAAGATGCAGAAATCAGGGAGCAGAGCCAGAAACAGAACTGATTATCCAGTTCTTCATTAAAGCCACTTATGAATTTTAATATACCTTAGCTTGCATACCCTTTTTCCTCCTCTTGTGTCTTTTGATAAGAAGCAGCTGTGAACAGTTGCTTAAGACTTCAGGAATACAGGGAGCTTGTCTTTTGGGAAAGATGCCACATAAGACAGAAAATCAAAACATGTAAAGCCTCCCTGAAGCACAGCGTTTGAATTTTATGTTGACTGACTCACAATCCACAATTTTTCTTAATACACCAGCTTGTGCTGGTGTGTTCATCCATGAACAGCTCACCTTTACCACACCCTGAATGCGAGACATTGCAGCACTACTTACTTTTCTAAGGTTTCATCCTTTCTCCAGTAAAAATTGTGCTGTTAACATCCTCCTTTGTTTAGATACGAGTGTTAGAGGTATCATATAAACCGTAAGAGGATCAAGCTCTTTCAAAAATACTCTATTTCCAGCCTACAGCACACAAAGGGAGGGCCACCATCAACACAAATACCTAACCAGAACTGTGGGCAGGCAGCTAGCTTGGACTTGCTTCCTGCTGGATGGGGAATGCTCCGAGATTGAGTCCTACCTTGAGAGTCTTCACAGCCACTGTCAGGTTGTACTTCTTCCAGACCCCTTCATACACCTCTCCATACTGGCCTCCACCCAGCTTGTGCTTCATGGTGATGTCGGTGCGCTCGATCTCCCACTTGTCGTAGTTGGGGGACACGCCGTAGATGGTGGGCTTGTTGCGCTTGGGCGCCGGGTAGTGCAGCGTGGTGATGAGCCCATCTGCCACGGTGGAGTGGTGATGGACCAGCTCTGCCAAGGTGTTGAAGCGGCTCTCTGAAGACACATAGAGCTGGGAACCAAAGGGGAAGGGAAAAGCTCGTTCAGGTAATGCCGCTCCGTCAGAGAGCTCGTACACAGGAACGGCGTCATAAAATTGAGAAAGCAAAGTGTGCCATTGCTTCTACTCGAGCCGTGGAACTGTGAGCTCCAGAAGCTCTGTAACCAGCTCCAGAGCCCAGAACAGTCAATGCTTACATGGGAAAGGCATGGATTCAGGAGAAAATACATGCACTTTGCCAAAACAACAGGGCAGAAACGGCTGCAAATTGCACTAGACTGGCATGCTGTTGCTTGAGATGCCTTTTTTCAAAAAGCTGGTCGGTAGAGATTGTGGGACATTTCCTGGAGAGTATGGGGGGGTTGTCAGCTTCAGTGTCTCTATTTCACTGTTACTATTTGGGTTATGACATTTTCACCTGTCTAAATTCTCTTTGAAGTGTCACTGGCAAACCAGAGTTTTCCCTGCTTTAGGCCTGAGCTTCTGCAGAGGTTTAGCATGAAGTCAGGGAGCTGGTCTGCTCCATTCCTGTGACGGGCACTGATCAATAGCACAGAAGGAAAATCATTACCACTGAATGAAAACCTGCTGCGAGGCGTGATAACCCATATTTGTTACCTCCTTAACATTTATACAGAAGATCCATTTTAAGCCTAAAATCCTGCTAAAGATAACAGACAACTGACTCCCTCCCACCAGAGCTGTGTGTTTCCAGTTTTCATCCTCAAGCCCAGTCTTCTGCCAGGCAAGGTGAAAAAAGCTAGAAATTTAATTATGTGAAAAGTGCTGGTTACACCTGAAGGAAAGGGAAAAATCTTTGCATCAAAGTGCATTTTGCATCATAGTCTAGCCTAAAACACAGAAGATGGAAGAACTCAATTTCTCACAAAGGACCAAGGTCTGGCAAGGGACAAGCTCGCAGGAAGAGCAGCACTATGTTGGCCACCCAAATTCCTGTCCAGTCCACACACTAGTCCTACTGCTCACATCACATGCCAACAGCTATGATCAAACTTCCTAAATGCTTCTGACACGCTGGATGTACACTCAACAGTTTCTGCATGTGCACTGGCCATCTGTTTGGGATTTCAGGCTGGGAAGTTGATGGGGATGCCAGGCATCCAAAAATCCCAAGACTGAGGGTCAAATTCTGCTTCTTTCACCTACACAGAATTTTTGGATGGAAAATGAAAATGCATCTGTGAAGTTCCAGCAATAAGAGAGTTATGTCCAACAAAAAAGGGAGCTGCATTTGCAAGAGAAAAAAAAAGATTGCAGGAGGGGACAAAACCACCCTCAAAGTTGATTAAAGTCTTTGTACTCCGGAAAATAATGGCAACCTCCTGGGGAGCATGTACACAGCTCTCTACCAAAATGAGTCAGATACTCTTTTGGTAAAGAACTGGAGCAAATCTCATTTCAACATTATGGCTTAAAAAATCCCCTCAAAACCCCCTACAAAAACCTACAACGCTTTTCATGGTCAAAGACATGAAATCACGTTAAAACCAGGTGTTCTGAGAACAGAAAAGTGACAACATAAGAGGCTTTTACAGCTGCTTGGTGTGAGTGACCAAGCATTAGCCAGTACAACCACAATTTAAAACAAGCCACGCCTGTTGGGGAACGACTTGAAGTACTTGCAGTGGTATGAGCAGTTCCCATGTTACACTGAGAATTAAAATCTAATAATACGGATGTAGAAAAACCTGAACTCCAGGATTACTTGGAAGTATTAGAGAGGCATGGAGAAGGAAGCTCCCCCATGGTTTTATGACAACTTATATCTCAGGAAAATTAGAGACATCTGTATTTAATGTGACAGATTGTATGATCCTGTTATAGAAGGAGAAAGAAGCTAAATAAATGGCTAAAGGTTTCAGAGAAAACCTGTAGCAGAATGAGGACAGGACTCACAAGAACAGGCCACAAGAACAACACTCTATGCCTTAACACTCAGAAAGTTTTCCATTTACATTAAGAAAAACTTCTACCAGTAAACATGTTTATTCTGTAGGCAGGTTTTTTCTAACCTCTCACAGATGATATCCAAGCAGAAAACCATGTGGTGCTGCTGACTTGTACTCTTACACAGGTGACAGACCCAGCACCTGAGTTTTGTAGGGACTCACAGTTTGCTTCCTGGCTACACTGTTGAGACATTATTTGGTCAATTTTTGTGTATCAAACAAACCATAAACACCAGTCCTGTTCCAAGGGGCTCTGCTTGCACAAATGGGCTGCTCATCTGCACTTCTGCCACCAGACCACATCTCTTTTTCCTGGCTGGAGTATTTTATACAGGTGGTTAAACTGGCCCATGCTAGCCTCAGTACATCCTGAATCCAATGGCACTCCCTCTCCTCACTCAGCAGACAAAACTGAACATCCACACCAAAAAACGAAGATTCAAGTCTGCATCCAATTTGGCCACTGGAGGATCCAAGAGACTCAAACAGGATCCCAGTCCTGCTTCCTTCATGCTAAGGACAGCAGGATTTGAAAAACTGGCTGTTTATTCAATTGGGTTACTCAATAGAAGGCTTTGCCTCAAGTACTATCAAGTCAGGAAAACCAAGTCCTCTGTACCACGGAAGTGGTTTACCAGATGACTGGCTGTAGTGTGCCAGCCAAATCGAGAAAGGTCACTTTTAATACCTTCCTTAAAAAAACCCCAACCAACAAAACAAAACATTAGAGGGTGGTCCAGAAAAATATGACCCATTAAAGTGGGAAATAGAGAAAAAATTCCAAGAGGAATTTTTTTAAGTTGTTGAACACCAACGCATTCAGTATAATTTGTACTAAAATTAAGATGTACAAACCTCTGCTCTGTTTCTAGTCCCTTCAATCTTCCCCCAGGAAAAAGTCTGGGTAAGGCTTTGCAATGCAGGACACACCACCATACCGAGCAGCAGCTGCTCTCCATGTTTCTCTAATACCTCTTTCTCCCGAAGTGCGTTCTGCCAGGCACAGGATATGATCCCACCAAAGCCATTCATCCTTACTGCAGCACAGGGAGATATTAAATTCCCTGGACAGGCTGACTAATGATACAGCAGGCTGGGAGGGCCCCAGGTGCTCAGGGCAGTGAAGGTAAGAGCTCTCCTCCAGCACAGCCATGATCTGCTGCGAAGCCGATAATAAATAGAGTGCGACACGAGCAGCTCAGAGCAGGACCAGCTCCAGCAGCCTCCATTCCGCAGAGGGACAAACAGGGATATTGGCTGTTTCTCTTCCCAGCTCCTCAGCTTTGACAGCCAGGGACAGGGTGCTGGAAGAGCACAGCGTCCCCAGCCCAGCCACACATCTGCTGCTAAGATGTCGCAATTCCCTGCCCTGCTCGTTAACGCAAATTGAAACCGATGAGGTTTAACACGCCAGGCTGAGAACTGCAGCACATGATACATGGACGTGGCAAACTGCCCCTTCTGCAGGGATGCTGGCACTTGGCACAGCATCAGCAAGACTGTGGCTACCCCTTTGCTTGACCCTGCAATGCCCAAAAGCCACAGGTCTCGGTCACCCCTGCTGCTCAATTTTGTATTTCCAACTACCATGAGCTGCAGATCTGCTTTAGTGAATTGTTCCAACCTGCACTTTCTCTCAAAAACACTAATGCAAGCAACTTTGTGGAAAATGAACAGTTAACCTGGCTAACACAGGCCTGAATGGATTACTGGAGCTCTGCAGAACTGTTTTTCTGGGATAAAAACAGCTCTGCTGGGATGAAAGCCTTCATATGCCAAACCCTGTTACAGCTCAAATGGAGAACATGTGCTATCTCCTCACGGACACATGCTTATTTACACCAACCCAAGGAGCCTTCAGTTCAAAACGTTCACATGTGAGCACTGCTCATCTGCCAGCATCTATGGGAATAGAAGGAATATCCACTACACAGACAGGAGGAGGAATAATATTCTAGATTGCCATGCAGTCCTTCAAGTATGCTGCATGTCAGCACTTCACAGATCTGATGCTGACCACAGAGAGTGTCTACATGGGAGGGAAAAGGAAGAATCAAAGCACCCTAAGTTGGAAATATGTTGCCTTAAATAACATGGTCAGAATTGTCTCAGTTACAATCCATTTGCTAAAGCAGACAAAAAGTATTTCATCACTGAATAAAATCTGGTTATCTCATTGGAGGTCTTAGAGTGCTGAGTCTGATAAACAGAAAACACGGTGTACTGGTTCTCCGTATTTTCATACTAAAGATTCTGCTGTCAGCATTGCTGTAAGAAGAGTAAAGCTCTCATAGGACAAGGGAAAATTGGGCACAGTGGGCTGCTACTATACTTGATTACTTTTATTTTTTTCTTTTGAAGAAATGTAATGGCACAGAATCTGTCATCTATTAGATGCTGGCAAGAAGAGCCTCAGCAGCCATGCTCCAGACCCACACGTCAACTTCTGCACAGGATCTAAAGAGACACTGCTTAAAATAGATTTGTTAAAAAACAACATTTTCCGAAATCCAATGCCAGTAGAAATGTTTCCATGAAATTAAAACAAAAATCTGTGGAAAACTACACTTTTATGCTAAGATTTCTCTGCAGCATCCACAAAGCACAGCATTGCCACACTGCTACAGCACACAACAATCTAGGTAAAAAATGAAGGAACTGGGGACAAAGCCCATATAAAAGTGAAAGTGCCTACCCGTCTCCAATGATCACGCTGAAATACTGTAGAGAAATCAAAACAGTAGTTAAAAATACTGCAGAATAGCTCAGAAAGCATTTTGTCCCTAATATTTACAGGATTATTAGCAACAGGTGCTGGCTTTTCTGATTTGGCAGTCAAAGAGATTATCTTTTGAACACAGGAGACAAGAATTCCCAGAATCTCTTATTAGTGATCTATTAGATTCTGCTCTAATTTAACTCTACTATTTTCTCCCTGAAAGTGCTTTACTACTACTCTGTATTACACAGTTTGCTAAAGGAATACAACTGCTTTGCCCCAGCCACGTCGGAATCTCACAGTCTACTGTAACTAGAGATGACGAGCCCCGTGACCAGAGTTCAAAACCACTCAGTTCGATTGCTACTGCTCGACCTGGTGCAGGCCAAGTACCCCAGCAAGGTTTGCACAGCCTGGAGCCTACCTTGCCGTCGGAGGCAGTGTTGATCCTGTAGTGGTAGACCCTTCCCTCGTAGCGCAGGGAGATGGATCTCTGGCCGGGGCTGCTCTCGCTCTCCCGCACCAGGAAGCTGCCGTTGATGCCGCTGCTCAGGAGGTACTCGGCAGCGTTCCGTGACACCGGCCCGTGATACCAGGAGTGCTTCTCCAAGCTGTTCACCGGGGTGATGTAGTTGCTGGGGACCCAGCCCTGCCCGTTCTTGGTCTGTGCCTCGCACCACTCCCCATTGTGGTTGTAGCCCAGCACACGGAGCTTTTCACCTTGAGAAAAAGAAAATGTGTTTAGGCATGGCAAGGCCAGGAGCTGAGGACAAAGATAGGTTCTTTCTGCGTAAATAATCTCCTATAAGAATAGGTATCTGACTCAGCAGGGAGCATGTGTTTCTCTTCAAGCTTGAGTGGACCTCTCCAAGCCAAATAAAGTCACACACTTCAGATTTTTAGGCTCTCCTGCAGTTCTGCACCAGCTCCAATACTGCTCAAGTTTAAAAAATGAATCAAGCAAATTTTGTTTGAATTGAGTTGGCTTGTTGGAGCTAGGAAAGAACTGGAGTGGATAAACAATAAAAAAATAATTTCAATTAGGAAGGTAAGTAGATGTGACTTGGCGTACATACAGTGTTTTCTTACTCAATCCTTCTGGTCCTTATATCTGTACAGCCATTTTTCATACAGGGACTGTGTTTTGGAGAACTGTGAAAATAAGAGGCCAGCCTCCAAAGTCAGCTTAGGTTACTTTCTCAGTTCAAATTTTTGCTCCAAATGGAGACTTTAGTTTTGACAGACAGTTTTTTGCCCAATGCAATAAAAAGAGTCAGTTATAACCTTTAAAAAGGTTACGACTTTGTGAAATATTTGTATTTGTTTAAGATGATTTCCCATAGTAAAAAAAATTCCACAGGGTTTGGTGTAAAACTTAATTATTTCACAGCGACTTTCCTTCCTACACCTTCTCCCACACTCCCCGTGGAATTCTGGCCAGTGACCTTACCTTTAGTTATGCTGAGAGTGTTGTCCCCACTCGCCACAAAATCATACAGTGCAACAAAGAGATGGGGGTCATTCTCACTAGGGCAGGACAGAAGGTTTTCCTTGGAGTTCCAGCGAGCTGCTTCGCTCAGACCCTGCGGCTCAAAGTCTGACACTACCGGTCTCTGAAGGGCTTCTGGAGGAGAAAGAGGGAGAGAAAGGAAAAAGCAGGTTCATTTTGGCTGATAAAAGCCATCTGGCCAACCCACGCACTCTGACTTTCTAAGTTGCATTGTTTCATGACACGTGTGCTCCTCGTGCGTCAGAGGAGAGATATGGACAGTGCCTTAATGCAGATCTCCTGCCACATAGGCAGGATGCTCTAGTTCCAGAGCTGTCCCCAGCCTTGCCAGAGCCCCCAGCTCCTGCCTCCCAGGACATGCAGGAGAAGGAAAGCCCCTCTCCATCCCTCCAGTCAATGCAGCTCACGTAGGCTGTTTGCTGCCTGTAAATCCTTTGGCTCACACCTAACTGCTGGAATGGTTAGATTTGAAAACAAACCCAGGACCTTTAAAAGGTAAATCCCTTAATTATCCTATAAATGAAATGGCCAGAATGTGCAGCAGATGGAGCCAAGCAGGGTGAGATTTGTAAGACATGGTATTTAAGAAGGAGTTAGGTCTTTCTGTTCTTCATAGTATTTTTAATCATTTCTCTTATTTGAGGACAAGGCAGTGTCTTTTTTGTTGCCCTCTCTCCTGCCCATCACTCTCAAACCAGAGCAGTGTTGAGCATACTTCTACATTTTTAAGAACCCTGAGATACCTCCAAAGACAGAGATTCCTGAAAACTGAGCTTTACAGGTGAGTAAAAACCAACCTCCAAGGTTTTTTGTATACTGGAGCACATTAGGCATGTAACATTCAGTAAGTATCAGGCAAGTCCAAATACATCAGGGAATTTTACTACAGTTGTTCCTGCAAGTCCTTCCCTTTGGAGCATGATTCTAGAGTTTGGAGCAGAAATGCTCCAGATACACGCCACCCCCAGATGTGCTAGCAGCACCATGCCTGACTGTGCTGGCACAGAGCCAGGACAATAAGTTGTGAAACTTGTATTTTGAAGGGTCATTCTCCATCTGGATGAGTTTGTTGAGTGAGGTCACAGTGTTGCACACAAACCATTGCGTCAGCACGGCTCTGGGGACAGGAAACACGGCACTGTCACACCAGCCCCTTGTGCCACAAACTGCCCTCCATTATACAGCATCAGCCCCCATCTGCTGAATCCCTCCACTCCCAACAGGGCCCTGGACAGAGAAATCCCATGCCAAGTGTTTCCTACACTGTCAGGTCACCTGGGAGCACAGTACTCTTTTTATACCTGCAATACTCAGTAGCACTGTGCTGCTATACAGATGCAATCCCATCAAAATATGGTTTTAATGCTACTGTTTGTTTGGCCTGGAAATCCAGTATAAGCTGTGCCAGTAAACCAGTGAAGAACTGATGCAAGTGACACCAGAAAAGGCATGGAAGTTTAGTGTGGATGTGTCCAAAGTTCCTAATGGGGAAATGCCAAAAAAAAAACGCCACCAACCCCCCCAAATTCAACCCTACAAATCCTAACAATACACATTATTTTCTAATATTATCTATTATCGTTGATAGTGAAAGTGCAAATAGTAGTGGTGGCCACTATTTACCCAAAGACAATCTGGCATCCTCAATGTGTTGGTCAGGTGACTACTGGTAAAGGCTCTCTGGGTGGTTATTTATGTACGTGAGTACTACTGTATTCTTTGGAAAATATATATGACAAATGTGAGCAAAATAGCAAATACAGACACTGCTGGGGCTGTTTTCCTAGCTAAACTGTAACTGTAGGGAGATATATTTCCATAGTGAATCAGGGCAGTTAAGTATTCCACTTTCTAAATGATTCCACAATCAGAAAAAGTTGTAGTGTGTTGGGTGGTTATTTTGAAGCACCTTCATCCTGGCTTCCTCTTCCTGTGTCCTGCAGAAGAATGTATTTTAATAGCCTGGGTTTCCCTCAAGAGTGACAATGAGAAAAGAAACAGAAAATCCACTTTCAGAAATTAAGCTATAATCATTTTACCATGAAAACGCTTTGATCCTGTCAAGCCCATTAAGCTCCCTTATCAAACACAGGGCACTGCAGTGACTGGAGATACTCCAAGGAGTTACACCATCAGTGAACACCTGGAACAAACAGACAGCAGAGCTGCAAGTGGCAGATACACAACCCCAGCAAGGAGCAATGCTGTGATGCTCTCCCCCAAATACAGGACAAACCAGCACTCGCTGCTCCGTGGGATGGACCGTAACCTCCGATAGAAAGGAAAGTGACTCCCACACAGGGCACTGATTCTACAGGAAGGCAGGAAATCCAAGGAAGGCTCCCCTCCAACTCCAGTGTGATTGCAGCCCAGCAGAGGATGGCTCAGGCACAGACAGGGATGGGGATGTGGGAGCAAAGCCAAGCACTCCACAAGAATCCCTCTCTCATGCCCAGGCTGCGGCGAGGCTGGGACTGACTCATTACACACGGATGCCAAGGTATGTGCTTCGATTCAGCTGTGAGACAACACCGTGCCAGCCGCCAACAACACCCACGAGCTGCGGTACAGGAGTCAGGGAAGGCTGGTTTTGCTCGATGACATTCCTACAGACACTGACTCAGTGGCAACACCTGCAAAACCAAGGACCGGCAAGAGCAAGGGCTGTTAAATACACAAATGACAACTTGCTAAGCTGGAAAACCACACCGGTCCTCCAGTGAAATCAGAGGATGCTTATACCCTCTGTCTCTCCCAGTCTGACCCTCCCGTGCAGCCACAGGTACCCCAACAGAGGTGCACACTGTGTGTGAACGTGCCATGCAGGAGAGCACGATGGGGAGATGCCAAACACAACTCTTGGGCTGAGTGGGGCTGGTTTTTCCAGAAGGCAGGAACCCCAAGTTAAGAACTGGGGTGGGGAAGGTGGTGAATGACGCTTGAGGAGTGTCCAGAAAGGGAGGACGAGGCCCTGAGTCAACACGGAGCAGAGCGTAAAGGAAAGAGCAGAATTGTGGTGACCCAAGTGTAGCAGAAGCTTGATAGACCGTGACAAAACACACTTTTAAAGGTCTGGGCCCCAAGAGGAGACTGTCAGCAGACTGAGGACACAAAACCATGAAGCGAGAGAAGCAGACAGGACATATCCATCTGGGAGCCACGTACAGCCGGCTGTCAGCAGCGTTTATCCCTCTGAGCGATTCTCCAGCAAATCTGCCCAGACATTCCAGTCCTTCAGAGCAGGAATTAGACATTGCTATTCCTACATATTGAGGGTCTTTTTCAACACGCAGCTTCTTCACCTCCTACTGCTGGTTTTAACTACAATTTTACAGCACTGCTGAGATCTTCAGTGGGCCAGATTCCTCCTAATAAATCAGCCTGGCTGCTGTACCTACAGGAGGCCATCCTGGCACGGCGATGGGGCAGGAAGCGAGCGTAATTCAATCTGTTATTGCTGAGCTGTCGTTCCTTCCACACATCCACTTTGTCTTGTGCTGCAACCCAGCAAGGCTGCAATTTATTACTCTGATCATGCCGTGCTCTGTATGACACCTGGGTTCCTGATAGGAGTCCTAAAGCGGCACTGTAATTCAGTTCTCCACTAACACCAACTAAATGATGACTCTTAATTAAAGCAGTGCGGAATTTGATATAAAACAACAGCAGCTTGTATTTTGAGGCATTAGCCATAAGAATGTCATCATTTCCCCCCCAAATTAAGTTTTTACTGGAAGGTATTTATGTTTATACACTAGAAGGTTTCGTAAGTGTAACTATCTCCTGCTCATTACTGTTCATACAAAGCCATGAATCATTGTTAGGAGCTGTGCGAGAAGTTCTCAGATATGAACAATTCTGGTCTAGATCAACGCAAGCAGATTTCCTTCACAACGTAAGGGAAGGGTTGGAAAACAGGCAGGAGTACAGAATTACACTCGGCTACTCCATAGCTGACTGTGAGGCAGTCCCGAGGGAATTGAGGAGACCTCCTGTCTCCCTACAAAACAAACATCCTGTGGGCTTACAAACTGTGCTGGCATTTTTTCCACAAGGTTTGTAGAGCAAGGGAGTGCAGAACACATCCAGTAATCTCTTTGGAAGCACAGCACATGCCACCTAAGCCTTCTCCTTCCTCTACAGTCCCTCTACTATTCTCTTCCCCCAGAAGAAATTATGATAAATGGCAAATAGCAATGCAGATTTAATACTTCCAAATGTTCCTGACTCTGAGCATATAGGATGGAGCAGCTGCCTCTCTGTTCCAGTATTTTTCCTTAGTGGCCCTCATGGATTCCCTATGACTGATGGAATATGGATTTAAAAATAAAATTAAAGAACCTGTAAACCCGATCTTTCCAAAAGAAGCAAGGTTTTGTGATTTATTTCAGATCCATCCCTTTTGTGAGATCAGGCTCAGCCTCTCCCATCACCCACTGCACAGCCCAGGCCACAGACCCTTCTGCAACAATGGCAATTGCTGGTTTTCCTGCTATTGGCTGACACTTGTAAAGTCCACCTTCTTAGAGCCAGCATGAGGATAAACACCACTTTTTAAACATTGAGTATTTATATATAGAGATTAAGTAGTGCAGAAACTGATCCAGCCTCTTCCAACCAACCCCATTCCCCTGAGTTGGGCCAGTCTCCCCAGCTGTGCTGCCCTTTTCCCCCTCCTGCAAGCGAGGCACCTTCCTCCTGCAGACAGGCTGTGCTCCCTCCACATGGACACCAGGATTTCCAGTGTTCCAAGTACCAAACACCAGACTGCTGAATGCCAGCGTGAGAGAACAAGGGCACTCATGGCTCCTGCTGGATTGTCCAGGCTCAAACAGACCCTCACAAGCCAACTGCAGTGTTGAATCTTGTCTGAGCACCCCTGGTGATGTGGCATCTCCCACTCCTCCAAATGATGATTCCATCATCTCAGAGGTTTTACTGTTGTTTTTTGTTTTGTTGGCTTGTTTGCAGGTTGTTTTGTTGGATTTTTCTGCAAGTTCACTCTTACACAGACCTGCAAGCTCTACCTGAGCTTATTCACTGAGTTTGTTCCATTTATAACCCCTTAGTGTTTCTCCACTTTCTCCAGCCAGCTAATCACAGTTGTAGATGGATGGATGGAATGGCAGAAATTTGAACTTTCTTCCTAGATCTGCCACTAAGATCTGCCTGACCTTAGACAATAACCTCTGGGAGAGGAAGGGAGAAGAGTAATCAGATTCAAGTGAACTTCAGTAACACGTCAGTATTTCTGACAACTTCACTTTTATAGCTTTTGGTTTTGTTTCCTTACTAAAGCAGCAGAAGTAGGGAAGTGTGTCCGATTCTAAGCCCTGGGCAGGGAAAGCACCAAGCAAGAATCATCAAGATTTACTGTTATATTCCCTTCTTTTACGAAGCAGCCCCACAGACTGCTCAGGGAAGACTGACATGACTGTGGATGATCTGTTTTAGGTCTGAAAACAGTTACAACTTTTCCTGTGAAATGATAATCCTTTCCTAACCACATCCCATGGGAAACCATGGCAAGCACCATCAGCCAGATTTTTTAGTAACGATGGAACAAATAAAAAACACTGGAACAAGCACAGAACTAAGAAGCCACTACGAAGCCAGAAATGTGTATAATAGCAAGAATTCTACTGAGTGGTGGTAGATGAGAGGCCATGAGGTGAGGAGCAGAAAACAGTCAAGGAAGAGAGGAAACAAACAGAAGGGAGGCAGCAACTCCAGGTTTATGCATTTTCTCTCCCTAACAGGGTGACCAAAGCCCTGCCTGCTGATCCCAGTGACACTGGGGCAGATGAGTTGCTGTGCTGCTGATTTAGGTCTGGCTTAATATGTGCCCAAATGCATTACAAAAATCCCTCTCCAGGAACAGGGAAATGGCTACAGGTTGCTGCTCCTCCCCAGGCTTGTGTACTCTAGCTGTAAGAAGACATGCTAAAAAAAATAAATTAAAAAAAAAGGAAAGCCAGTCTGACAGCTGGCAGGACAGGAGTCTTTTCAGTGAGAAAACAAAAGGACTTTACTAGTGTACCCAAAATGTTTTTTTTTTAAACTTCACAGAGAACACTGACAGGTTTTAAACAAAGCTTTTGCCTTTCAGTGATAGAGCCAAGCCCAAAAAGGCAGCAAGACTATTTCAGCCCCTATTTGGGACATGGACACGTTCTGTTTTCCTGATCAGATTGGCAGCAGTACTCGCTCTGCCTCTTCCCTTCTACTCTTTACCCTTTCTTGGTGTGAAGTGGGTGAGGAATTATTCACTTTGGCAAAGGCAGAAAGGAGAAGGCAGATGAGAGAAATTCAGATCTGTCACATTTTAAAATAATATTTACTAGTGGGAATAGAAATGAGGGCAAAGAAATGCCCAGCTCAAACACCCATATGAAAACTCAGTCATTGTAAGAAGCAGTTTGAACTTATTTTTGATCAACTTAAGAGAAGATTTCAGCCTTTTCAGGGAGCAAGACAGTCTGCCCTTGCACAGCAGCACATGGCTACGGGCCATAGCACCTGCCAGCCCTCCACACCACACACAGAGCATCTCCCAACAACCCTCGTTCCTGCAAACTAACAGAGCATAAAAGCCTTTCAGAAGGGACCACCATGAAAAGAAAAACCACATTTCTGATTACCTGGTCAAAGGACATGTACACCTACACATGTTCCTTACACCAAATCCAGACTCAGAACAGTAGTCTCAAAAAGTGTGTTTAAAAATACAACAAATAGACTTGATTTTGCTACATCCCATGCTATTCATCAATCAAGAATCAAGAACTGAATTGTTTTTGTTAACATATAAATACAAAAATAAGGAATTAAGTAAAATTTCAGCTATTCCCCTGGCTGCAACTGGTTTTCCAAGCACCTAATGGACCTTTCAGCCTTTAAGCCATTATGTTTAAGGTTTCCTGATCTATTATAGTAAAGAAACTTACAGCTTTCCATACAATTAAGATAACAACAGCAGAGTTAAATCCTCCAATGATATCACCACCATCTCATTAATTCTTTCAGAAGCTTCACAGAGGCTGAGTGATGTGCATGGAAATGAACTGGCCATCACAGGCTGTTCACAGGGATCCAGGAGCAATGATCTGGAGTTTCTGACCCTTGACACAACCCTGTCCCCTTCTCATGATCTGCCAAGCTTAAAATAACAAATCCGTATGTCAAAACTTGTTACATTCTTAAGGGCAACACAAGCAAATGGATTTCACTTGTGCTTTTGGAATTCAGAAGTTTGGGACAAGCCACCACCATTCTTTTGGAGGAGTCCTCAACAACGATTTCAACTTCATAGTAATATTTATAAGAAAGTGGCCCAAGAATACATTCAGCTTTAGAAAGGAGTAACAGAAAATCCTACTTTTTTAAACTTCTTTTTTCTCAGATGAGTATCTCACCCTGCTCTCCAGGAGTTCACCAATCAGTTATGGGGGTTCTGGGCTCTCTATGACCTGACTGCCACATTAAATTTGCAGTTGCCACATTTGTACACTTTTAACACCCACTCTGACACTGCCTTTGGGTTTGCCCCATGCTGAGCTGAGAAGTGAGACTGAGCTACTTCGAGAGATCGTTTAAAAGTGGTTTCAACGTGCATTTCCCATTCCATCATAAAGAAAAAAAATGCAACCACAGTCTCAGGGAAGCAAAAGGTGGAAATACTACAATATTAATTGTGTCCAACGTTCTTAACTCATACTGCCTATACGGCCAAGTCAAACCATGCTCTAATCCTATTATGCAACTGCATTGCAAATTGGGATGGGGGGGAGTGGTTGTAATGAACACAAAAGAGAAAACTTGCAAAAAGAGTCAGGGCAACACCCTTGTAACATCATCCTTTAACATTCATTTCTGCAGAGGGAAATGAGGCCCCAGATGCTCTGCCTGTTCTCCCAGGGCTGTGTTGAAAGATCCAGCAGCACAGACAGGAGGCCCAGAACAGCTTGGAGCTCCTTCTCAACACACAGCCTGAGCAATACCAGAGGCAGGGGACACAGACAGAGGTTTTGTACACTCAAAAGATCACAGAAGAATTCAGTCACATAAAAACATCAAAATTACTCATGCATCTGCCCACCATTTGGTTTCTGAAACTTTAAGTAAGCAGAAAAAGTCCTCTGGAAACTGTTCTTTGATTTTAGAGAACATAAAATTCCTCAGAGTCACTGAATGTATCCAATAAATACAGACTCTTGATCCAAAACTTCTTCAATGAGTTTGCCATGAGCAGCCATTTGTAGATTTTGAGATTCCTAACTTACTGAATTTCCGAGGGCCGTTTCTGCACTGAGTATTTGAGAGTCGAGCAACAGCAACTTGCGATAGGCCCCTGGAAATCAGCTGCTGCCTTTCGTGCCTCTGATTTGATGAGTTAGCACGGTCCTCCTGGCAGAAGGATTATTTTTACTGAAACAACATCCAGCAACACAAAAGGAGTTGAAGGAGCCCGGACCAGTGGGATGGACACAGCCCTGGGAATGCTGCAAAGGGGCTGAACAGAGGGACCACAACGCTGTTCCACAGGCAGGGTATGAAGCCACGTCAGGGTGAAGATCTTGCCTGAGGTCACGCCAAGCAAGACCTCAGCCCCAAGTCCCCCTGCCCAGCGCGGTGCCTCTGTCGCCCAGGCTTTCCATCCAAACCAGCTGAGCCCATATGTTTAACATCATAGCGTCTACAAGTAACCACGGGTGTGACTCAAAAATCACTTTTTAAAAGCAAACATGCAAGAAAATTTGGTTAAATAAATGCCTGTGGAAAGGACACTAAGAAGGGGGATATCCAAAATGGACCAAGGCACTACGTATTAACGCACGCTGAAAATATTTTACCGATGGACTCATCTAAATTTTCTTCTTGAGTATGGAGTTGGGTTTTTTCACGTCCAAAATAAGGACGATTCCCCCACCCCCCCCCCCCCCAGGA
>NW_008246054.1:4907794-4914592 GCF_000691975.1 Corvus brachyrhynchos
AAAAAAAAAAAAATAAAGCTGAGGCCTGAAGATAGGGATTTGTTTATGGGCTCGGCAATAAGATCACTTGACATTTTACAACCATAAATGGTAGAGCCGCGCTCCCTCTGTAACTGCATTAATGAAAGGCACCTGGGTCCGCACGCCGCCGACACCGCTCGGTTTTTCACCCCCGCACGGGAAAGCCCAGCCTGAACCTGGCCAGTTCCAAACATCCCCCCAAACCTGGCCCCAACTTGCAGTCGAGGGATAAAACTCGTGTCCGGGATGGTGGTGATGTGATCGGGTTGTGCCCCCCGGAGCACGTCCCAACCCCGGCCCCTGTGGGTACTCACCTTCCAGGTAGCAGCTAGAGGAGGAGGAAAGCCCCTTCTTCGATTTGCAACCCACCAATTTCAAGCAAATCTCCAACATTTTCATTTGTTAGAGTTTGGCTTCGGCTGTCTGGTTTCCCTTCCCCCCCTCCTTCAGCTTCTTCTGTGTGGAATTATCCGTTAGAAGTCTAAATTAAAAAAAAAAAAAATCTAAAAAGATCCGGTAAAAGTCTAAAAAGTCCAGGAGAAGTCTAAAACATATCCAGGAGAAGCCTAAAACAAAATATCCAGGAATATTCGACGAAATCCAGCGCTCCGCAAAGCATTACAAGGGCGAGCCCGAGAGGCGGAAAATCCAGGGGCCCCGCACCTCCTCTCCCGGGGAGTTAACTCCAGCCATCTTCCCTCCTTCCCAACTCTTTTGGCGGGAGAGAGAGGAAGGGAGGGAAAAAAAAAAAAAAAAAAAAAAAAAAGAAAAAAGAATAAAAGCAGAAAGAAGGGAAAAAGCGAAGCCAACCAAGTTGGGCAGAGTCAGTGGTGCCGGCCGTGCGCGGCAGCCGCCGGGCGCTGCTGGGGCTCCGCTGCCAACAAAGGGCCCCTCAGCCGCCGCCGGCCTCCATGACATCAGGCAGCCAGCAACGCCCTCGCTCCTTAACCTCCTCCTGCCTGCGCCTCTCCCAGCGCCGCGGAGGCCGAGGGGGGAACCAACAGGTTCGGGAAAGCGCGGAAAAGGCGGGATGGAGGCGCGACGCCGCCGCGCTGGCGCTTTGTGCGCGGCCGTGCCGCCCAAAGAACCGCGGGCGCTCGGCGAAGTCTTCAAAGCGCGTCATTTCACAGCCCATTAAGGGGCTGTTCAAACACCGCGCCTGCAGCGGGGAGAGGCAACCCGAGAGCGATGCCCATTTGTAGCCCGGCTCAAAAACGGCGGGGGAGATGCAGCTCCTTCCCAGGGATCCTGTCTTAGCATCTCTGCGCTAATTACAGGCACAGGGATTCAGGTTTCGGCTAATGCGGTTACACACGGAGGACGCTGCTCCTCTGGCACACGGGCCCAGAAGTTCTCGCTCTCCCACTACCAACTCTTCTTTTCCCCTACAAACTGTGCCCTTCCCCTGCATGTTTCTCAAGACTACACGCCAGTTAATGCTCTCTGGTTATGCATTTTTTATAGATTGTTTTCTGGCATTATTGTGTGTGCCTGTTTAAAACAACCATCATTTTTGCTATATATATTATCCATCTATCCATCCATCTGTCTCTCTCTAAAGGAGATAGCATGTTGGGTATGTATACAACTGCATTCTTTCCACTCAAAAATCCTCTTTTACCTCCCAAAGCTTGGGGTGCTTTTGCTACTTGGAGCAAGAGGTGCTCAAGGGTGCAGAGTTCATTAGGGGCACAAAACATAGAGCCTGGGGAAAACGGCCTGGGAAGCTGATCCCAGGACAAACCACACCGCACATGTGGAGTCCCTGGTGTGTCACACACAGAGTCAACAGAGCAGCAAATCTTCGTTTTTGTCCCTGAAAACTTGCCTTCACATCTGACAGTTTATTTTGGCAAGGTTACTGACTAGTGCTCATGGTCTTTTGCCCTCCAACGTTTTCAAACATTGAATACTTTAGGGGAAACTCTGCATGCTTCCAGCATCTGAGGTCTGTGCCTCCGAAACAGCAAACATTGCTCAGACTTTTTAAACATTATTTTACAGCATCACTTTGCCTCAGTCTTCTGATCCATGGGATGAAAACATGAAAGACAGCTGGGAAAAAAATCCTTGATCTCTCAACCCATATTGAACTGCAATAAGAGCATTTGCTTTTTTTTTTTTTTTTAATACCACAAGTCACATTTCTAGCAAAGAAATAACAGTAATGACAGCATGATGTTCAAAGTGCTTTCACACTTTTCTCAGAAAACATGAATATTCCCATTCAATACACCAGAAAGCAGGTAGAGAACTTCAACATTTCCTCAATTCAGACAGTTCAGCAAAGAGCTGAGGCTCCAGATCCCATCCCCACTGCTGGCAGCCTGCATGGACATTGGGAAGACAACAATACAGTTCTCCCCACCCTCTCCCCACTTCTGGAGAATTTCTGTTTTATGGAAGCACCAGAGTTTTAAGAGAAACCAACACCTATCGACTTGTTCCTTGCCAGCCTAACAGGGAACTTGTGTGCAACTGTACTGGGGGAGGGAAAAAAGACAGAAAGAAAAAAAGGAGGAGTTAAACACAGATTTGGAGGAGAAAGGTTACACAAATCACCGGAGGATCTCGGTCCTCACGTGCTTCAGCCCAGTGTCATGTTTAGGGAACTGGGATGAAATGAGGTTTTAAGAGCAGACCAAGCATCTTGCACGCAACTTCTTTTCCACGTGACGAGCATCCCCATCCCTATCCCACTTCTCCTGCAGCTGTAGGAACACAGAATCCCCAAAGCATTCCCTGGCAGTACAAAGGCTGCCCCCCATGAACACCACCCACCCATCATAATTAAGGTTAATACAATGAGTGCCAGCAGAATTAATGCGGATTACATTTGTGATGAACTCCTGGGGTTCTTATTCCTGAAGAAGAATGCCTCAAATTAAATTAACCCACTTGCAGAAGAACCTCAGTGTAGGAGAAACACATCCACTTGGGGAGTTAAACACAAAGAGCTATCCGAGATAACTTCCTCTATAGATAAACAAATTAATTCCCTTTATGCTTCCAGGCAGGCACGCTTGTGTGGTCCCTGTGCTACAAACATCATCCTTCAACGTTTCCTCTTTTGTGTCATGGCAAACTGAGCTGTAAATACTTTGAGCAAATACCCTCTGCCTTTCCTGAATGCCATGAAATTAACTGGTGATACAGAAATAAAAGCCGTATTGGTAGTGTCACACAACATCTGCCACTCTTACTGCTGCCAGCTATTAATCCCTCTCACATTTGTTTGTCATATACACAGAATAAGATCAGTCGTGAAACGTGTGCAGATTTCTGGACTACGGCGACTGATGAAACCTTTGACTCAGGCTCTCTGCTGCAGAATGGCAAAACAATTTGGTTGGGAGAAGGCTCAGAAAGTCTCCAGTTCCAGCTCCTGCTCAGAGGGAGGCTATCTCTCTACATCAGGATTTTCCAGGCTCTATGCAGCTAAACTTTAACCGAATCTGCTGGGCAGTTAAACACTTCTTATCCTCTCATTCCTACCAAGCTTTGCCTTGTTGCTAGTTTTAATTGTTGCTTCTCCTCCTCTTGCTGTGTGCACCTCTGAGAAGAGTCTTCCTAGCCACCAGTTGGGTGCTTATGAAAGCACTGGGACCCCTTCCATCCCCTCTCTCCCGACCAGGCCAAGGCAGCTCCCTCAGACCCAGGGGGCACCGCCGGCTCCAGCCCCTGCCAGGCTCCCCTCCAGGGTCTCGGCATCTGCTACAGGGGAAGGAGCTCCAGATGTGGCTTCACAAAAGCCAAAAAGAGGGAAATAATCACTTCCCTCGACCTGCTGGCTCTGCTCTCACTAATGCAATCCAGTATCCATTAGCCTTTATTGTTCATGCTCCTACAAGAGCATAAACCTATTTAGCCAATGGCCTTTGTTTGAGCTGCTTCTAGCAGGCAGATATTTTATTCTTTACGTTCTTAATGCTACCCAGAATTTGAGGACAGATTTTTTTCCAAAAGAGAATGATCACACACACACGACAGCAGCAGCGAAAGGACTGGACTCCATGAACAGAAAGTGAGTTTTGGCATGATCCCACGTGTTAGCAGCTGGAGTGAATTTTGTTGCGATACCATTAAAAACAGCTTGAGTGTTCGTCACCCATTTAAAATCTGAGCTTAATTTTGTTTTCAAATTCTTTTCTGAAACATGGAAAGTTAACAGAGTTTCAAGTCCCAAAGGCTGGGCATTTTTTGATAGGCACATTCAGCTGATTTGGGATGGAAAAGTCACTTGAAATAGAAATATCACAAACCAGTGGTTAAAGCAAAGGAGTAAAGGAGCATGCCATAAAAAGAGCAAATTTTTGCTTACAATTAAGTTACCTGTCCTTATCTTTCTCTTCTATAAATGCAGTTGAGAATTTCCCCACAGGTCATAAAGACTAACTCAGTGTCAGCTGTAAAACAGTTCTTTTGTCTCTGGAGCAAAAAAAAAGTCAAATCACATAATTTATGAGATGCATTTTTCGTAGTAAGTGGTAAGACTACATGGGATTTGGGGCATTCACAGGTCACTTTCTTTAGGATTAAAAATAGGTCCATGCCACAGAACGCTCCCATGCTACACAGCTCTCTTCTGATGGCATTTTTCACATAGTGGAATAACACATCCTCACACCATTACCTGATAAAAAATATGTGCATGTGTATATGCAAATGATCAAAGAAGCCTATGTTGAAATCCATGAATGACCACAGCACGTGCTACAGATGAGGCTGTAACAAAGCTGGGCTTTGATCCGACAGCAACATTGCCTGTTTTCCTGGGGGCTAGTCCTGCTTTGTCTGACAGGTTCCAGTTTTCCTTTGGGTTTTCAGATCCTCTACCATTAAACAGCTTCATCCACTCTTAGACACAAAGTGCCAAAGGCTTGGGAAGATAGTGTTGTCAGATAGAGAGGACTAGCAGCTTTAAAATCCTGGCTACGAAACTCTACCTTTTTGGCATGTGCAGCACAAAAACTCTGGTGGAGTCTTGTAGAGCTGTTTGCAGTGAATGCAACAACTTCAGTGAGTCGAGCACGTTGAGTTGTGAGAGCTTTGTTATGGTAGAGAAATTCCTTCTGCCAAAGAAAGCACAGCAGAAGGTGAGTCCAAGATTGACAGGCTTAGAGGTGAGTGCACATCCCACACCCAGCCAGTTAAAAGCCACCTCAGATTTAAGCAACTGTCTCCTGAGTCAGTCACCTCTTAGTCTTAACTGATTGTTCAGACACCTTGTAGCTACGCCAAAGGACAAGTGAAAACAAGTCTTCCAGGATACTCCAAAATTCTTCACTTGCTGGGCTATGACAGCACTACCTAAGAAGGCAATGACATTTGGGATTTATTTGTAATATCTGCCACGTAATGAGCAGAGGGCGAGAAAAGTCCTTGCTGGTGTTTTCACACAGAATGTGCTCTACATCAGCCCAGTAAAACTCTCCAAGTGTGTCCACACACACCTCAAGAGAAAGCCCAAGTGACCACAATACTGAGGGATCTCCAACTACCACTTACTTGGTGAGCTCTAGGAATCCATAATACCACTGGCATTAGGAATGCACACCCAGAAAAACCACTCTGCCCAGATGAACCTTTGTGCCAGAGATGTGTGTAAATGCCAGCCTTTCTCTACCACTGCCCTAACTCAGAACCACTCCACCAGTGCTGCCAGCATCTCTCTTCCAGCTTTTTATGTAGAAACCTTGGTCTCTCCTTTTCCAATTCACACACAAAACATTTTTACAGACTGCTGTTCTACCTTCCTGTTTAAGCTCTTCTCGAGATCCAGCTGACATGTTTACAACAGCTAGTTAAAACAGCATGTTAAAAACAAAAGCCTCTTGCTACTACTCTGACCATTCTACAATAGGTATTATTGTAAATAAAATAAAAAAACCCCACACATGGATTTGAACAAAGGCAAGTTAACACCTGAGGGCAAAGAGTGTTTTTCTTCCTTCGGTCACCGTTCAGAACAGCATGAAAGGCCCTGCAAGAGCACAGAGAGGTATCTGCACGTACAGGGAGATATTAAACACTTCTGGTACTTGGACTTACGAAGTCCCACTCTCATAAGTAGAAACTTCAAAAAAACCAAGAAAAGCCAGGTTACAAAAAGTCCACTGTACACATCAACAGAAAGGCCAAGGATTTTGCAATAAAACATGTGCATTTGTTGGTTTTTCTCCTTGATTTAACAGATGTTTGTTATTTGCAATTTTCATGAGCGAAGGAGGCGGCTGGGAAGTGGTGGGATTTCAGAGATGGGATGTTCAACTGTTTGAAATTCCTTTCAAGCAACAGAGCAGAATCCTTATTTTTTTAAGGTAGTAACAAGGCAGAAGGTACTACTAAATTCCTTCAGTGGTGATCTGTCTTCACAAACTATTAAATTCCTGCAATGGTGATCTGTATTCACTGTACTCATGTGAAAACACAAGACGGGTCATGAGCTCCGCTGGGAATTGCTTGGAGTATTAGCATTGGAAGCCTGCAAGGTTAAATTCAAGTCCAAAGAGGCTCATCACACATCACTGAAAAAGTTTTGGGCCTCTTCCACTGAATGTTTTTTGAAACATCTGCAAGAAAAGAGAAAAAAAGAAGCTTCTTGCACTTTTCAGATCTGAAAAAAATAGCAGTGTGCCTTAAAGATACAAAAATTGCATAAATGCCTACTGACTATAATGACTGAACTGCCATTGTCCAGGCAGTTTATTAAGGTTGCAAAAGAGTGAGCAGGGACTGGAAGTTCCTGTGCAATAGGTAGAATTCCATCAGTTTAGG
>NW_008246054.1:4914806-4920477 GCF_000691975.1 Corvus brachyrhynchos
AAAAGGTGAAATTCCACCGGTTTGGGGACCCTGCTGAAGTTCAGTATTTTCTGCCAGCCCAGGGAAGAGAGAGATCACAGACAGCCAGGACACAATCAGAAAACATACATGCTTGGAAAGGATCAGCAAATAAATTTTAGAGAAATATCTTTGCCAAATACTGACTCAGATCTTGAGTGGGAGCATTTCCGTATTTCTTTTAAATGAAAAGGCAAGGAAATGCAGATGAAAAAGTAAAGGTGAAAGAAGAGGTTAAAATGGGGAGCTCAGGGCTGATGACTTTGTGGGCTTTTCTTGTGTAAGTCCAAGCACATCCGCAGGAAGAGCCAGAGGGACCAGTGAACAGACCAGTGAACAGGGGTTAGTCCTGGCAGTAACTAAGTGGTTAATTTCTTCCATTCAAGAGCTGAAAAATCTGCCAAAGCAGAAGAGCAGGCCTCGGAGATCAAATTACACATGAGGAGGGGGTGGAAGGGGAGAAGAAGAAAAGAAAACAAGTATTACTGAACCACTGCCGCATGAGACTCAGCGGGGATTAGGAGGAACATGAAGGAGGAGAGGTTTATCCAGGGCTGGCTGTAAACACACGCCTGATCCATGCCCGCACCTCGCCATTCCCACTGCGGGAACACTGACCTGTCCTGAGCCCCTGAGCACGGGCCAACGTGGAAAACCTTCTGTGCATCAGCTGTTGAATTCCAGTGATGGGACCAGCTGGAACTCCTTTCTCCTGCTGGCTCTCCCCACCCAGGCAAAGTGGTTGTGCTGCATTTTCTCTCCCAGCTGGAGAGTTTAGGCTGGGGCACAGATCTATGGACGTGTCCTGCACGCTTTGCCGCTGCCACAAGTGTGGGAATCACCCAAGTACTTGAAAAGCAAACGGCTAAAAGCCATGCAGAGGAAATAATAATGCACAAATAAACAAATAGTCCATCAAACCTTGTAGCAATTCAACTCCTTTGCCTTGAAGTTGATCGCACAAAGGAGGTCTCACGGCAGTATTAACATTTCCACAGCCATTTCAGGGCAGGTGAAGGTTCCCTTCCCAGCCACACATCATTTCTGTCCTCACTCAGCTAAGCTTTTCCAGCACTGAATTCAGCAAAGATTATCATAATTTAGTGAATTGCAGAAAATTTCAAGTAACACACGCACACAGCAACAGGAGAATAGGATAAATTCAATTGCAGAGATCATTTTTCTCTAGGGATCTAATCCTAGACAGTAAGTGCCTTTGAACACTATCAATATCAATGGGCAGAAACCTTTACAATGCACAGATATTTTGACACTGCAATGAGTGTGCTTTTTTTCTCTTCTTTTAAATTAAATTTTTTTTTAAACCAAGGGAAAAACCCTCAGAAACCCAACCCAAACCCCCAAATGCCAGTGCCTTCTGTTCAGGAATTCCAGGTGTCACTAATTCATCCACAGGAGAATACATATTATTTTGAGAAAGTAGTAGAAGCCCTTTATAACTATAGAAATAAAAAAGCATCCATATAAGCATAAAACCCACTATATAAAGCCATCTACAGTCACTTGATTTGAATTACACTATTTATCCACCCTCAGGATCTACTCTCAGCCTCCCTCAGATGTGCAGGTAAGTGCCTAGTGCTCCATAGCACTAATTGCTTATTATTCCCAGAGTAAGAAATTAAATATATACTCCCAGAAAGGAAAAGCTTCCAGTTAATTAGAACTGCCTGCAGCAATGGTTCCCTCCAAACAGTTCAGCATTTTATTTTGTTGTCAGGACACAATATAAGAAGTTTTAAGAATCCTGCTGGGACTATGACGTAAAGGCAGGACCATATTTTTTCCTGAGAAGGCTGGGGCCGACAGGAAGAAACTTCAGACAGAAATGAGCTACTTCACCATGAGGAAAGACAAAAGTAAAATGTATATATACACTTCTGTCCTGGTCGAACTGGAGCAGGGATGCAGGAAGAGGTCTCTAATTTGCTCATGCACTGGTGAGCATAAATGGATGAAGTTCAAGTGCTGAACTCTCACAAAGGTTGAATGCTCTTTTCCAATTCCCAAACATAAAAACACATTGAAAGAAGCATTTTAATTTGGATTTTTTTGGAAGAGCTAGGGAACATTCTCCCTAGGTTGCACCATTAAGACAAAGCAAAAGACTGATGCTGAATTCATAAGGGGCAAAAGTTATTAAGCTGAGCCCTTTCAGGATGAGGTTTTTTGGTATGCTTAATCATGCTTGTCATAACTGAATAGAGATTTAGAAAATGACATGGGACTGTGCACTACCTCTGTATGTTTTCTGCCTTTCCAGGCAAAAGTGGAAAGATAAAGGAAGGTGTAAAAAAGAAATCAGTGCTGCTGGTCTCCAGTAACCCCAAAAGTTCCTTTCTATTCACTCCCTCTTTACCTGCCCATCATTAATCACAGCCATTGCCAGAGCAGGTATGTTGCATGTAGCCTGAGGTTTCCAGCTGATTCTGTCTACCCACATACCAGACAGAAAATAGGGAGAAGTGCCAAGTATCAAGCAATAACAACCACTGGCACCCTCCAAGCCATCCCACCACGCTCCAAAGGGTGAGCTAGACACTACTCTGATGTCAGGCTCAGCTGAGTCACTTCACTGTTCAGGGAAAGAAGAGGATCTTGAGGATGTCCACAAATATTTAAACAAACAAACACAAAACTAAAATACCTGTGAGTGCTCTGAAAACTTGCACAATGGAGCAGCAGGGCAGGAAGCAGGCAAGTGCTACAAACACTGAGACGAGCTGGGAAGAAATCCTGCTGACACAGAGTGAGGGTCCTCAGCCAGTTAACCCCAGCTAAACACAGAGTGCCTCGGTCCCACCTTTCCCATCTTCTCCCTTTTGCTGGCACTGCTGCTCACACAACCATGTGGTGACCCAGTTCAAGAATGTGAAGACTCTCATCAGTGTATGTTCACACAAGTAACAGTGCTGGCATCATGAGGGGGCCAGCAAAGCTGTTCCTTAATTCAAAATGCTGAGTAAACCATCTGTATTGACAAGTTGTATAAACAGCTTAATCATAGCAACCTTTCCTACTGAGAGAGCTACAAACAAATCCCAAAGAAATAAATGTGAATATAGAACTGGACCAGCTATAGATAGACTTCATCAATCATTCAGAGACCCTCAAATAGACCACAGTTATTCAGTGCTGGGAGATGTGCTTCCACCTGAAATGGAAGTTTTTCATCCAGCCTTGAGTAACTGGCTGCACTCCAGTCTGGACCTAGGGAATGCAGTGCCTCAAATTCCTAGAGAGCTGACAGATACCCAGATATGCAGCAGTGCTGCAATACAGACAACAGTCCCTGAAAACACAGCTTGGTGAGAAGCCCTCTGGAGTAAGAAGTGTCCTCTGCAGCTCCACTCTAAGCCTCTCCTGATTCAGGGGTTGTTCCATGAAGTTCTAGATAGAAGACACCACAACTCTGTAGTTTAATTCATGACTTTTCCTATTTCTCATTGATTGCCAGTCCATACTGAGGTCTGATGCCAGTGATATGCAAGTTCCTCTGCCTGCCCAGCCAAGTTAGAGATGTCATACTGAGTTATTACAAGAATAAAGACTAAAAATTAGTGAACTAGCAAAAGCAGCCTGGAACATATAGGAGAAGGAAGGCTCTTGGCTTGAACTGACATCAGGTGAGAATACCCAGAGCAAAAGTCAACAAACTGGTTTTTGTTAGGCCACACATCCTGATTTCCTCCTTTCCTTGGTTCAGCTCAGTCTTTGCAAGTCCAGCGTGACCTGAGGATTTTCAGATGGTGAAAGAGCTGCTGTGTTCCTCTAATCCCTCCCTCCCACATGCACAGCAGTCAGGGTGCCAGGAGAACCTATTTTAAAATTAATCTCAAAGCAGAGGAACATTCATAGAAAGAATCAGGACCAGAAATCTTCAGCAGCTTTGGAGTCAAGGGGGATGAAGCAAAGGCACTGCATGGACAGTAGAGGATATTGAGGAGGTGACATAAAAGGATTTTAAGCCATGTAACACACCATTTATAAAATGGAAAAACCCCAGAGACCATGTGATCTCTCATTTTTTAATTCTACCTGAAGTGTTTATAAAGGACATCACAAGGTCACTGGGAGGATTAGCAGGTTATTGTTTTGGAAAGACCTGATGATGGCTTGGGTCCCTTTTGCTTACACTGTCAACCCCTCAAGCAGGGCCTGGATTTTAAGAAAAAAATACTTTTAGGAAAAATAAAGAAATAAAATAAGGGAAAATTAACTATTCTGCTTCATGCTATGAATAGACATGCTATGATTTTAGTTCCAACTCTTCTTTAGATTTCTCCTATCACTGTGGATAAACAATTACCTGACTTGCATCTCCATTTTTTTCCAAATGTAACTACTACAAATCTACAAACTACAAATCAAGTCCCAGCCTCAGGAGCCACTGTTAGAAGGTACTGCATGAATGTGAAACATTCAGTAACACACCCAATACACCAACTTCCAGCTTATAAACCACACTTCTCACGTACTTCAAGGGCACTCACATTCTTTCCATCAAGCGGGGCTGCCTCGTGGCTGTGGCACAGGGCAGGATTTTAAGACTCCTGACGCTGAACTTGAGGGAGGCTTTTCACAGCTCACCCAGGGCGTGCTCGGCATCACCAACACACCCCGCACCACCTGCGAAATGTCTGCACATGTAGAAATTCCAGCAGACATGAAAAGGAGATAGTTCCAAGCACAACAGACCATTTTTTCTCCCCTTGCAGAGAAACACTTTGTTTGCATCCAAGAGAAAGGAGGTTTTCATGTGTTGGAACACCAAGAAGCCTATCCTGGGAGGAAAACCAGGTATCCCAGGTGACAAGCTGTTCCACATAAATGTGCTGGGCCTCCCTGGGGTCTCCTAGCACAGACAGAGGAGTAACAGAAGCACAGTGAGCTCAACAGCCTGAGGACAAAAGTGCTCCAAACCACTTCAGTCTTGAAAGCTTGAGGAGTCAACATCATGTTAATTGGAAAATACAAAGGCTTCCACAAATGCCTGTGAACACTGATTATTGCCCTTTTCTGAATCCACTCTCTTCCCGCTTCTTATAATATCATAAGAAAAAGCAAACATGAACAGCAATGAGGAACAGCCTATTCTGAAACCACTTCCAGGAACAGGGATTGTTTAAACAAAATACATTAAGTGAAACCATCTGTATTAAGGGTCAAACGCCATCTGAGGCTGAATGTGCAGAAATAGCCATTTTACAAAATTTGGGCAATTATCCCTTTGTTGTTTTTGTTTTTAACATGAATAATCAGTGTGGTGGAGGTGTTACCGCGGGGTCAAAGCTTGAGGAAGGAATTTAACTCCGCAGCTCCCAAGCTGATGGTGCCAAGAAATTATTCCTGTTAATCTTGGTGCTACCCTCTCCCAACATGCTAGGAGAAAGGTTTGCTGAATCCCATGTACAGAGCATCCTCTCCCCAAGCAGTGAGGGGTCCAGGGTGGGGGTCTGGCCATCCATGGCCCTGGATTGCTCCCCACAGAAGAGTCCTCATCCAGCTGCCAGACAGTCATTTGATCTGAATCACAAGGGATGCTGCTTTCACAAGACTTGCTGGCAAAACAGAGGTGACAGAAGAGGCTCAGAGAAGGAAAAAAAAAAAAAAGGCAATTTAAAGCTGCAGA
>NW_008246054.1:4920504-4921828 GCF_000691975.1 Corvus brachyrhynchos
AGCAGGAAGCACTAGTGCTGGAACTCAGGGGGATTCAAAGACGGTTGGCCATTGCTAAGGATAAATACTAAGCTAAAATATTCGACATTTATGTGGAGCCTATAAATGGGCATCTTGTATGAGACTGACACATTGTACTGTTTCAAATAAATGTTGATCCTTTCCCACCCTAAATCCATCCAACTTACCTGAACTTTAATCAGAGCAGCTGGGGAACCTCGGTGCCTCAAAGCAAAGGGAACGGAGCAGATCTTGGACACTAAGCTCCTCATCAAGTATTTATTTAATATAAAGTGTGAACTGGTATCACTGTTCAAAGGGGGAAAGTGCCATGGAGGGAAACCTGCCCTCAAAGATCCTGCTTATTGCAACAACTACATCTGAGTATGGCCTTAGTCACCTGCTGTGGATTTGATAACATCCAATTAACTGCAGAAATATTTCCGTATTCATCACTAGTGAAGTCAGACTGCAATCAAATGTTGCAGCTGCAAAGGCAAAAGCTCATTAATCATTTTTTCTGGAAACCAAGAAGGATGATGATGGAAGGGAAAACTAACATTCATTTGTTTTCAACAAAACTGCTAGCAAGAAGGCCAAAAGAATACCAATTTCTATTTTTTTTTAATTAATATTTACATGCTAACATGTTAATGCCTGCCAGCTCTTTAAGTGGACAAGTATTTAATGGATCCAACATAAATGTATATGCCAGTTATCAGAAGTCAAATTGCACAGCTATGATGTAATGAAATAGCTTTGCTTTATGAGAATGAGGTCACAGGTTTGAAATATGGCCTCAGGTGTCAAAAAAAAAATAGATTTTCCACAGAAGTTGCAAAAATGTAATGCAATTACTTGCCTAAGCCTAATATTTTATAGAAATTTAAATTCAACTCTAAGATATAAATGAGTCATCGATTTGCATTAGGATGGCTGGGAACCGTATCACTCTTCAATCAACATGAACTAATGAAGCTTTCCTGGTCTGAATAAAACAGCTAAACTGTAGTGCTGAGGTGCATACACATCGCATACACATCACAGTCACAAAACGCTTTTATGTTCTTGATAATAAAGTGTCAGAATAGCTCTGAGGAAGCCCAGGGACTGAGCTGCTCCTGCTCAAAAAAACCCAAATGAATGGCAAAAGCCAGGTTTTCTCATTTTTCTTCATCCTCTCCAGAAGCTCATTCTTTTATTTACAGAAAAGTCACTCTGGACGTTCATCTTGCCTGTAAAGGGCCTGCTTGCTTTGATGCCTCCTACCCTGCCCTGCTCAGATAAACCAACAAAGTTCAGCACCTGAAGTTACTCTGTCCCA
>NW_008246054.1:4921845-4924077 GCF_000691975.1 Corvus brachyrhynchos
GAAAGAGCCTACCTGGAGGGGAGATTTTTCAGGACTTTTTGCTGTGTTCTACTACCTCTGCTGGGAGGAACAGCTTTGTTCTGCTGGCCTGGTAAATGAGGAAAACGGGCTCTCAATTCTGAAGCAGAACCAATAGGAAATATATGAAGCATAAGACACTGTCTTTGACTTCCATGCTAGGCCATTTTCCCTCTTTTCTTTGTATTTTTTCCCTCCAGAAACAGACCATAAAGATTAATTCAACTTTGGGTTTGAGGCACCCAAACACTACAGTGGTTCACACCCCTGAAAGCTTTCAAATAAAACAACCAGCACACCAACATGGTCATGACAGACCTTGGCTGTTTCATCTACAGCAGGAACTGAAAGCACTTTAAGGAGGGTACACCTAATCCCTGAAATGTCCTGCTGTGGATCACTATTGGGTTTGAAGGAAGGAGGTATACCATGTCCCCTTTGTCTAGCTGGGGGTGGACACAGAGAAAGAGCAGCATCCACTGACAGCAAACCTCCCCATGGTGGTGACACAGCTCAGCAAGGACCTGGGCACATCCTTACAAACCACGCAGGGTTCTCTGACAGGACCTGGGGCATCTCCTGGGCCAGATGAGCTGGGCCAAGAGCAATCCCAACACAGCTGCACTGCAGCAACACGCAGCTCGTAATGCTGTGGAAACCATCCCAAATCTGAAGGCGGTTGAAAACGTTAAGGAAAAGGATGAGTGGGGGCCAAACCAAGAGGCTGCCCCCACCTTCCTTCCTGTCCCTCCCCATAAGTTATTCATTAACATACCAAAATACACATATCAATGAAGAATTCATGGAGATTCCCTGAATACCAAATTACTGAGTATAATGGCAAGGAGAACTTGCTTAACACCCTCTTCCAGTTCCACACCCTGTCCCGGGTGGATCACTCATAAAGCTCCACTTGTATTTTACAGCAGCAAACCTGAACCCCTTCCTCACCAATGCCTTCAATGAGTGCAGACCATCTCTGAAGAGAGCAGCAGCCACAAATGCTGTATCTTTAAATCCATCCCCATTTCGTTTTCCAAGTTTCTGTTCGAGCTGTTACAGCTCCCTCAGGACTCCACTGACTCACTGCATTTTCGGGATGACGCAAGCATGCTCTTCTGCACGGCTTCAAAACAGGCTCCAAACATTTCCAGGCAGAAAGTGGCCACCAAAGAACCATGAAAATTAGGTGTTCTTCCTGAGCAGGCATCACCTCACGAAGCAGGGGGCAAACTTCGGTTCCTATCCTTATTGCAAATGGATTAATCACTGGCACTTCTCCCTGGGAATACTTCTAGGAAAGCTTAAGTTTCCACTCTGAATCCTGTGGAAAATATTTTGGTCCTGACAGAACACCTACAAGCACTGGTTCACCACTTCCTCTGACCCATCTAGCTCTGCCCCTACTCCCATGGGCTTGTAGTTCTAGCTCTATTATTGAGTGCAAACTTCTGCTCTCAAGCTGCACCCTGTCAAAGCACCCTGAAAATTTAAAATGACACTTAAATTTTCCAAGCTGATTCCCACCTTTGCAGTTCTATCTTCCCAGCAAGGGCAGGCAGGTAAAAGAAAAGAAAATCTATTCCAGGAGGGAATGTTTAGGGAACAATCCAACAGGTTAAGCATACGTGCTTTTGGGTGGACTCTGTGAAGAGACCTGAAACCACCATGGGGAGAGATGCATGCAAAAAACACTGGATTGGGAAAAGCATTTTCCATGACTCAAGACTGAACTCTGTTTCTCTTCCTTCTGAATCCCTTCACTCAGCTCTTTGTGTTCTCCCAGTCACTGCAAGTCAGCAAACAGCCCTTTTATGTACATTTTTTTTTATACAGGAATGGTAACAAAAGCAAAATAAACACTGGACTTCTGACTGATGTTTGCAGCTTGATAGCAAAGGCAGCTGAAAAATTCTGGTTTCTTGCTTGTAGCCTTCGGCTTTTATCCACTGTGAAAGATTTCACCATGATAAGAGAACTGGAAGTGACATAAAAATGTAAAACTGGATAATGAAGTGGAGAACAAATTTAGAGAGAAAGATGGGTGTCTTGTTTTATCATCTCCACTAACATCGGTAACACACATCTTAGGGAAAAGGCCTTCTTGCTGGAGAGCCTGCTCATTCCATTCAAGCCAAGTTAAGGAAGATAAATGTCTAAGACAAACCTGTTCACACTTCACTCTCTAGAGCAGAATGTGAAAAGCCTTTCCCT
>NW_008246054.1:4924108-4932710 GCF_000691975.1 Corvus brachyrhynchos
CCTGCCATTCATTTCCTCACACTGCAGAGTAACACGTGTTATCACAAACACTGCAATATCTGAGCCTAAGAATATGGAGCAGATGAGGAGCTTGGAGACGCCAGGAGAAGAGCAGGCAGCAGGACCAGAACATGTACGTGCTAAGAAGTGCAGGATGGCTTCACGTGGGCCAAGAGTTCAGAAACCACAGCCCTGGCTCCATTACTACTGCAAAACGAGGACTTGGAGGGTACCTGCAAAACTTGCTTTAATCCTTATTTTCAGTCATTCGTTAAAAAAAAAAAAGCACACAGAGCTTTGCATTCTCTGTACAGACATTGGGAGCTTTATGTTGAACCACATGTGAAAAAGATAACTAGTGTTAATATATGCAAACAACTTTATTTAGATATAGATTTTTAAATTAGTATTTGCACTATCTTGGAAAGACAGAGGAGTGAGGATCCTGCCAGTTCTTAACAAAAAGAGCAGATTTTCTATCAGAAAAACACACTCGGTTTTACAAACTGTGAACTGAAAACTGCACACAAGGAATGCTTTTGCTCACTATCAAGTTACTGGTCATTTATCACATTTCTACAGCTAACTAAATTTCTTTTTCTAATTTTTTGTGTCTCCTGGTTCACTCAAAGCAACAGAGAAATGAGCCACAGAGTCCTGATGTGGGATTAATGCATTGGTGTAGGAATTTGGCAAACTTTTAAACTGCTTGAAAGCTCTTTTCTTCCAATCAGACTGGATTGGCAGCCCGTGAACCAAGGACGCACTAAGGACAGCGATTAGAAAAGTGTCAGGAATTATGATTCAGAGAGGTGAATCACCAGCAGCTCCCCTGGGGGGTGGATTTGGGATAAGCATACCCAAACTGCAGCCCTATGCCAGATTACACAACCGCGGGCAGCAAGCACAGGATCATTTACTTGGAGACAGAACTCAGGTCCTCGTTCCCAATCCTCTCCCGGCGGAACAGCACAAGGCGCCTGCTGCTCTCGCTGGGTTGTTTCCACTTGCAGCCTGAGGTTTCTCTTGCCCAAAGCCCACACACCAGCACGGCCCCGCTGCCAAGCACGCGATGGAGCCCTGGCATGGAAGTTGGACTTGATCTTCTCAAGAGCTGTTTGTTATTCAACAGCCCCAGATCAGCCAGCTTCACTCTGACTTCACACGGGAAGAGCAGCAGTGGTGTGCTTTAATCCTGGTGTGCTCCACTCCACTCTTTCCATTCTAGACGGTGCACCACTCCACTCTTGCCATGCTAGACATTACCTTTGCACAGCACAGGCTTTGATTTTGCCCAATAGTTTTACCTCTAAGAAAAGCACATCCCAAGCTCAGTACTAGGTCAAATAATCTGCAACACTTTCAGAAAGTGCGTTTTGTTTCATGGGAAGCTCTGAGATGCATTTTTATGAGGGTCCTTTGAATCACAGGTGTGCAAACAGGGAGAGAAATTCTGCAGCCCGTATTTGAAGACAGGTGATGGCTTTTTGCTCAAGTAGGATCAGTGGAATTTGGCCTGCAGTGCTTCATCCAAGCAGCCATCTGATCTCATGACTAAGTGCATGCAGAGCAATGGGGGTGGTGGGAAGGAAGAGATGCAGGAAGATGGAGCTCTTCTAGTAAACATCTGAGCTCTCTGGAATCAAGGCTGTGCTATTAAAATGAAGCCACTGCTGGTTTTCCACTATCTTTCCCTCTGTTTATCTCAGTTGCCATGGCTCTCACTTGAATCATCTGCACAAATTGCATACACATGTCCCAGGCCACATTATTTCCACTCGCTCCACAGCTCCAGATCAACTTTCACTCACCTGGCAGCCACTCGTGCCAAGCAGTGTCATCGTGGCCAGCGACGGAGCGCTGCTTCACGGACACCCCTGGTTGGAAAACGATGGCAGTTATTTCAAAAAGGCTGATTAATGTTTCAGGAATTGCAGAAAAGGGGAAGAACTCAGAAAAAATGGCCTCATGCTATCCTTCGTGACCTGGGTTCCAAGAGAGCGGAGTCTCTGGTGTTGACACAACCAAGAGCTCTTCTGGGGCAGCTGGAGCAGGCCAGCTTTGAGCTGCTGAAGCTGCTCCCCTGCTCCTTCAGTGTATGAGCAAGATTGAAAGGAATGGAATCAAAATTCATCTCCCTGGCACATCAAGCTATCTAAATAATCCAGTATATTGTCCTCTGGCTATGGTTCTGTGCCACGTGTTCCAAACTAATGACTTACACAATCCAAAACTAGGTACCAGCCTACTGAAAGAGGGTCAGACCCTTGGTGCTGCTGATCCACAGCTCTGAGAAATACACTGTATTATGCTGGAAACTTGGAGCTTGACAAGGTAACCCTAAAGCATCCTACACCTGCAGTAATAAAGATGTATTTTCTGAGTGTTTCTCTTTGCATCAGAGAATTTACAGAAAGGAACCACACCCTGCCTTAAACACAGAGCATGAAAACCAAGCTCTACCACTGCTGCCATGTCAAAATCAGGAATATGGAAGATTTCTGCCCTCTCCTCCCCCTTCCATCCTCTCCAGACCATTAAGAATCAGAAGGCGAGATCTGACACTGTTTGAAAGCAGCAGCTGAGGCAGCACTGCAGACAGGATCCTCTGCCCAGACAGAGGATCTACTGCTGCTGGAGACAGAAAGACGGCTTAGAGAGACTGCTGTCCTGTGTCAGAGACAGACAGCAGACACCCACACCACCAGGACAGGCTGCTGCAGCTCAGGTTGCACAAAAACAAGTATCCCTCAGAGTTTGTCTTGGGAATGACTTTTTGCCTGGAACTGAGCAAGATGGAAACATAAGAGGACTGCTGTCGTGGTTCCAGAAGCCAGATTTCCCCTGCTCACCTGTGTCCAGCCCTCAGCTCAGGGAAATCTCGCTCATCCGAGCCAGTGCTGTGCAGGTACCTGTACTCCCCGAGCTCAGAAACAGCTCTGAGGTATCATGATGCTGAAAATGGAAAATCATTTTCTACAACACCAATGTTCCTGCCCTGGGAATTTAAGAAACAAGCAAAATACAACAAGGAAACTTCCACTGTAATGTTTAATCAAAACACTGTAATGTTTTAATCGAAGGTTGCATTAGGTGAGGAGCAGGCCCAACATCAAAATCTCTCTGTTGCCTTCAGCAATCCCATTAAGCTGGTTTATTCTAGAGGAAACTAGCCTTTACCAGGTTTTCTTTCTGTCTGTTTTATAATCCTGCAATAGAGCTGCAAATTAATGAAAGAACCACTAAAAGGGACAGTTGTGGCCTTGGCAGTGCAGGGTTAATGGTTGCACTTGATCCTGGAGGGCTTTTCCAACCTCAGCAATTCCATAATTCTGTGAAAATCACTAGCGCTTTGACTTTACTGGGTACCTCCGCAATTCTGCTCTGAACTGAACACAACACAAATTATCTCACTTTGCAGCACACCAGATTTCAGAACCCAAGAAAATTGATCCAAAATTCTTGAGATTACTGATTTGCTTCAGGACTATCACTGCTAGAAAGGTTCTCCTGGCACCAGCAGCATGAAATCCACTAAAATAACTTAATACTGGATGGGTTCATGAATGTTTCAACAGGCAAAGTGTTGCCATAGAGCAGCACAAAAAGAGCAAACTTAATTTTTTATTTTATTCTACTGCTCTGACATTCTGGGAGAATTTTGCCAGATTTGAATGGAAAGAGAAGATAAAGTGGAATGATTCAATGAAGATATTCTGTGATTAGTCCAGTACAGTATATATGCTGGTCTCACCAGCTTCTACTGTGCAGGAAGATTGACAGATGAGCTTTCCCTGCTTCTCCCTCTATTCCTGGGTTAAATTTGGCTATCAGTTATTAGGTGTGGACCAGCTACCATGCAGACACTACCCAGGAAACCTGCCTGAAACATATTTTCTTCACTTGAAAAAAGGCCAGCTAACAAATTCACTGTCTAGAATAAATTAGCAAAAACCTCACCAGCACCAGGATTGTGCCTTTGCATGGAAAGATGAGCAGCATGGCCTGAACAGCCTTTAAGACACTGCTCACAAGGTGTGAACGTGTGGATGTGTGTCACCCCTGGTGACAACCTGAGACACATTGCAGTGATGGAGACCTGCCATTTACCACGTTTGACTGCTCCACAAAAAAGTCCCACCAGCACATGATATTCCAGGGAGTGATTTAATGAGAACTGATAACATGGTATTTAGAGCAAAATGGCATTGAGGAGCTGAACCCCTGCACTCTATTTCACATGCAAACAAATCCCTGAACTGCATCCTCCTTTACTCTGAGATTTGCTGTGGAGAAACACACACTGGTCAGTTGAGCTCAAACCTTCCTTTAGTGGTGATGATTTTATTTTAAAAGACTGTCACCAAGTGGCAGAGCTCCGAACGGCTGCACAAGGTCAGCAGAGCTGCAAACACACCATCAGCTGGAGCAAGACAACCAAAAATCCACTGTCCCAAGACATCTCAGCACACTGAGGGAAATGTCAGGATAGGTCGTGCAACTAAACCAAAATAAGCCATGGGAAAAAAAAAAATTATCTCGGAAGGAAACTTCAAATACTGCGAGGTTTGTTCATTCAGTATAAAAACTGGTAGATTCAGTTTCTGATCCTTTCCTTTGAAGCACAAAAATCACTGACAACAAAGCCTGATGACACTGTTTCATGTGAAACAGCCACCCTGGGGGCTGTAAAACAAAAAGAAGGAAAGACACAGCCTCCCACTTTAATCTGCAGTTTGAGTCAAAATGCAATGTTTTATACCTGACATGAAGTGATACAAGTTATTTTTAACTATTATACTTAGTGTTTTCCCAAAGCACTACAAAAGGCAATTTTTAAGAGTACATACATCTACGCAAAGCAGGCATTTGAGGATTCATCTATTAATCAAGCTGGAGCCTGGCTGGTGAAGCTGCTGGCAAAACCATTGTGCCCACAGGGATGGAAGACTCCTCAGCTGCATCAGGCACACTGTGATCCGTATAGGAAGTACAGGATCGATTTGTTTCATCCCATACTTGTAAGTAGCCATCTGCACTAAAACAGTAGCCAGGCTGTGCTTTTTGTTACTCCTCCCAGCAAAAACGCCACTGTTTCTCTTTTAAGTTGCTTATGATCTTAATTCATTTGATGCTGTGCTCTCTCTACATGTAACTGAAGGTGAATAAAGACAGGGAAGGGCATTGCCAGGAACCACCAAGATTTACATCAACAACAACCAATTTTCATGGGTTACTGCTTATATACAGACTATATCCAGAGAACAGAGACCATCAGAGCACACTGATGGAGCACATGATACCCCAAGTAGTCTCTTGACAACTGCTGCCAGTGCTTTAGAAAGAGCTTTGATGCACCATCATTAAAGCTACATCAGCTCTCTGGGTCTAAACTTGCAGCAAATAACAGAATCACAGAATACTCTGAGTTGGAAGGGACCCATAAGGGTCATCAAGTCCTGAAGCTTGGAGATAATTTAGGCTACCTGTGCCTGCTTTCCTGTTAGAAACTTACCTTCTAGTTTATTTGGGGAGTAAACTGAGTTAACATGGAATTTTCTTTGCACTCTCTATTCGTTACCCAGAAATCCAAAACAGTGTTAAAGATCTGGGAAGACCTTCAAGAGTAAATTGGAGGTAGTGACTTTCTTGCAAGCCTCCCAGCACAAAGCTGATGTTTATTTAGGCCCGCTATAGGGTTTTCTCTTCAATCAACAAAGTTTCCCGTCTCTCAGAAGTTACAGAAGTTTGACAGATTTCCATCTTCTGTTCCAGGCTGGCAGGCCCAGCTGCAAAGGATTCACCAGCTGCTGGATTCACCAGCCGCCCACAAAGGAATTGCTCTAAACAAAGAGAAGATGGTGCCACATTTCTTCTGCAACTGACAGCGTAGTTAAAAACAGCATCACCTGAGAGAGGAAAACATCAAATCTGCAAACTGGAGTCTCTGTGCTTCTGCTGTGGCTGCGCAATGCAGTGAAAAACACAGTCTGCCAGGCTGAATGAAGCCTGGTATTTGTTACAGCACAACACACCTGCATGCCAGGGCTGAAAACAGGTCGGTTTAGCTGCCCCTTGGCTGCTTCCAGCACCGGAGTTGGCTGCCACAGCCACAGGGAACCCATCAGACCCACACTCCAGGGCACTGACACAGACAGGGACATCTGTGGATTCAGGAGGCTGGGAGCACCAAGGAACTCAACTCGTGCCACAGAACCCACAAAACAATGATTCCACTTTACTAATTGCTCTATTCTAGATCCCAAAAATGATGCAAAAGAAACAGCTGCCAGCCACGCCCTGAAATAACCCATCATTTCCACCATCCTTCTTGTCTCTCTCAAAAAAATAAATCCTCCTGCCATAGCAAACTGATCTGGAAGCTTTACAGCTCCTGAAGGAAATCTTGCCTCATGCCTAGAGACCTTTAAAAAAAGCACTGGCAGCAGAATAAATTATTTACAGTACTATTTCTGACAATATCATCTCCATAAATGATACAAGATTGAAGGGTTTAAAAATGTGTGCGTGTGGCATAGAGCCCAAGCATGTGTCTGATAGAAATATTGATTAACTCTATTTCTACAGACTCTGTAAACAGTCTGATGAAAACAGAAACTGCAAGTAGATTGTTTTTTTTCCTTTGCTGTAAAGTAGGACAAAGCAATCACTCCACACGCTCAAACTAAGCCAAATTAAAGCAGTTTCGGACATTTACAAAATTATTTTCTCTTTAAAGCAATTCAATCTACATGTTGTTTACCTGATTCTAATTCACAATTTAGTCCACTTCCCCAGAATAACTCAGTCAGTTGAGGCTTCTGGCTTGCAGCAAGGTTCCTGCTGTTTACTTAAGTTTTCCAGCTGGGTTGAATGATATGCAAAGAGGTCTGAGGACTTGCTGGAGGTCATACAGAGAGGAAAGTCAGTTGGCTCCGCTGGCGTAATAGCCCTGCACTTTTACAGCTCCCAGGACTTTGCTCTAAGCACCAGGCTAACCTTCTCATCAAAAGATATTAAATCTGTTCTCAACATTTCAAACATTCCCCTGTTCTTAGGAAAAGGCACTTCCCTCCATAAAGAGTTTGAAGCAACCCTGCTAAAGGGCGCGATGAAAATCTGAAGGCACTGAGTGCACATGCTCACAATTAGAAAATTCAGTGGAAACTGCCAATGTGCAGTTTTCCATTTTCAACAGCAGAATTTCAAACTTACTTAGGCAAGTAATATAAAAGTAAGGAAACTGAAGGGGATGTTTAAATAGAGCCTGCCTGACTATTTTGTTTAAAGGAGCTATTTTCATTTTGGCTAGAATTTATAGGGCAAAACATCCCAGGCAATCCATAATGGTCATCAGCCTTCAATTCATCCCACTCCCTACATGGCCAAGGACAATCCAATGCATTTCCTAATGCCTCTGTTCCTGCAGAGCCACAAGGAAGGTAGGGAGTTCTCCCTCAGGTTTTCTCACCCCTGCAATTCCACCAGGATAAACTGGTCTGCTAAGCAGGGCTCTGGAGCATTGGAATGGCTGCAGAGCTTTTGATTTGTGATGTTTGGTGGCCTTGTCCCCAAGCAGCAGCAGGGGCACCAACCACTGGAAGAGCAATTCACCTCTCCTGTGCCACTGCAAATGTGCTTGACATAAACAACCACCCTCCCCCCCGAAGCACTGACAAGACAAAAGCAAGGGCTGTAAACTCCTATTTGAACACAGCACTGACACTAAAAGAGATTAACAATGATATTTTGGAGAAAAGGCATTTTGCTAGCAATTCAACACCCACTCCCATCCATTGGGGCAGAACCATTACAATCCATTCTCCAAGAACTGCAGGGCTCTCCAGCAAAAGACCTTCCCACTTCATCGCTTCATCCCAACTGGCCTCTTGCCCTTCAACATTTATACTTCTGTCATCTAAAACCCACTGATTTTCACTTCCAAGCTCTTCAAATTCATGCCCTGATGTTCCTCAGCTCCTCTTCTCTTCCATCCCAGAATAATTCAGGCAATTGTACTTCTGAGATCTGCTCTGCCAGCTCAGCTGTTCTAATGCCCTCTGGCTCCAGTGTGGCTCCTCAGCCCTTTCTTTTGCTCCTCCATTGCACCAATATTGCATCAGCTCCCATTTCTCAGTTTAGTATTCTTTAAACTTTCTTCTTCTTTTCAACCTTCACAGTTTATTCTCTTTATTTTCTCCCAGTGTTCCTTACTCTATTCTCCTAATGGACATCACCAATTAAACCTTAATTATATCTCATACCAGCAGCTGTTCTCAGTCTGATGAGCACACTCTAGAAGAAAACCGAAGGCAAAAGGTCTTGCCTGTTAGACACTTTGCTATAATCCAAAGGTCACACATACAGACACATAACCCAGTAATTTACACTTACTCCAGCATTACAGGTTTCTTTTTCTGTTTAAATTACTTTAGAAGAGGTTACCCTACCCTTAACAAGGTTAAGTATCTTTGCATGGTGAAGACTGCACACGTCTAAAGCTTGGCAAGCTGTGTTGCTAGGACAGCAGTGCTGGCTGGCTGGTTCAGCACATCAGTCACAGGATGAGTCTTTTCTAGGTGCCATCCCCTCCTGACACAGC
>NW_008246054.1:4932732-4942912 GCF_000691975.1 Corvus brachyrhynchos
TGTGTTGTGGTGGGCTCAGGCCCTGAGCTGGTTGGTCTCTAGGCTCCAAGCACACAGTTAAGCAGGCCTTGAGTCTGGTTCTGGGGTTACCATGGTTCTCCAGCCTGACCATGAACCAGCCAGGACAGGGGGTGGGGATGGAGAAGCCAAGTTATGCCAGGAATGAGCCTGGGGAATGCAGCAGAGGTCACATTGCAGAGCGGGTACCGACACATGCCGCTCGTTCCAGCCCGCAGCTCGCTGAAACTCCTGGATGGAGGGCTCTCCCAAAGCCTGGGAAACTGGCAGTGGGCGATGACCTGCACCCACTGGATCCTCATCCTGCTTAGCATATGCCAAATACAATAAGACGCATTAAGTCAAGTCTTCGCTCTACCCAGCGCATGATGTGATCGGCAGAATAACCTTTTTTCCCCCTCTAATTCTGCTGATAGTATGCAATTCTGTTCATCCCTTTAGCCTTAGCCAAATATTTATGTCAAGCTGGGAAAAAAATGCCAGGCACAGAGCAGGGGGCGGAGGGAAAGCAATCTAGAAAAGGCTTATAAACCAATTCCAGTGCATAAAGAACTAACTTCTGCACAGTCATACTCAGATTAACAATCAGGTCCCTATGCTGGCCATTCCTATTTTTAATTAACCTTCAACAGGTTAAACAGCCCACGATAATGCTTTTAGATGATCAATAAGCCTAGGTGCTAATTCCATACACACAACAGAATTGTTTTACTGGGTTAGGATAAAACCTCAATTGCTTGTTAGACACAGCAACTACCCGCTAGCGGGGGGCAGATGGACCCTAAAGTAGTAATGATCCCACACATTCATGGATACTCCAGCCTCCCCGAACTGCATTTGATTCTTCAGTCACACTGCTGCTCCCAGGCAGGGATCTAACACATACATCACTTCTAACACTTACCCGGTTCTGGATGAATGGGAAAATTCATTATTCATTTAATTTTAAGTAACAGCCAAATGGCCCAATCATCAGCAGAGTGCCCCAATGCTGTGCCAACACAGATGAGGAACAGCTTCTCTCTCATGCAAAGAGCTCAGCACTGTAGCTCTTGGGGTAAGAATATGCCATCGTTTCCTTAGGAGATTCAAAAGCAAAAGCAAAGCCATAAATTATTTTCTAATTGTTTAGCACTGAACAAAGGCAAAATGGGCCTGCTGTGTCGCAACTCTTCCAAAGGCACACGTGAATAAACAGGACTGCTGGAAGCTTAACAAACTGACAGCCCATCCCAGGGAACACAAAGAGGAATGTTTGCCTAAACACTGTCTTTCAGCAAGACAGTAATCAAAGAAAAAAAAACATGTATGATAAGAAAGATTCCTGGTGGTTCTGGCACAGTGATTATTCTCTACGTAATTGGGAAAGTTTTGAAACATTTGACTATGCTGTTCTGATGGCACGCTTTCAAAAAACGCTAAAAACCCAAATGGAGTAGTTCAAACAGCAAACAAGGCCCCAAACCAGTTACTAAACCAAAGTACTACAGATTGACAGGAAAAAACCCCCACACATTTCTTCACATTTTCTGCACTATGAATGAAGTGATAATGGAAGCCTGTGCAGATACCTGGTATTAGCCTGTCCACAGGACAGGGGTGTAACTATTACAAGTTGAAATAATCAACTTGCTTTTATGGAGGAGTCAAACAAAAGGGCAGAGAGGGGAGCTGCAGCTGCACATCTCAGGCCTGAACACTGGCTCTCCTGTGAGGAGCCCAGGAGGTCAGTATTTGATGGCTTTGAAACTGATCCATGAGCAGTTTGCAGGAAATCAAAGAGCCAGAAAGATCATGGAAACAGGAAAAAAAAAAATCAGGAAGAGCAATAATACCAGTCAAAACAAGTGAGTAATAGAAAGAGAGGAGGATAAACTGGCCTTCTCCTTCCTAGAGAAGTAGGAAGATCTTGCTTAAAAGCTTCTTAGAACTATGGGAGCACCATTTCAAAATCCTATGAAAAGACAGCATGTCCTGAGAAAACTATGTTCTCCTCACAAAAAGATGAGTCCAATCAAAATTGCTCCTGAAAACCCACGGATCATGGGTCACTTCTGTACTGCCCATCAGCTCTCCCTAGGGACAGCTGCCTGCAGGGAAAGGATTTACCTTGGTACAACTCACCTGTGCAAGGCAAAGGCAGCACAGTCTATGCGCACAGGGTGTGGGGTTAAATACAAGCTAATACTGTTCATCTGAACTAGGCCAGAGGCAGCTGTGGGATATAATGAGATTGTGACAGAAAGAATTGTACGGCCTGAACCTCTAAGCCACAAAACTGAGCTAAGCCAACAGTTCATTAGTTACTTTTTCTAAAACTGGTGGGGGCGGGGGGGGTGATGAATATCTACTGAAATATGAGCTAGATCACTCAGCAGGTATTTCTCAGATGCATGGGAATAAAACATCCTGCAAGGCATTATTAATGTTTATTATGTAGGTCTGTTACAATACCGTTTGTCACCAGCTATCTTCAACAGGCTCAACACCCCAGCCGGAATTAGCCTGGAGTTTTCCAGAAAACAAAACATGTGAGTGCACAGCCTGAAGGGGATCTCCCCAGGCAGAGCTGTGCCACTGCTCCAGCAGTAAAGTCTGTAGACTGGCACTCCGCAGACTGACGCCCACAGAACCCCCAAAATGCCTCCACGTGCAAGAGTGTATCAGTGAAAGGAAAGGAAATGCACAACCCCTTTCATCAGTCATATTGACAAATCAGAAATAACTCAGGATATCTTAATTACAAAGCCCAAAATTCCCTTTTGTGGCTCTCTGGGAGTTGGCAGAAGGGAATCAATCCTTCAAGGGAAAAGAATGAGCTGGTTCAGGTTCTTGGGGATGATAAAGGGGCCACAGATGCTGATTTTAACTCAATAAGAGCATTTTAATTAATCATTCCTAAGAATAAACTTTTCTTTCTACACTGTTATTTTATTTTCAAGATGCTTGCTGTCCTGTAACAACTGGAATAAAGAGATCACCCTGAATTTTCCCACTAGCACCCACAAGCCCTCAAGTAGACATCCCAAACCCATATACCCTGAGTTACTAAACCAACACTCACAGCACATTTAAGAACTCCCTGCATAAAAGCCCTATTGAAGGCAGTTCTGCAGAGGGACCCTGCACGTTGGCCCCAGACAGACGTGGCTTCCCTGGCCTGAAATGGAGAGGTCTGGCATAAAAAGGTGTTTTGTCCAGGAGGCAGAGAAACCCCCCCAACCCAAAACACACCTCCCACAAACAGCTCTACATCATGCAGCTCTGCAACAGCAGTGCTTTAAGGCATTCACAGAGTGAAACAGCCGTAGGAAAGCCTGCTCAAGCCTCCCCAGAGCAAACAGGGATTCCACCAGTTGCCCAGATCTAATATAAGCTGTAAAACTAATTTCAGCTTCGAACAGGGAGCCGGCTCCTCTCTCTCTCTCTCTCTAATTGAGTAGGAGAGCAAGCCATGGGGACAGGAGAGGAAACCTGCTCTTGTCCTCTCCCAGGTAATGACATGATGGCAGAGCGTTTCTATCAGCTCCCCAGACTTCCAGAGCACCATTCATCAGGAGAATGGACCAGGAGAACAATCAGAAATCCATTAGCAAGCTGCCGCTCCGCCTGAACTCCTGATCAAATGTCACAGCGCTGAATGGCTTCTGTCGCTCGAGAGGACGGAAGGATCAGGGAATTGTTCCAAGGCAATAAAGATATTATTACAATTTTTAGCTTATATTAGTATGAGGGCAACCATTTGCAATCTACATTGTGCCTTTAGGAAAGTTTCTCAAATCCGGGACAAAAGCTTCCAGAGTAATTAAAATGGAAAGAAATCTCCTCCAGTACCACCAACTGGCACCACAAGGAAAACAGTGGGGGAGAAGGAAAAGCTGGAGATGGAGGGAGCACTGCTGGATGGTTGTGATCAGTGCTTTTACTGCCTCTATCCAGCAGCCAGGGCTCAACTAGGAAATACTGCAAACTTGCAAGAAAATAGCAAGAATTACCAACGCTGCTATTTACTAGCAGGGGAGTGACCCCACAGGAATAAATCAGCTCATCAGCAGCATTTCGCCCTGCTCTTCTGCAGGCTCAGTCCTGCCCTAAGTAACACTTCATTGTCCACCGATCACAGCAGGAGACAGAGCCAAAACCAATCTGCTCAAAATCTACCCAAGTTACTTCTTCCCTCAGATGAAGTGTGATCAGCCCATTTAAAAAGCAATGCAAATAACCAGGTTCATAAATACGTTTATCCATTAAAGAGTCTGCACCATCTCTCTGCAATGTTATTTACGTGTCTGAAAGCTGTTATCCAAGCTATTATCCAGCACAGAGACTAGAAAAATATATTCTGAGTGTATTAGCAGCATATTGAAATGATTTGTGCAGATTCCTTCCATTCAGATACTGTTGATGCTTGAAATATAATGAAGGGTCTCAAACAGGAAACTTGCACATGTACTATAAGCAGGGAAAAAGCAATAATTAAAAAAAAATTAGGAATTCTCCAGTGCAAATATTTCCAACTGCAAACTGATTCTCATTATCTTTCATCTGCCAGAAAACCAAATTAAAATATCAATCAAATGTAGTGATCCAGGTAAAAGTCTTAAACTGCATCTGTGGTTCAATAACAGCAATTACTGTGTCACCATTTTCAACTCGTTGAGCTCCTCAAATGAGACCAGAAATGACTACAGAAAAAAATCCAACAACACAAAATCTGAAAACAATCTGTCATCCACAAGACCTGAATTACATTTGAACAATGACATTTTTGTCTCCAAAACAGGTAACAGCAAAATGAAATTAAGGTTGTCAGCACTGCTGTTAAGAAACGTTAGCCATAAAAACTGCAACTGTAGAATTTTCATTTGGTTTATTTACTAGAATTTTTCTTTTTTTTCAAGAGAAAATCAGTCTGAAGCTTTGAAGTGTGTGAAAACAACATGTCAGTATCAGATTCTGGAGGAGGAAAGGCTGCTGAGCATGGCTGAGAGACATTTACTGTGACACTGCGAGTCCACCGTGGGTACGGTGTTTGTTTTACACCAGGGTACGGAGCTATCACGAGTTACACGCAGGAGTAGATCTTAAAGCTCTGTTTGTTTTCCACCAAGACAAGAGGAAATGCATATCCAGCAAAACAACACTTGGATCCACATGAGTCCCAGCAACTTTCCTTCGTCTGCACTGATCAAACCATACACATAAAAATTAAAATACTGTCAAACAATGGAAAGTACTAGAACTAGCAGCAAAACTCTTCCTGTAATGTGCAGCTCCAGGTCTATCTGTAGTCCCAGTGCTTTTCAAGTTGAGATTTCCTAAGGAAATTCCCTACAGCAATACCTCCAATATTATCTTTATTCTGGAAAAGCCACTTAGGGGTATTCAGACTCTGATCTCTCCTATGCCAACTGTCGGCTGAGTGTGAATCCTCTTTAAAACAATAGCTAAGCACCAATGGAGGAAGGGTAATTTCCTTACTGGTACGAGGTCTGATTTTCCCATAGCCCATCCTGACAGGGATCGGCCATCACAGGCATCCAAGAAGTGTGGTGTGGCTGCTACCAGATGAGATGAGCTATTAGTTATGGCCCAGCTCCTACAGGACAGATGTCCTCCCTGCAGTCAATAAGCACAGCCATCAGCCTTGCAGACAGCATCAGCAGCTGGGGAAGTGGGCAGGACACACTAAAATGCCCTTTCTCTCCCTAAAATGGCCAGAATCCTTCCCTCAGGCACCACACCCACGCTCTCACTGTCACTGCCTGTAGATCTTCAGGGACTCCTCTGCCAGGGGTTTCAAACCGACACCTTTTGAAGTGCTACGTTAATGTAAATAAGCAGTTTTTTTAAGAACGAATTAGTTGAGCATATTCTATGAAGTTATTTCATTTGTTTTTGGTCCTGTTCATTTATTCCAATCTGCTGCACCTTCCCTTGGAGAGGTTATTAAATGCTCTGCTAATGGGCGCCAGCACTCGTTTAATTCTTCCTAATGAATGTATGAGTGAGTAGTGGAAGCTATTATGTAGGGCTTAATAAAGGGCGGGAAGGAATTTCCTAAAATTTATTGCCACAGGCTGCTGCTTGAAGATAAAATAAATGGTAATTGCTTGGAACAGGAAAGAGGAGGATGATAAAATGTCCCCAGACATGAGGTAAAAAAAATACCAAGTGCTCCGAACCAAAATCTCAAAGCCCGAAGGATCATGAAGGCAAGATGGCCTCCTCCAGCTTTAGCTTTTTGATAATCCTTAAGACTTTTCCTTTGAATATGGATGCTGAAGGATGAACTCGATCTCAGCTGGAATGGTTATTTTATGACACAAAAAAGACATATTAAAAAAAGGCATTAATTCAGACTGCATCTTATGAAAATAATATTTGTAGGAAAGAGACAATGTAGAGGAAATGGAAGGACAATGTTTCTGGACTATTGAGTCCAGAAATACAATTTTCCCTCAAATACAGGCTTTGAAAATTGAAGGAGACACGTGTAACATTTTGCTACAATTATGTTTCTTCTTTCCCATCGCTGTGTTGGTCAGGGTTCATGGAAGAAGAGATACTGCCAAGACATGAACCTGTGCATTGTTTCTTCAATTTCTACGTCTGTTTGTTAAAGGAGATAAAAATCTGCAGGCTGGATGAGAAAAAGTGTCTGAACTGGAAGTCCCCAGTGCCTGTCCTGCTCCAAAGTGCTGCAATCACACCACCAGCCTCCTGGCAAGCTCCAGGTCAGGCCTCAACAACTGGTGAGAACAAAGTGGAAATCTAAGCCCCATCCCCTGTAATTGCAGTGTAGGAGAAAAACACCGGTTTTCAAAACAAAGCTTCTCGTTATAACTCACAACAGCCTCCTGTCCACATAATCCTTCAGGCTTCATTCAGACAGAGGGATCCAGTCATACAGATGAGTTTGGCTAAAAACTATGATCCATCTCATCAAGAAAGCTAAAAGTTTCCCAAGAACAAGTCTGATTTTCTGGTTCCACTGAGCTGTTGGACGGGTATTTTGCACCTTAGAGACTGCAAAAGTGTTCTCTACCATCAGGTGTTCAGGAGTTACACCAATTATAATTACAGAAGCAGTGATCAATAGCTCAAGGGTCACAGGCTGTGGTGGGAGAGGAGAGCAGGGATGTCAGGGATGTCTGGATGACACTTTACCCAAGTGCCACCGGCCTTTCAAGTCCAGCTGTCCCAAAAAGGACACTGCCAATCTCTAAGGACTATCCTCCCAAAATGCAGCAAGAAGGAACAAGTACAGAAAGATGCCAAAATATTGATTTGAGTGGGCAAAGCAGCCATCTCCCTTTACTTAAAGGGGCAGAAAGAAAGAAATACTATTTTCAATAGTAAGCTAATATATCTAAGAATTTAAAAGCTGACCTGAGAAGAAAAACAAGATTAGGTTTGCTCTTTTTTGCTGCTTTGGGAAGACAAAGCCCCTCTCAGAAAACCACCATTTTTCATGCCAGCTTTAACTATCTTAAAGCCAGGGAAAAAAGGATAAAATCCAATTTTTCTTTCTTAAATCCTTGGCAGGTCACCTGCAGGAGCAGGCCAACAGCTTTTCTAGGAGGCAGTAAGAAATTAGTACTTTCTTTTCTAAACAAGGATTTCAGTTGCTTCAGCTCAACAGCAGGATTTCCATAGTCTTACACAATACAAAGGAATCACTCAACCTGCAAGAGCATCCAATTTGAAAATGGACAGTTGTTTCTCCAAGAAAAAAAGCAACAAATGGATAGAGACAAAGAAAACCAACAACAAACAACCCCAAAATAATCAAAACAAATAAAAATAATCAGCTTTAGCACACTGGAAGACAAAAGGTGAGCAGTTACAAGATGAGTGAAATATCAGGGGATATACAACACAGATTTTTGAAGGATTAAAAAGGATCAAATTTGGGTGGCTATAGGATAGGCATCTACTAGAGAGCATTATCCAGGAACAGTTTAATCTTCCCCCACTCCAATGAATAAATCAAAGCCAAATAAACGTGCACAGCATTCTATTTTGGCATCAATACCTGTACAAAAGGCAGAGCTTCCAATTTAAACCAGCAAACACAAACTATTCCATCTCTGAGGACCTTCAAGCACTTCCACACTTTTAACCCTCTTCCCCTTCTACGAAGAAATCTTATAACCAATTTATATGGGTTACAGAGCAAGAAGTTGCAGCTTTATGATGATAAAGAACATAAAGATGAAGGATCTGGTTTTGACTTAGGAACAATCCAAGCAGGTACTTGTTAACTACCCGTGATGCTGTTCCCTGCTGCAAGGAATAACACAGCATTTCATCTGCCTCAGTACCTGTGCACCGCTGGAATCACTCCCTACACAAACCTCAATTACCCAGCCTGAAAATATACATTTTATATATCCAAGGACAATCCCAGCACTGAGGAGAAATTATTGAAAAAAATCTCAATTATTCTTCGCAACATAACACTGATGTTGGGAGTGAAGAAAAAGCTGCTTTACTTTCTGTATTATTTGGTCTGCGTTTGGTAGCACATCGCAACTGTGTGCAAGAGCCAGATGTGGGAGGAAAAGTGGAGGTGGCACAAGGGAAAGCAGGATCCAAGGCCCCGGTCGTGGTTTATCTGTGGTCTCACAATAACAGGAGCTCTGTCACCCAGGCTGGCTCACAGCCACCCCCGCAGCAGGAAGCGGCAGAAGAGCCCGGGAGAAGCCGTGAACATTTCCATAGCTCTCCTCCCCCATCCCTGTTATCTGCTTTTACTTGTGCATCTCATAAAACACCCCCAGGCCAACCCCTGGCAAGGCCAGCTCCTCAAGCCAAAGCTTCATAAAACATCCCAGGTATGATCCCGGGCTAAAAGCAATTCCCTCACCACAGCTGCAAACCTTGGATGCTCAGACAGACATGTCAGCCTCTGAAACCAAGAGTCAGGACGGGTGGTTTGTACTCCAGAGGAGTGGGAAGTGCTGCATGGCATGAGGAGGTGAATTCCAACATCCCTGGCTCCAGCAGGGCTTTGTTTGGGCAGGAGCTGCATTCACACAGCTTGGCCCACCTTGGAGTCAAGGTGTAGGTGCACTGACAGAACTTAGCAAAAGCTCTCCCACAGACCTCCTCCTCCACCCCTTTTTTGCCTGAAGTATTGCACTCAGATTGGTTTTTTTAAACACTTTTTTTGATGGGGAGAGAGGCACAAGGAGAAATGTCCAATATACTCGAATCCAGTTTGTTGTAGTCAAAAGAAATCCATTTGTTCAGCTTTGCATTCAGCATCCTTGTGATGATGATTTTTAATAGCACTGCTTATCTGGATCCATTTTAAATAATTCAGAATTTGGTTACAAGTCAGGAATGCACCCTGCAATTACCTTTTGAGTAAGTCCTCTCAGGTAAGACCTTACTCTCCAGAGGAGGAAGCTGCAGAGCTCCCCTGGACTCATCCCTTATGGATCCTGCACAAATTGACACCTCCACATGGCTGACCACAGATACCAGCAGAACACACTGCAGCAAGACAAAGAGAATTCAAATCCAAGTGTGATTGTGTAAGACTGTAGTAAAGAGGTCTTGGAGTAGAAAACAGCACCTTTACTTGCACAGGGTTAGTTTTACTCCTAAAAATTTTAGAAGTTAGTACATTTTTAAAATTCAGCTGCTAGCAATTCCAATTTGAGAATCATAAAAAGTACTATATTAATAATTGAAATGTAAAATGCCTGTCTGATTCACTCCAGCCCTCAGTCCCCCTCCCCAAAGGGCTTGTTTGCCTTAGGGGAGCATTTCACAAGCAGCACATCAACTTTCTGAAATACGACTTCAGCAGATGAAAGCCTCATAACCACAGAAGCGCCGCCGTCCTTCTACAGCTGGAATTTTAAAAGCTGTGACATCCATGGAGCAATTTAAAGGTAGAATGGCCAAAATAGTTCAGCCCAACCAAGCACTGTGGCTACCATCCCATGTAGTTATTTCAGAAGTGGCTCACCAGCCATCTCCCCATTTCAGCCACAACATCCACCCTTTATCTCCCGGCAGACAAAGTTCCGCCGCCGCCGCCGTGACTCATGGGCACCGGGGTGACGAGGCACCCTCAGCACCGGCTGACTCAAGACTGTCCATGGCCATGAAGTGTGTCTCATTCCAGGGGCTCCACATCATCCTG
>NW_008246054.1:4942985-4954427 GCF_000691975.1 Corvus brachyrhynchos
ACCCTGCTCCAGACGCCTGCTGAAGCCCACCACTTCCTAATTTGGGAACGCTGCAGATGACATAGATGTCTGAGCTGGAAAGCGACTGCTCTGTTGGTCTGTGTCTTTCACCTCGATGTTCTTAATGCCTCTGTAGTTATGCAGGACTAAATGATGTGGGCATGGCCAACACAATGCAATACTCACTTTTCTGGGGAAAAGTAACCCAAGTTAACAAATTAGAACAAAAACACTTCACTGGATTTGTGCTACTTATTCCTATGAGTGGAATGTAAATATTTCAAGTTAACATTTCACGGTTCTTTGAATCCTTACCTGATAATAAATGCAGCACTGATCTATTTTCATTTAATGTTTTTCAAATCCTGTGTTTTTAACCACAATTACAAAGTCACACTGCTGCTCAGCGAAGTTCACAATTCCTCTCAGGAGAGGTCAGCTTATCAACATTGCAGCAGGTCTTCAATGAAATGTCATGCACTGCCTTTGCTTTGCAGAGGCAAAACTGCAGTCACCAAGATGATTACATTAACATTTCAAGCTAGCATTTGCCTCCAAAAATCCAACCTTTCTTATTCTAATTCATCCTTTTGGTTGGCTCAAAATATTACCCGCTTAAGAGGTAGCTGAGTGTGTTTTGCTAACCAGCCACAGCCTTCAGGATTTGGCCCTCTCCAGACCCACTGCTGCAGCAAGTCCACAATTAACTCCCAGATTACGTCTCCAAGTTGTATTTAGCAAGCACAACAACCCACACCACACCTGGTGGTGTACCTGTGGTCATAAAAAGCCTTTTCTACCCCCACTTTTCAGCAGAGCAAGGTAAAACCCACCAGCAGTTCTCACAGTGAGGGCTAAATTAGACTGAAGCTTCCCCAACACATTTTTTTTTTCCTAATGACATGGAATTTGAAAGGTTGAGCAACACTTACACTGTCTAATGTGATCACCTCATAACAATAATTACTACTTAATACCTGAAACATGATAGCACCTTGACACCCAAACCTCAGTGTGGGAGGCACTATTTAGACACAACAGACAATCTGCAGAGCCCAGGGAAATTGCAGCTTCTATATGAACATCAACAGTATCAAATGATGGGAAGAGCCTTGTCTTCCCTCCAGTTCATTTCCTGTAAAGGACATCTATTTTCTATTAAATAGCTCCACATTGAGAAAAAAAAAGAATGTATATAGCAAACACATTTAGTGCAATCCATCAAAAAGTCTCGTAAGAAGTAAAGGTTTGGCTGCAGAGACTTTCAAATGCAGCTTCTTATCTATCCAGCTAAATATATTAAAGAAGAAATAACAGCTTGGCATTCATTCAAAATTTTTCATTTGAGCTTTCCTAAGTTATTTGCAAACATGAGATGTAGCCAGACAACAATAGCTCTAATAGCTGTTCCAGTTATTCAAGCTAAAATGGGACATCGTTTTTAAATGAACATTACGTGTAGTCAGACTTACATAAGGAATGAAAAGAACTTAGAGCCAATAAAAATAATAAAAATAAAGCCCAATTTGCACACACATATTTATAGCTTAAACTATTTTGCTAGATACACTAAATCATCTTCGTTATTATAAAATTCTCCCACACAAAAGAGATTTGAGTAAAATAGAGTATTACTAGATTACAGCTTTGCTTTTGTAAGCATTGTTAAGACTTCATAACAATTTAACTCCACAATTAGCTCTGTGAGAGCAATTCTGACATTCAGACAACACCAACTGTGTAAATAACTGTCACAGGCTGAATTTGTTTCCAGATATTCCCTCAGCATCCTTGCCAGCAAAAGCTCACGTTCACAAATGCTGAACTCAATGCTACAAGAAGATTTACCAAATCAGTTTCTAAACCAAGAGGAATCTAATATTTAATATTAATATTAGGAAAGTATTTCTGTTTTAAAAAAGTCAGTGCAGCATAACAAAAGAAGTAGGGGTATTAGATCAAATGCAGAAGATATCAATAAGTGAAAAGGAATGCAGAACTGAAAACTATTTTTTTTTTTTTTTTTTTTGAAACAAAGAACGGGCTGAAATGGAGCTTGAGGAGATGAGGGAGCAAGATTTTCCCATTAACAGTGAAAGCAAACATCACCTACCAACCTATTTTTTCATCAGCAAGCAAGCACATAAAGATTACAGGTTCTAATAGTATCTAAAAAGACTTGACAGCCACAATTTCTGAAACCCACGGTTGTCACTTCTGACCCTGGTGCTCACCATTAAACTTTTGCTCATTTCCAAGATGCTTCTCACTGCAGGGATTGTTTTAATCAGAGCAAGTTAGTGAAGTCACAGAAGACATCTGGTGGCCAGCGCCCCAAATGACAATTTCATTTGCTTTACACCTTTGTAATAAACCTTACATTTTAATTAAGTAAATAATTTTAAACACTTTAAATTAATTAAATAATTTTATTCACAAAAATCCAAGTGAAAACAGTTGTGTTTACTGCATAACAGCCCTGTGATAACTCTCTGTGGTCAGTCCAGGAACTGAGAACTTGGGAACAGCCCTTCATCAGGTATGTTAAATGAGGCAGAACCTAACAAGCAGCCTTTGAATTTGGGCAGCTTGAACATGAATGACATAGCAAACATTTCCTGAAAGCCCAAAGAATTTCCTATTTAAAGTTTCCATGTCTTTATCCCACTACCATTTCACACATTCAGCCTCTGGAAAAACAACCTTGTTTATTTTGGGAACACACACACAAAAAAAAGGCCGTGAAATAGCTATCACCCCAGGTGTGGATTGGCAGGAGATTAGCTCACTGGGGTCACTATAAAACCTGACAGAGCTCATGTGTGTGTGTTTTGGTAGATTCTGGATGCGCAGAGCAAGTGAAATTTCCTCCTCTACAGCGTCAGCGTGACGGGAAACACAGGGAACATGCCCAGGTCACTCTGTACTTCCAGCAGAGATGGACATTGGACAGGGAACAAACAGCAGGTCAGCAAACGGGGGAATCCTGTCCTCCAGCAAGCCTTGCCATCCAAACCCCAGGCATTTAACAGGCAGCAGAGTATGTAATTCAATAAAGTCTTCATCCCACATTATTCCCAGTTTCTGAGGCCATCACTCCCTCTTTGATGCAAATGTGGAGTGCAAACCACAGCAGAGGAACATTGAGCCTTTTACTATTTCATGAGCTCTAAGGAGAGACTGGACTAAAAAACACTTGCTACTGCTCAGACAGCACTTCAAAGGAGGAATCTACAGAGAGGCAGACTGGACACAGCTCAGGCCCCAGGAAGATGTGGCAGGAATAAGGTAGGAAAAGTCAGCTGAAATGATAAATGCACCAGAATGCCTTAGAAAAGCGTCACTAATGGATAAGCAGCTTCTCAAGGCAGGCGACGTGTAGCAATATTGATTCTTTAATACACACAATGAAACCAAAGTCTTAATGATTAATAATCTGTTGTGAAACTCTATTCATTAGGTAAAAACAGTGCTCAGAGATGACACAACATAAATCAGGCAGTCTCCTCACTCATGAAAGAATGATGAGCTCGCTTACGTCCATGTAAATTAGCAGCAATCACTCTGCATAAAAGCAAGCTCCTGCTTTTCACAACCCAGCTGGTAACAGCCAGGAAAAAATGCTGGGAAAAACGAAAAACAACACACACAAAAAAAACCCCCTAAATCTAATTTCAACACTAATTTCAGAAAGTACTTAAGCAAAAACTAAAGCAAGCTGGTATTCAGGACACACTTGTCCCGGCATTACAAGGAGATGTGTGGAAAGGGATTCCTCCCAGAGCACAACACACCATTTTAGCAGAATTATATCAAATCTTGCCATGAGCATGATGAAACTTCCAGCCATTTCACAAAAATTTATACTTAATATCTAAGTGCAACGCTTGCATTAAACACAGAACTTTAAAGAAAGGCCAAAGTTAAGAACTAAGATCTAAGTAAGAACTAATTTAGTTAAGAACTAAGGAAAGACATTGCCTTAGGCAGCTTTACTCACTAAAATTGAATGTTCATTACCTTTTTGCCCAAGAATCCTCCTTAAACCAATTAAACGGACACTCTGGCAAGCAGATTAATAACCTCTACAGATTGTTTAGATCGATCTTCAATCAACATAGAGCAGAGTAAGAGCTGACTGATGAGAGAGTCACAGAAGCAAAGAAACAAGAGTCCCTCTTGCTTCTGCTGGAACTGCTCTGGATATTCCTACAGCAATGGACTTCTGGGATTCACAACAGACCTTTTCTAAGGAGACTAACTACTTCTCACAAGAATGGCACAGCATGGCTGAGCGCTGCTGGGTGCAGACACCGGTGCTCCTCACACAGCTCTTAACAGACACAGCAGAGAGAAGGCAGCCCCTTCCCCCGACAAAGAAAAGAAAGCAAAGTCCATCTGCAACAATAACTCCAGAAGGCCATTAGCATTTCAGACACTTCCTTCAGTCTCTGTAAATGCAAATCAGAGTGTTTTATACAGCTGAAAGAGATGGCACCTGCAACACACCCAATGGCCACCCACACAGTACCATGGTCATCCAGGTTTTAAACTTTACAGGGTGGATCAAGTACACTGAGGGAGCTGCAGGAATGTCCTGGTGATGCTAAAATACTCCAAACAGGGCCCAAAACTCAAGGCAGGGTGCTATGAACTTTACTGAGCACAACACTGGTATCAGCTGGGTGTTAAGAGCTGGACTAACTCCTGCAGCCCTGCACCACCCCTGCCTGATGTCAGCTAAGAGCACTCCTCACCTGGCACCTGCCAAGGCACTGGTTACAGTCCCATCCATACCAGGGCTATCAAAACACTATCCCATTATTTCTTGTCTGCTTTACCACAGTTCCTACAAGCACAGCTGGAAACACATCCCTGTTGTTCCAAGGCACAACCCATCAGCATCCCCACCTTGAAGTGACAGTCAACAGCACAGGACTTTCCAAGGCCACTTTCACCTTTCTGCACCCTCATGATTTGCCACATGCCACAGAGCCTGACCCTGAGAGCACCAGGGATGAAATTCAGGATTGTCAACTCTCAGCAACAGGACTGTGTCAACTTCACACTTTCAAGCTTAAGATTTAAACTTTTCAATGTAAAATACTGCGAGCTTGATGGTAAATGTTGAGGTGTGCTGAAGAGATGATCACCTACAAGGAAAGATTTCTATTCTAACACCCTGCAGCTTTCTCTTGCCTCCCTGTCCTGATTTCCTACCATAGCCTTCCCTGTTAAAAATTGTAAATAAGAAGCAGAGCTAGCAAAATCTGTTCATGAAAGCCTGGCATATGAGCAACTGCTACCTATTTGTCATGAAGGAGATCAACTGCTTAAATATGGCAAGTTATCAAAGATTAGTCAGTGCACAAAACAGAACTGCTTTTGCCCAGGAAAGGGATTAGCCTTTCCCCATCATCATCATCATCCACCTCGGTTTGTGGAAAAGCAGTTTAGAAAGTCTTATGTCTCTTTCCAAACATATTCCAATCACAGATCAAGTTTTGTGGAGGAGCTTCTTAGCAAAACCTAGTGGTATTTGATAATTGGAGCAGTCAAAAATACAGCAAGCATTTTTTATCATGAAAAGGGATATAGTCAGAGGCCATAAACAAATCTGCATTCGGCATGCAGCAGATGTCAGCATTAACCAGGCTAATACTGAGGCACAGTGAAGTTGGATACAGAAGCAATGATCCCAAAAGCCAGGGATAAGTCTCTCCTAATAGAGATGGAAATTGAAATTTGGGAGCTGCCAAATCTCCAGCCTAACAATGAAGAAAGTTTTGTCAGTTCAGAATGAAGACCTGAAATACTGAAGGCAGACTCTAAAAAATGGATTCCAATTAGGCCAGTGCTAACAATCCAATTTCAGGTGAATGGTCTAAAGTGGAGTCCACAGTAGTAAAGCAGTTTCTTTGAAGTCTCAGGTTTTGCAGTTGGTGAAGCAGAGACAAAGCATAAAAATGCCCTGAGGTACAATGGAAAGAGATAAATGCAGAGGGGTTTAAGTACATGGGTTTGAAGAAACAGTTCTAGTATGGAAGGAATCTCATTTAAATCATTTCCATGTATGGGCAATTGACTATCTAATAAATGTATATTGCATATAACGAATACATATTGAGCTCGCTTGCAGGATAAAGGATAATGAGTACAAAAATCAGACCTTGAAGATGATCTTGTTCCAAAACCCTGCCATGGGCAGGGACACCCTCCACTACCCCAGATTGCTCAGAGCCCCATCCATCCTGGCCTTGGACACTTCCAGGGATCCAGGGGCAGCCACAGCTTCTCTGGGCACCCTGTGCCAGGGCCTCCCCACCCTCACAGGGCAGAATTTCTTCTCTATATCTAATCTACCCTCTATCAGTTTGAAGCCATTTCCCCTTGTCCTGTCACTCCAGGCCCTTGTCCAAAGTCCCTCTCCAGTTCTCTTGGAGCCTGTTTAGGCACTGGAAGGGGCTGTAAGGTCTTCCTGGAGCCTTCTCTGAGGCTCTGAACACCCCCAGCTCTCCCAGCTGTCTCCAGAGCAGAGGGGCTCCAACCCCTGAAGCATCTCCATGGCTTTCTCTGGACTCTTTCCAACAGGTCCATGTCCTTCCCATGCTGGAGACAGCACTGCAGGTGCCGTATCAGCACAATGGAGTAGAGGGGGGAGAATCTCCCCCCTTGCCCTGCTGCCCACACTGTGGGATGAGCCCAGGATATGGTTGGAACTGATTATAATGTAATTTATTTGCTTTCACAATTCAAACACTTGAAACATGAAATTTAACAGCATAAAACAAGATATATTATTAAACATAGACCCTTAAAATTTTATTTTTAATCAATAATGTAGGAAAGGGTACTTTTAATTGTTGAGATTTTTCCCCACACTGAACTGTATAGGGCACATCTCCAACTGGCAGCTGTGGCAAGCTGGTGCTATGGATCCATTTTGCACAATTGCTTCCTAATTAAAGCAGTAAAACTTTCAGCACCCTTGTAAGAAAAAGAGTTCAGATCTAATATGACAGAGACTGTAGTTGGCTGACTTCAGCTATATTCAGCACTAAAGGTATAAAAAAATGGACCCAGTTCTGCAGTTTATCTCTCTTTACAGTGAGGTAAACAGCTCATTTAAGCTTCCCTATCACTCACCTGCTGGAAGAGAAACTCTAAGACCACATTTTATCACTATGAAAGACTATGAAAAGGCCATTTTTGTCTGAGTGCTTTATCAGTTTCTTCCTCACCTCAGCATGACATATGTAATGATTAGACTTCATTTTTTAAGCCTTCAAGTGCTGCTTTTGCTTGGAGATACTGTTCAGCCAAGATGCTTCAGGGAATCTGCTCATCATTCAGTGCAGCAACATCTCCACATGACAGTCAGAGAAGGTGTGGTGTTTGCCAGTCACTCCAGTCAACTCCTGCCTACTCTGGGACCAGAGCTGAGCCCTGTGGGAACATACCTTTCTTTTCAGAAGTTTGAGTTTTGCCGAAATTAACGTTCTGGAAAGGCACAGGATACACTAGTGTGCAAATTTCAAGGTGCACTGACAAAGTCTTTCCCATTAACTGTCTCTACTGACCACAGCTTTTCTTTCAGCTGGATATTCCCAAAAAGCAGTGACTATAAACTCATTTCTCACCAAGCAAAGCAGAGAGAAAGAAGCAAACTTTGCCTTTATAATTCCTCTCAAGTTCAAGCTTGCAAGCAAAATGTGAGCTGGAGTAATCTGCAGGGTGAAATTTGTAAAATCCCAGCAAGGGCTACTCTGCTGCCCCGGGTAACGACACGAGCATGAACTCCAGCTTGTAAAACACCCTCCGTGGGGAAAGTAACAGCACAAAGAGAGAAGACCAAAACTTGCCCATAGATTACTTTTTTCCCCTTAAGGCACTCCTCAATTGTCAGCTCATGACAAAATTTAGAGCCTTTCTGCATTATTCTCACAGAGCATTTGAGCACCAGCAGAGCTGATTTCTGGCCAGTTGCCTCCTTGGCTTTTCAGAAGCCTCTCAGTGTGTTGCTTTGGGTGCTACGGAGAGTGTGACGACCGAGAAATGGAATCACTTTCCTGAAAGTTATTTTGCCTTACGCAGTTAGTACCTGATAATATTCACTAACCCTTTCAGCTAAAATCTGAAGCAGTCCAGACCTTCCACTAAGTGCCTGCTGAATGAGCCTCACTAGGACTTTGCAGGTAGTGGTCTCACCAAAACAGGATCATGAATACCTTTATAAAAACACAACCCTTAAAGGAGAGCCCTGCCACCAAAAGTTCCACTTCTTTTGTTTGTTTTATCATGGGCTTTAATACACAAGAACTTCAGACAAGTACATTTAAGAATTCACCTGTCTCTAGGGGGTTAAGTGGCCCACCATGGAATTTCTCCTTAAGCATTTCTTAGTCACAAAAAGCCAGAAACACGATTTTCTTGGGACAGACTAGTACTCACAGTGTGACAGAGAGGCCAGATACAGTGTCTGGTGTTTAGAAGAAACTGTGTGATGACAGTACTGAAAGGCAAACGTGCAAATATTTAAGCCCTGAAAAAACACCAATTTTATTTTTATGAACAACAGCCCATGGCACATTATCTCAACAGGACTGAAGGCATTAAATACTGATCTGTTCATTAATTATAAAGTATGTCAGTCTATGTATTTCAAAGACAAACTACTGAGAGGAAAAGGAAGAGCTTTCTAAAATGAACTTTCTTCCCCTCTTAATTTGTCCAGATATTTTAATATAGCATTTTTCAGGACAGGAGCAGCCCAAATTCAAAAGAGAGCTAAATAAAAAATGGTGGTACTGCCTTCTACTGCCAGGACTTGGAAGAACCTTTTCGTCCACTCAAAGGAAGAAACTTTTCCTCATGTGTATAAGCGAGGCTGATCTTTTGCAGTTCTCTTAACAGATGTCCTAGCCCTGATGTCCTCTTTCAAGTTTATTCTTTTCTAAATCAAGACACCACGGTCTCTCGTGGACATATGGCACACGGACATTAGAGATGCCATTTTTCCTCGTGAATGTGCTGGGATCTGCTGACCTCAGGTCACACTGGCAAGAAGTTACCATCTGCCTATTGCTGTTAGATGATCAAAAAGGAGCGTTTCTGGCTCTTCTGCTACAGCAAAACACCAAAGGGACTAAGAATATTGTATTGCTTGCAGCTAGTGCTCTGGCTGTATCTCATCTGACCTTGAAACTCTGTCCAAAGTAGGAAAAGCAGGAACGGAACTGGGGGTGGAGGAGTGGGTATATCACAGGACTGAAAGCAAGGAAAAATCCAGCAGCAGGTTTAACATCAGAGGGCCAAGTCGGCCTTTATACTCTCTAACCTTCCCTTAATTACCTCAAGTTCCTCAGCACACAGAGATTGTGGGGGAAAATAAAACATTAAAGTAACTCAAAACAGTATTTCAGCAGAGCAGTACAAACATGGGATCTCTGTGTGTTTGTTGAACACTGCAGAGAATTTCTTGGGCCCTTCTAGAAACACAGAATGAGAAAAAGTTTGAAAGCAAAGCCCTTAAAAGTAAGAACAAATCAAAACTTTTCCTGTAACTAGATTCTGTTCTCAGACACAGCAAATATTTCAATTTTTAGTTATATGAAGATTACAGATGCAGTTTTGTTTTGTTCACAGATAAACCTCCTCTGCAGGACAAAACTGTTGCAGAAGCTTTGTCAAAATCGCATTCTCCAGCCAAAGACAGCGGCCAGCAGCACATCATCTCCGAGAACGTTAGAATTAAAAAAGTGTTGTGCAAATGCAAGGATTACTGCAGAGAGTTTCAGCAAAACAATGCATTTCTGCACCTCACTTCTGTAGAGATGCCTTCAGTTTACAATTTCTTTGTTTTCAGGGTGGTTTTTTGTTTGTTTTTTGTTATTTGGGGTTGGGGGGCAGTTGGTGTTTTTGGTTTTTTGTTTTGTTTTGTTGTTGTTGTTTGTTTAAGGAAGAAAATATTTGATGCAGTCACCAAATATACCTCTGAGTCCCACTGAGTTTTTCATCTGGCTTCTTTTCTAAGATTCTGAACTCCCCTCATACTTTGCAGCAAGTGACAGGGTTGCTCTACCCCAAATTTTTGGCCTCTAGCACTTCAATCCATCACAGCACAGATGAAGGTTTAACCAGCTATGAGAAATCACTAAACAAAGGTGCTCCAAATGCAACAAGAAACTCTTTTCACAACAGCAGTAAGTTCACAAACTTTCCAAAATAAGGGGTTTTTTCCCTTCCAAGTAGCAAAGTCTCTTCGGTAAAGATAATTAAAGAACACCTGTCACTGACCACAGCATCACCACTGGCTGAGACTGGTCTGTACCATGACACAGACAATTCAAAAAGGATCAAACACTTTCCCAGACTGCAAACCAGGACATAACCAAGGCAGAAATGAGATACTTGTACATCGTTAAAAAGTTACTTCCTTGCATTTCACTTTTAGCTGTACAATAACCTCACCTTAGGTTTCAGGCAATCTGACCCAAGTATTTTCTTAAACAAGCACAGAAGAGTTGCATTAAGCAGGAAGGGAAAGAAAACAAGACTTTCATAAAGTACATGTCTGCACCTGTATCTGCTCTGTGGTCTTGAATAAATCAGTATTGTACCTAGCTCAGCAAACCCAAATTAAACCAAATACCAATTGAAACTTCTCACCATGTTCCACGAAGACGTTGCAGTGTGGGCCCGCATGCCTCGATGACTCCTTCTTCCCTGCTCCTTTGATGAAGTGCAGGGCAGGCAGACTTGGCCTCCTTTGGTCCCCAAGAACTTTTCCAGGCTGCTGCCCCATAAAGTAACTCTGAGCAGCCTTTCCCAGGACGAGAAGTTTTTGAAGAAGTCTGTGATCCCTGATCTTCCAGGCTGGGAAGGAATTTTGAAGGAGAAGGTATTTAGGTGGGTGCACTGGCCGCACTCACGGTGGGATAAAGTCACTTGAGGTGAAGAATTAAGACAGACAAATTCCTTCAATGCTCCTGAAGACAGCAACAAGGCTCCTTAGGTGACTTTATGCAAAAAAAAAACCGAGTAAAAGTTCCAACCGCTCAGCAATGACCAAGCATTACCAAAGTTTCAGGTTGCCATCTGTAGTGCGTCTTCCACCGGGTAAAGGAGAATTAGTTCATCTCACAAGCAAGAAACCACACATAGGCTCACCCAGGGCAGGAAACAGCCATTCCCACCACAACCAGTGTCAAGGTTTCTTTTTTTTTCCTCCTTTTCTTTTGCATAGCATTGAGTTAGCAAAGGCCAAAGAGCCACGGATTTGGCTTCAAGTAGCGCTGAAGTCCAGCAGGGCCAGGTGCGCTGGAACCATGTCAGCTCTCCAGGCGAAGCAGCAGCAGCTCCGGGTGGGCTCCGCACGCTCCCTGGGGAGCGGGGATGGGACGGGGGCTCCTCGGTCACCGGGCTTCGGCTCCTTCCACCGCC
>NW_008246054.1:4954918-4963496 GCF_000691975.1 Corvus brachyrhynchos
GCCCAGTGCTGGGCGCCTCAGGACGAGATGGGCAAGGAGCTGCTGGAGAGGGTCCTGCGGAGGGCACGGAGACGATTTGGGGGCTGGAGCATCTCTCGTATGAGGAGACATTGCGGGAGCTGGGCCGGGTTAGTCTGGAGAAGTGAAGACTGAGAGGGGATCTCATCAATCCATGTAAATATCCACGGCATGTCCGAGGATGGTGCCAGACTCTCTTCAGTAGTGCCTGGTGACAGGATGAGGAGCAATGGCCATAAACTAAAACACGAGAAGTTTCCCCTCAACATGAGGAAGAACTTCTTTAGGTTGAAGGTGGCAGAGCTCTGGAACAGGTGCCCGGGGAGGGCGTGGAGTCCCCCTCTCTGGAGACATTCCAAACCCACCTGGGCACATTCCTGTGTCACCTGCTCCAGGTGACCCTGCCTTGATCTCCAGAGGCCCCTTCCAACCCCAACTAATCTGTGGTTTTCTGAAAAAAACCTCTATGGGGAGTGAGGGACTGAGCAGGGGTTGGGGGTCAGTGAGAAATGGGGGGGAAGAGGAGGGTAAGGTGAGCCATGAGGAGGCAGCGAGGGGAGAGATGAGGGAACGGGGCTGGGGGAGATAAAAGTCCCTCATGACTTCCAAAGTGAAGTCATGAGGGTGCCATGCAGGGGTCTAAGGGGAAGGAGAGGTGGATGGAGAGAGCATGAAGGGGAAGGTGAGGAAAATTGAAGCCAGATAAGGCCCCAAAAAGCTCAAGTGAAATTCTCTACCACTTTACAAAGGCCACCCAAGTTGTTTTCCGACCGATCTGGCTCTGCAGGCGTCTCACAGCCCCTGGCCAGCTCCGGACCCTGGATGCTTGCAGAGATGGACAGGGAAGAAAAGATCCTTACTGGATCAGCTCTGTGCACAGCCATCAGCTTTCCCACAGCCAGGAATCTGTCACCCTGCTTGCACAAAGGACTTCACTTCCTTATTAATGCTGTCAGCATATGCAGAACTCGATACCAAAACCAGCCATTGAGGCCAGTGAATGTGACAATTAAAAAAAATATTTTATTGACCTATTTTTGTGCACCATTCGGTACAAAGATGGAGGTAAACTCCTGAATCCTTCAGCATGCACTGAGAGTTCCCTAAGCTAAAGAGCAGATGGTGGTGCTGAAGATATTTAGTTTTTCATACATTCTCCAGTTCACCTTGGGGATAGAAGAGGGTCAAGGCAGCAGCTTGAGGTCAAGGTGTTTTGGTCAAAGGTCTGTGGTTGCTCCCACTCGACAACAGGAGAACACACAATTGCAATTCTGTGCTGTAGCCTCCTGCTCAGGGCAACCATCAGGACACAGAGCAGCTTGTTTAGGCTGACTCCTCCCTTGTGACAAATCCAAACACACTCCATGTCTCCTATGCCATATTCAAGGTCTCTGGCAGACCTGTATTTTTCATCTTCTAACAATAGCATCCAAAATGTAGCACTTCATACAGCCCTGCAGGCTCTTCCACCTCTGCTGTGCCAGGCTGCTCCTACATCACTAATTCTTAGTCAGGAGACTGAGCTCAAACCATTTCCATTGGATTTCTCCATCAATGGCTCAATTTTCATGTACTGAGGCTGTTTGTGCTGCACACACACAGGAGAGAGAAATTCTGATACATCGTGCTGAGACAAATCCAGGGTCACATCTCTTGAACTCTGCAGAATTTCTCCAGGTTTATCTCAGTAATGGAGATCAGCCTCTCACCGAGGTGATCTAACCCCCTGCTCAGCTCCCATGGATTGAAGTAAAGTGAGGAAATGAAGTTGTCTGTCAGCACAGGCCAAGCAGCACAAGAGAAATTTGTTACAAAACCCAGTACCAACCATTCTTCACTGAAGAAGTTATTCTCTTTTGGGTCTGACTGGAGCATCCTGGATAATCTCTCCTACCACGGCAGGGCTGAAGCAGAGTAAACTCCAGAAGACAACCCTGAGTCCACGATACTCAGAAAACCTTCACCAAATTAAGCAAAAGTAATTGCAAATATGCTGGACTTCATAGAATCACAGAACTGTTTGGGTTGGAAAGGACCCTAAAGGCCATCGCTTTCCACCCCCCTGCCACAGGCAGGGACATCTTCCACTAGATCAGGTTGCTCCTTGAACACCTCCAGGGATGTGCTGTGGATGGTACAGGCTGTAACTATGCTCTTCCCTGGCTCACCTGAGATCTGTGCAGATGAATGCATTTACTTTTTATTTAACAGACCAGGTGAGTTTGTCATTCAGGCCAGCAGGCAGTTATTCCTTCCGATGCTGTGCAAGCATAAGCAGCAAAGTGGGGCAGGTTCTTTGCCAGCAGTTCCCAGCCTCTCCACTCAGCAGTTTCTCCAAAAGCATTTCCTGTTTCCCAGAGCACTGCTGTAGTTAATGTGGGACAATACGAAGGCAGATGAGTCAGCTGGTCACTCCCAAATGTCACAGCAAGATACCTGCCTTCTTCCCCTTCCTGAAGGGTATTACATTTGCTGTCCCCAACCCTGCTGCCAGTTTTTGTGAACATGGTTGTCTCATGTTAAACTTGGAAGTTGCCCAGTAGATTCAGAAATTGTCAGAGAAGACAGAGACAGAAAAGTTGTGTGAGTCCAGAATAAATAAAAAAACTGACAGAATGTTTTTTCAATCAAGCCTGTGTACAATGTATGATTTTTTTTTTCCTAAGAGATACTTCAGTACTTTTTCTGTTTACCTCCCATTAAGTGTGGTATACTTCACCCAGCAGCTGCAGTGACGTTTTCTTCATAACAATACCTTAAAAGCTTCAACCTCTTCACCAAATAATAAAACTTAGCATGTTAATTAACAGTCCTCAGGAACCTGAGACAACCGTTTCAAGATGTCTCTAATCTCAGTGGGATTTCAGTCTCTTCTCAGGTCTGCTCAAAGCTTTTTATTTGTACCATTCTCAGCTGAACAGCAAAACTGTGCACGGATGAGACAGAAGTAATGCAATAAGCAGCAGTAATTGGATTAATAACCCATTAGCACAAATTTAAAATCCCAGTGGTTATTCCTAGGAGTAAAGGAATTCTTCCTATTAGTACATGAACACTGGCACCAAGAAACAAGAAAATTATTTTTGCAGATGAGTGATGTTGTATTCTCATTCCTACAGGCAGCATTCACCAGCAAGGGAACTAGCTACTAACTCAACTTCTGAGCACATCTGCACCATGTGTTAACCCTGGAGTAAGCAGCACAGGAGGTGCTACAGCTGCTTTACAAACAGTGTCGGACTGTTTAATAAAGAAATCAAGTTGATCTGAGCTGTTTTAATGCCTGCATGGGCCTTTTAGCTCCCCGTATAAAAATGAACATTTACTAGGTTTTCCCCACTGCTGCTTTCAACTACTTTTTTTTTTTTCCAAACCAGAGAAGCCATAGTTTCTTCCTTTTCACCCTTCCTGCTTAGAGGTTGCCCAGCAAAATCCCACAGACTATTTCAAGAATTCAAGGGGACACTGCTGTTGCTGGCTTGTTGTTACCTGCTGGTTTGCAGAGCTGTCCTGGATAGGGTTGCAGGAACTGCCAGCAATGACCTTGCTGAAGCCTTGTTACAGAATTTAGGTCTTGGCATAGCACTGGCTGAATGTGGAAAGATCAGTAATTACCCTTCATGGTCACGGGGGAAAATACTGAGACCTTTGGTTCCCGCCCATCAGGAAAGATCCATAACCAAACCTCACCAGCTGGTGCTCTTCTTGGGTTTAAAAACAAAAATGCCAGGTATTCAGGAATAAGGGAACTGGATGAGTCACATACTTCCCCCATTTAACACATCATTAATGCCAAAACATCAGGAATGCTACAGCAAGCAGGAGGAATCAGAAAGCTCAGAACTGAAGCAGTCCAAATCTTGAATTGTTTTTCAGTAGAAATCCCTGAATCTCCCCATGTGAATCTTACCATGTGGTAATAAGATAAACAGCTGCTAAACTACAGCAACTGGGTAGGGGCGGGGGGGGGGGAAAAGTACTTTTCTAAGTAAAGGATGCAGACTGTTAAAGCTTTTTTAGCCTTTTTGAACCAGTCTTGTCCATGCTGGTGTAGGTTAGGTGGCTACCAGCAGCCTCATGGAGACCTGAAAGTCACCACCAAGCTTTGGTTTTCAAATTTCCCAAGTCATCCTGAGGATGTGATTGTTGCAACACTTATTAGGGAATCCTCTTAAAATGCAAAAATAACAATTCCCAGGTCTTTTGTGGAGCATTCCAGCAATACCCCCAACAAGTTCAGTACTATTTTCAGAGGCAGCACGGGCAGTTGTGCAGCAGCAGAACGGATTAGCCATGTCCTTGCTTGTCCTTAGCCCCATTATGCTTTAGGATTTGGGCAGCAGCGCTGGTGGCAGCCGTCCAGGCCCTGCTGTTTGGCAGGGCAGCGAGGCGGAGCTGCTGGTGAAGGGAAGTGCCACAAACGCGATCCAAAGGTGCCATCTAGTGCCTGCTCGGGACCCCAGGGAAAGCAGCCCCAGCTGGAAGGACAACAACGAAGGGAATTCCTAGTTCCCAGGAAAACACCGAGTAAAGGATTATCCCTTGTGCCTGAGGCAAGAGTGCAAATTTGCAACGTGCAGTTGTTTTCACGGACAATTGGGGCAGAAGTTTTATCATCCTTTTTAAGAATTATAGTGCTGTGGTGCAAGGATGTATTTGCAATACAAATAGATACTATAGAGAATACAACAGCTCTAATATGGCACCTAGAGCTGAGAGGATGCTTCAGGGAAATCCTCACATTCTGCACAGAGAACGTGACTGACTGCCTGCCAACACCTGGTTCACATGTCCATCCCTTACACTGGCCTGAAGATCTTCACCAGTGTCATACTGGGATCCCTGTCATCCTCCAGTCACCTCTGCTTGACTCACCTCTCCCAGGGATCCTGCAGGGAGGCAATGCTTGGAAAGCCACTGTGAACACCAGCAGGCAATCCTTACAGAGGAACGCTGTAAGGGCTGAAGAGGACGGTCAAGTCCTGCTGGAATGAAGGGCAGCAGCTGAAGGGGAGATAAGACTGTGTAACCATTCCAGGTGTCCTGGCACAAGGAAATTTGAGCCAACCATAGCTCTCAAGCTAGACCAAAACCAAGCCAATGCACACACTGCTGAAGGACTGATTTGTTTCAAAAAATTTACTGAAATGTAAAATACTTAATACAAAACAATACTGGTGCCTCCTCAGAAGAGGAGCTCACCACATCAGGCATAAAAAAACCCCCAGCAGGATACACACAAACCAGGACACTGCTTGTGCACAGCTCCTGGATCATATGGACAGCGACAGCCACATCCCATCTCATACCCCTGAGACATTCAAGCCATGAACAGCCAGACCCAAACTATGGTCAGCAAGGGTGTGGATACTCCTGTTCTCTAAACACCTGTGCCTGGATCTACATTCTTAAAAACAAGGGCTCTCAGTCAGGGGACAGACTGGCAGATCGGTATCACAAGTAAATTAAAATCCAAATCATCTTTTGGGGAGAGAGAAACATCACAAAATGTATCCCTTCCTCTCTGTTATTCTGCACAAAGTTCTGGGGCACTAGACACAGCAACAGGTGCTAGGAGACATGTCCCAGTTGCATCTGCATATTTTTAAAGGCCAGATATCAATTTTTCAAGCCATTGCACTAAAAGGCTATGGTACTTAAGTACTACTGTGTACTAAAAGGACACAGGAGATATCCTAGGAGTGAGGAATTTTGGTGGTTTCTGAAGTGTGGAATGAATGTTGGGGACTAGAACACTGAAAAAAACATATAATACTGAGAATCAAAGCTGCCATGCTGGGATTTCAAATGACTGCTTCTGGCCTTGTGCCCTATCCCTCCAAATCCAGCAACCTCTGTCGAGCTTCCAGAACGATCTCCTCTGTCACCTCTGGTTTGAGAATGTCCTTGATCTGCAGTGAAAAGAAGAGCAGTATTAGCAACAGGAAGCAACTACTACTTTTGCACACTCTGTGGGGAGACAAAGGTCCCTGATACACGGCAGTGACCAGCAAGGGAGTTTAGAGGGTTGTGGTGAAAAAAGACCTATGGCAGAGGGTCCAAGGCAAAATCAACTTTGCCAATTGGGAATTCTTACAGAGACCAAAGAAAATCAAAGGAGCGGCTACTAACCCTCCTTATCTTCCCTAGAGGACACACACTGTATTTGGGAAGGGCAGAGATGACTTAAACACAATTATACTTCAAAAGAATGCCTCATTGGGAATGAAAGCAGAAGACAATTCAGATCTCATTTATTTATGGGAAGAGAATTCCCTGTGATTGTGATGGCAGGAATCACAGTGAAAAGCTGTACAGCAAGAGGTCAAATGGAGGCAGCCTTCCAGCAGAGCAGGATATGGATACAGACATGAGACTGCTCTCTGTACAATACATGACATTTACTTTTTCATTGCTTCATAAAATGCACTGTACCCTGACACAATGCTAAATTTAGAAGTGTTTTCACAGGAATTAAAGGGTCCATAATCCCAGCAAGGGATACACAACATCTATCAAAAAAGGGGCTGATCTCTCTATAGGAATAGTTAGACTCTGCCAGAAGCAGAACTCTTCAAACAATCCCTGAAATTGTGCAAGGCAATTTATGTTATGCAGAAGGGGAGAGCTCATACTGTCACTTACTACAGGATGCTTTGGAAACTCAAAGGAAACTCTGACTTCAGCAGCAACTGATGCAGCCTTTCTGTTCCCTCCCCTCAGTGTGGAATAAACACCACTGGTTCCTGTACCTGATGAGGAAGGGATGCTTCATAGCAATACAGGATGCTGGTGTCAAAGAGCATCATCTTGTGAGTGACCAGAGCCATGATGCAATTTCGGAGCCGTGAGATCACCTCCCGGTCAGACAAGGGAACTGGCTGAGGAAGGACAGAGGAAAAAGGATGAACGTACAGGGAAATAATGCAAGTAAAAAAGCCTTGCCGTGAACCTAACACAAGATCCTGAAAGTCTCAGCTTACTTATATGCCTCTGACTATGTCAGACTAAAAACCATCACTGGTAAGAGAAGGCTCACCTTCCCTGAACACTCACCTCCAAATTGGTGGTGTAGCCTCCAGCCTCGTCATCTTTCTGCTCTGGAGTTGGGTAGATCCAGATGAAGCCATTGTTGCCGAGGATCACGGATGCACCACAGGGCAGGTCATGGAAATGAGTCTTCTGGCGTTTCACAAGGGAGGGAGAGACCTGAACCAGCACACCCTGGGCAAGCTGGAGAGGAGACCATGAGGCTCAGCATGAGAGACATCATGAACCACCACAGACCACACCGTGTCACTGATACACACTCCATTCCTGGCCTAGGAACCACTCTTTTTTAACACCTTTTCCTGTGAAACAGTGAATATAAAACCTGTCTGCCTCTGGGAGCGCTGGGAGGATTAGCTAATGCCTGTGCAGCCCTTTGAAGACAAAGAATACTCTAAGTGCTTAGCACGGATGTTCATAATATCTTGATCGTAACTACACATCAACCATCCCTGCAGAAAAATGAGGAGTCAGAGGCCCAATTTAGCAGAACACTTTCCCTCGTAATCCAATCACTGTCCTTCACCCTCTGTGCAATAAGCACACTTCCCTTTCATCTTTTAAGTGCTAATACCCTTGGTCTGGTAATCCCAAACTGCAGCCTACGCTCCAACGGCCCCTTGGCTTATATCAATGCACAAAACCAGAGATAAATGCCAACTGCGTAAAGCCTAAAATAGAGCCCTGGGGAGAGGAACAAGTCACAGGGGCAACAGCCAGCAGAAGAGGAGTGAGGAGATTTCTCCCCAGGATTTAATTCCCAAGTGGCTAGTGGGGGAAACAGGACTAGCAGGCTGGAACTGTGGACAGGGAGAGCAGTGGCTCAAAGGGCAACACAAGGACACCTCCTCTACTTCAGGGAAACTGCCTGGTGCTCCCACATAGGAGCTGAGAGTCTTCCTATCCTACAGGAATGGGTTATAGCAACATCCTGCTCTACTCGAGAGCTCTTTTCTTTAAAAAGCCTCCAAATGGCCTTATACAAGTCAGCTGGTGCAGAATTATCCCAGGATCAAGGGCTTTGGAACAACTCACCTTCCCGTATTTCAGGCTCCGGGTGTGCAGCGATACAGCCCCATCAGAAAATATAGACTGGACCTCTGCCTGTTGGTGCCACTTAAGGAAACAGGGTCCCTAAGGCTGCCCAGTACCACCCTGGCACAGCTCTCACCCCCAGCCAGGCCAGCCAGACTCTGCCTGTTCTTCCCATACCCTTGGCTGTTCTGTCAATGGGAGCAGCAGAAGGATACACTGATGAGATCCCCTTCCTGCAGGTAGTCCCTCATCGCAAGCTCATCTTCCGCTGATTTCCTTCTCTGAAACATCACAAGAAAAGTTACATGGAGCCCAGAATGAGAAAACAACCATCAGTAGCTCATTGTGGGGGACCTTAGGATGCCATGTAAAACACAACCAGCTACACTCACCAGCTCCCCACCAGGTAAATTTATAGACGACAGCAACAGGACTGAATCCAGCCTGGAATTCGTTTCCACTTTCCATCGCTTCT
>NW_008246054.1:4963716-4972912 GCF_000691975.1 Corvus brachyrhynchos
AACCTAAGGGGGAAAAAAAAACCCAAAACCTATTGGTACACACTCAAAAACGGAATGGGAGCTGCAGCTCACTAAGCTGCAGAAGGGGACATCTCTGCTGGCTTCTTCCAGCCTCATCGCGGTTAAAATCCACGCGCTCCCAGTACCCTGCGCAGGGACACTGATGTGTATCAGCGTTTTAGGAGCCCGGGAAACTCTTTGGGTCGGACTGAGGCACGACCACTCTCCTCCTCCTCCACGGCACCGCGGCAAACACCGGGCTTTACCTCCGTAATCCTCCCGACCACGATGTCGCCGATCTCGCCGTTGTACCTGGCAGAGAGAGCGGCGGTAGAGAACAACTTCCTCTTTCCAGCCTTCTCCCAGCAAGCAAGGACTTTGATCTCATTTTAGAGAAAAGATCAAGAAACTTTATCTGTCATAGAATGACAACAGAAAAATTCCAAAAGCTGATCTGGAAATGTTTAAAAACAACATAATGACAGTTGGGTTTTTCCTGCATTGCGAGTATCAGTCTCTTGTGTTTGAAAGCTGAATCTGTGTCTCTGAGGACATGCATTGTGGGTGGGTTCCTGCTGGGCTGGGACAGCCTGCAAGCCCTCACTGTGATGAGCACCTGCTGTGCCTGGTACTGCTTCGTTCTGCTCCATTTGTGGCCTTCTGCACCTAAATTTGGGTGGCTCCTTAGGATCTGCTTTGTCATTGTGAGAAAAATGGCTTTTAGGAGGTTTTACTACAGAACCTTGTATAAACTGCCTGTGGTCACTGAAGAAGTGTGTAGTGACTGATTAAAAAAAAAAAACAAATTCACCCTACTAATGCTTGTAGTAGTTGTCTAGAATACTAAAATGGGGATGGGTGTCTCTGTAATACTATCGTTAAGACCATTTCACCGGGCCCCACAGCCCGGGCCGGGCTGCAGTGCTGTGGGTCAAGGCGGGGAGCAGCACCCCCAGTTTGGGGTGCCCCTCACACAAGGTGTCCCCCTGAGGGCAGTCATCTGCTGCCCTCCCCAGCTGGCCGGTGCTCACGCTTGGCTTTAACATCCCCGCGGGACTCCGGATTGACCCCTTCCCCTCGGCGGAGCTTTGCCAGCAGGAGCTGATAAATCCGTTGAAAAGTTTTACCCATTTAATTCAAGCACCGATTCGGCTCCCAGAGCTGCGGTGGAAACACCACGGGAAAAGCAGTCAGCGGTGACCGTCAGCAAATGTGTCGCTTCCTTCCAGCAGGGCTTGCACCTGTATCCCATCACAGCCAAAATATGGGCGCTAATTCATGGAATGTATCGAAGGATAGCAATAGCTGTGGCTTCAAAGAGCGACTGTACAAGTTCACAAGAGTAGGGGCTGGCAGGGTGGAATCTGTAGATACCACCTGCTTGGGAGTGAGCCAGCACTTACCCCAGCTTTCAGACCTGAAAAGGGGCTTCTTTAGCCAAAACCTGGGGTTTTTCCCCCTCCCAGATGCACTTCCGGGTCCCGCAGATGACACCACATCTCACTCACAGATTATTGTGTTAATTAAGACCTTCACTCACCCCAATAACCACATCCTTCCCCTGGCACATAATATAAAGCTCTCCCTTTTCTAAATGATAAATGTTCCAAGTAATTTTTATTTAGAATACAAGAGAGGTACAAATGTATTTACACTGTGTACATATACAATCAAATAATATATAATATCAAAGTCTTGTAAATAATGTTTACATAAATATTTACAAAGTTAAAGTGACAGTTTTGGGGGTTTTTTTCTTTTGTTTTTGTTTATTTTCTTCTGGAAGTAGAACACGGTTTGTGAGAACTTTATACATCTTAGACTTATAATTAATATTGGAATACCTTCTTTTATGATACACAGCCTTCCTCCGGAGTATGGGGACTCCAGAGGGCGCTTAGAGTTGTCCTTGGGGACAGAGCTGGCCCGGGGACAGGTTTTCTCTGTCCCCAGAGGGCAGTAGCAGTTCCAACCAAGATGTTCCTTCACAGCTGGGAAAGGGATGGGGAGAAATGCTGCCAGGGCTGGAACAGGCACAGCCTGGCAGAGCTCAGGATTCCCGCAAAACCTGCCTGTGGATGGTTATTCCCAGCTGGCACTGTGTCCCCTCTGCCCATGCCATTGCTTGGAGCGGTGACAGACCCCAGTGCAGGGCTTGGGCTGGAGCAGGGCAGGCAGAGGGGGCTCGGGTGGGAGAAAATGCAAATGTTCACTAACTCGGGGCTCCCAAGGAGGGAAAGGTGTCCCTTGAAAGGAGCCACCGGGGCCAAAGCCACTCCTGGGGCAAACAGGCATGACAGGGATGGCCGCATCAGGGCTGTGCCAGCTTTTCCATGGGGCATGTGTCTGCTGGAGCAGAGGAGGAGGGATAAGAGCAATGTTTCTTTCCACCAATTTATCTGTAAAACCCAGATGTGACTCACCTAGGCCCAGCTTTTCAGCTGCCCCAGTCCTTCCCCACTGCACTGGCAAGCCCACACAAGACATCCCGCTGACTCCCTTTTCCCCTGCCAACCCCAGGGGCCACCAGCCCACCCTGTGCCCCATCTCCCTGGGGATGATCCCGCACGACTCAACTGCAGAGCTGGGGGTTCCCCTCCTGCTGTACCCGCACAGTCAGTGATGCCCAAAAACAGCCCAACACCCCTCCGAGACACAAAGCAGCTCTGCCTCTGCCCCCCAGCTCAGCCAAGGGCCACCCCGCCAGTTCATCGCGTGTCTCAGCACCAGTCTTTGCTGTCCCAAATCCTGCTGCCGCACCGGGGCTTCACAGCACCATGGTGGGGATGTGATGGGCCAGGGAGGCGGGATGGGGCACGGGCAGGGCGGGCGAATGGGCCTGCAGGGAGGCGTTGGGGGGCCGGTGGCGGGCACTTTTCTGGTGTGCCCGCAGCCCTGCGAGCTGGGAGTAGGCACTTTGGCAAACCTGGCACTTGTAGGGCCGCTCGCCCGTGTGCAAGCGGACGTGGTTGCGGAGGGTGGAGGACTGGCTGAAGCGGCGGTTGCAGAAGCGGCACACGAAGGGCTTGTCCAGGGTGTGGATGCGCATGTGGGAGCGCAGGTTGCTGCGGGAGTTGAAGCCGCGGTGGCAGATGACGCAGCGCATCCGCCCCGTCGTGCTGGCCCCCGTCTCCACCGCATGGAAATCCTCTGGGGATGACAGGCGACAGTCAGGCACTGCCCTGCAGCACAGCAGCTCGCCCCACCCCAAGGCCCTGGTGTGCTGGGTGCCCTGGAAAGCCCCCAGTGCCTTCCTGCTGGCTCCCTGCTGCTGAGGTCACCTATCTTGGGGAGACTGGCATCCAGGCTGGCTCTTAGGATTTTGGGATGCAGCCAGTGCTAGGAATGGGCTCACCCAGATTTAGGTAAGGGGAGCATTCAAGCTGAGCGGAATGAATCCCCTATAGATGGACACAAGACCAATTTTCTCCTGCCTGGACTTCAGCAGAGCTGGAGGGGGTGGGTGTAGGCACTCTCAGGAACCCCCAACCATGCTGTCCAGCCCCTGCACTGGTCCCAGCTTCTCCCCTCACTCTGCTGGGCTCAGACGTGGCTCTTTCAGAGTGGGGAGTAGGGTCAGGAAGCACAGAAGTGGCTCCAAACACAGCCTGAGCTGTGCTGTGCCACAGAGAAGCACCTCAGGGAGTCACTGAGACAAGCGGAGAGCGAAGGCCCAAGGAGAGAAAAGCCTCCTGTGTTGGTGGTTAAGGTCCCTTAAATGCAGAGTGGGGATGTAGAAGCTGCATCCACTTGGTTTTTCACAGAGTGTTGGGGCTGCCTTCCATTCACACCCTGCGCTGCTCCTCCCTGCCTGGCTGGGTCAGGCAGCAACTGCCAGACACCCCACCAACAACAGCCGTGGGTAAACTGGCCTGGAGGCATCACCCTGAATTAGTGAGGGCCTGCTCAAGCTGTATGGATCATGTCATAGCCCTGTGCTTGTCCACAGACAACTGAGATGTCTGACATACCCCTGGGATGTCCCTGCCTTGTGCCTGCCCTACGGCCTCAGAGCTGGGCACAGGGTGAACAGGCAGGGATGTTGCACCCTTGTTACCTACCATGTTTGTTCTTCTTCTGCTCCTCTTCTAGCCCCGGCACACCTGGGATGCCCAGGAAGGTGTTGTGGGAGTTCCCGTACCAGACCAGCAGCTCTTGGTCTGGAGGAATCATCTAGAAAGAGAGATAAAGACAGGGTTGTTGGGGGGGGTGATGAACATCCATTCCTGTGCTGATCCATTCAGACCTACCCTGGCTGTGCCCCATTTCTGTGAGACCCTGCTGCCATCTGGGACCTGCCAGCAGTCCTCAACACCCCCACGCAGGCACAGAACAGCTCAGCATGCAGCACAGGAGGTGGTGGCACAGTTCAACACCACCCAGCACCAGCACAAACCCACTCCAGGCTCTCCCCCAAGCTGGGACACAAACAGGGTGATGGACAAATATGAAGCTCCAGAGCACAGGGACCGATCTGGGGTCTCTGGAGTGCAGGACCCAGAGGTCCCAGCAGCTTGGGGAGACCAGGACAGGGCAGAACACAGAGACACGGAGAAATAAATCATTTGTGGAGCCACAACCAGCATGAGTGGCAGAGACCGAAGCAGGGACCTGGGACACGCAGCCCCAGCTCAGGACTCCAGCAGAGCATTTTGTCCTTGGAACCATCAGCAGCCTCCTGCTGCAGGGCACAGGCAGCATCTCCCACCCACCCCTGCCGGGGCTGATTTTAGAAGATGGAAATGCAGATCCACCAGCAAAGGGCTCATCAGCCCGCAGAGCAGAGGAGAGCTCGGGGCTGCTATAAGAGACCATGACTCAGGTGTGAAACGCTGTTTATATCCCACACCAAAGCTGCAGTGCCTGCAAGAGCCCAAGGACAGCTACAGGACCAGGGCAGGGGTTTTGCATCATCCACGCTCCCATTTCCCTGAAGCGATGGCACTTCTCCTGTCCCTGCTGTTCTGTCATGTTCCCGCATGGCCGAGGCGAGCGACCAGGAAACGCCGCTCAAGGCTCCCCTCCTGCAGCAGCCGTGGCTGGGAAGATGGATCCTCTCAGACCAGTTCAAACAACACTAATAACAACATCACTTTATAAAAAAATACAAATTTTCCCTAGCAGTCCCTACTGTTAAGAACCTAATTTAGAAATAGGAATGTCCTGCATTTCTGTACACTAAGCATGTTAGATCCAAGTAAAACGACATCCACATGTAACACAGATCCGAAGTTCAATCACCTCAACACTGAAAATGTACTAAATTTTAGGCATCTGAAATTAATAGGAATTTAGCTTCATATCTTTGTTCATCTGCATAAAGACATCACTGGGGCTGCAGAGGAGGAATTTGGGAGGCAGAGGAAGCTGATATCCTTTTGCATCCCAAATTGATGACGCTGTTTCTTGGTGCTATTTGCTCTTAACAGAAAATTAGTCACTTTTAATACAAGCAAATAAAATATTGCTGAAAGGATAAAACAATCTGCATGGATGCATATATGTGTGTGTTTTATTCTGCTGAAGCTGCTGCAGCCACATCAGCAGCAGGTGATCACCCATGTGCACACATCCCAAAGCAAATTCAAATTGCCCCCCAGAAATCTTGTGGCCTTCAGATCAAAGGCCAAAACTTTCTGCCCTCAGTTTATTTCCCAGCAGCAGCAACTTGGTATTGCTGAGAAAGAGGACGGGAAAAACAAATCAGCAAATAAGGGCAGGAACAGGCAAAACACATTAAAATATTAAAGGCAAATAGGGGAAAAAAGCACCAAATAAATTTGATTTTTTTGGCAGGTAGGTGAGAAAGGCATCCAAAGAGATGCTTTGCTGGAGCCCTGGTGCAGCGGAGGTGGGTGCAGAGCAGTAGGAACCAGGGAGCTCACTGTGCCCACTGTGCCCAGGGCACGGCAGGCAGGGGCAGGAGGCTGTACAGGGGGACAGGAGGTGGGGAAGCCACCAGGACTGGTAGGGGATGGAGGGTGACAATGGCTGCACACGGACACCTGTGGTGCTGAGCAGGGCAGTGCTAAGTTCAGGTCGGTGTGTGCGTGCCCTGCTGAGCTTGAGGAGCAGTGTGACAGCAGGGATCCTTCATGCCCACCTCCTCCCACACATCATTTGGGGTTCAGCACTCTCAGCATCTCAAATTCACTGCTTACGCCAAGGGAATTAAACTCATCCTGCTCCGCTGCTCGCTGCTTCAGCCTCAGGAACAAGCCCACAGATGGATCATGGCTATACCCAAATATTCACTCACTCACCCCCTCATCTGTGCCTGCACAAGGTGTAAAATCCACAGCTGTGTTCCTAATCACACCACGGCTACCTGGAACTATTTTATTTACTTGCGTAAGTTAAGAACAGTAATAAAAAACACTTAAGGTGCTGTCACAACAGGCACAGCTGCCCACAGGAATATCAGGTCTTAAACTGGGAACAGCTGAAGGGGTGATCAGCATGAAAACAGGAGGGAAGTGTGTGGAGCTCTTGGGAAAGGTGGCAGAGCCCAAGGGTGACACAGGACCCTCCTGCAGCAGGAGAGAATATCTGATCCTCTTCCTACCCACCAATTCACCTTTCCCAACCAACTGCAGCAATCCCTAACCCAGCCCTGCTCGCTCAGTGCAGGTTGGGTTATGGTCCTGTGCCATGGAGCATTTGAATTTGTGCTGCTCTGTAAGCCAGTGCAGGAGCACTACCTGGATAGATCCAGAGAGCTGCCCGTGCCCACGGAACCAGCAGGCACTCATGGTTGTTCCCAGCTGACACCCTCTCCCAGCTGCAAACGCTCCTCAGGTGAGACTCTGAACCCAATACTGGAGGGGGACAATCCCACAGTGCAGGTCTGGGATGGACTGGGACATGTTCCCTCTTGTGACCCTTAAAGCCAAAGCTGCTGCACAAGGACATCTCCCTAAGCCATCACCTTTCTCCACCTGCAATAGCATTGGGTTATGGGGACACTGCACACAAGCAGGGCTGGTCCCCACCATCGCCCTGCTCTGGCACTGTCATCAATATGTAGGCACGTGTCATCAGGAATGCTGGGGAGCCAGTCACCCACCTCCATCCCAGAGTCTCCTGTAGGGAGCTGTGAGCGTCCTTCAGCCATCACCCCGCTGCATGGCAGCCTTGCCATCCCTGGGACCCTGTACCTGCTCCAGTGCCACGCCAGCACCAACCAGCACTTCATACAGGAGCACATGGATAAGGGGGGCAGGAAGAGTCCCTTCCCCGCAGTGTAAAGCTCAAGGCACAACTGCACCAGCACCACTCCCTGCCCGCTCCATGGCTCCCTGCTCCCTGCACAGCCGGAGTGTGATGCCCAGGCAAAGCAGTGTAGAGTCAGGTTCAGCCTGTGCTCAGCACCTGGGTTTCACAGGACCTCCCAAACTTTACCCTGCTATAAAGAAGCAGGTTCTGCACAAGATCCTGCTTTTTCAATAGAGCATCTAACCCCTGTCCTTGTCCAAAGCCCCATCTGGGCCAGAATTGCAGCTCTTTTCATGCTTTGCACCCCAGACGAAGATCTATTCTCCCTCTGTTTAACACACATCACTCCATGAGCCCACAGAAAGGGAACAGAGAGGAGAAGGGATCTTTACTACTCTCTGAAGCCTGTGCAATGGCCCTTCCTTGTGGTTTCAACCTCTCCTGATGGATCTGAGTGCCAAGGATGGAAAAACTGCCATGTCCTTCCACAGACACTCCACCAACAGCCCAAAGAACAAGGGAGAAAAAGTCTGTAGGGTGAGGGATCCCACCACCCTGCTCCTCTATTGCAGATGCCCAGCTGCCCTTCAGCCCCACTTACCTCAATGGCCTTGTAGAAGATGTTGTTCCCGATCTGGACCACCTCAAGGTTCTGCTCCTGCTCGTTCCGTGCACATTTGATGTAGGTCATCCAGCTGCGGTGATCCTCCTGGCTGGCGTCAATGAAGTACCGCACCGTGCCGTCCTCGTTGAACACCTGCGAAGGGAGAGAGCACTTGGTAGTGATGCTGCCCACAGTGGGCTGAGCCCCTCCACCCCCTGCCTTTGGGATAAAGCCTGGACAGGGACAAGCTCAAAGCCAGCACAGCCTCAGGGCTGAGACCCTGACAGCAGCCGAGAGATGCCGAACCCTTCCTGCTTGTGGTGCCAGACTGTGATTCTGCAGCGGGGCTGAGAAATGCGCCCTGCTCTCACTGGCATGGCTGGTCCTGTCAGCCCCTATCTCCCTGGATAACCCAGCTCCCTTCCAATCTCCCTTCTCATCAGAGCCCCACCAGCAACTCAGCCCTAGAGGAAGGGGCTGTTCATCATCCTGCACCTGCCTTGGGAGTGGGACAATGCCTTCGGCGGAGGGGCCTGCCTGGCCTGGAAAGATGCTTTGCAGGGTGGCAGGAAAGATGAGACAAGTTTCTATTAGGCATGAAATTATAATAGTAATTAAAAATAGTTAAGAAGTGCAAGTCTGAGTCAAACAAATGAAAAAATAGGAAACAAAAAATTGGCTGTGCACAACGTTCTGGCATCTCAGATCCCCCCCAGACCCCACAGTTTTGTTCGTGGTTAACCTCACCAGGGCTGGGGCAAAGCAGGGAGCAGGGGACAGGGTAGAGCTGGTTTTGCCCACTGTGGCCAGTGTGGGCAGCAACCAGTCGGACAGGGATGGGCAGGGCAGGGTGTGATCCGGCTGTATGGGACATGAACAACAGCATTTCGGGGCTCCTCTATAGGCTGGCTGCACCCGAGGTCTGAGGAAACCTCAGCCTTCTCCTGCAAGGGGTTCCTAAACCCACCTGCCCAGATATTTGCATGAGTGGGGAAACTGAGGCACAAGGATGGTGCCTGAAGGTGCACAAGCACGGCACAGATCCCCAGCGCCCGTCCCTGCTTTTTGCCAAACCACTCCAGTCTCGGGGTTCAGGGGGCTCGTTACCTCCCACATGAGGTTGTTGTTCTTGCACAGGTCCACATGCTCGGGGGAGATGACCCTGCCCGTGAACGGCCCCATCTCTGTGCCAGCCTTGATCCAGGTCTTGGAGAAGATGCCGAGCCCTTCCCCGGGGATGGAGCTCTGGGCGATTATCACTTCCGACGGCAGCACCAGGCTGGAGAGCTTCTGCACCTCTGCGAGGGGGGAGACGGCTCAGAAAGGGACCCAGGTGGGGGAGAGAGGGGGAGACCGGGGGCGGCGGGGACCCCTCCC
>NW_008246054.1:4972942-4973826 GCF_000691975.1 Corvus brachyrhynchos
AGCCTTTTAAACGCCCAGCCGGGCTCCCACAAAGCGGTACAAGGTTCCCCCGGGGCATTGAGGAGGTACCTGGGAAAAGCATCCCGGGCTGGGCGAGGGAGCGGGGCTGGGAAAGGAGGTTAAATGGTGTCTATTTCGGCCCATCCAGCAATTTGTCATGCTGTTAAAGTGATCTGCATTCATTAAACTCAACTAGAAAGAAATTGCTAATTCTAAATTCATTAGTCCTTTAGGAATGCTGTAGCGGTACATTGTGCCTGAATGGCGCGAGGGCTTGTTTAAAAGGGCCCAGGAATTCCTCTTACAAAATGGGGAGATGAGATGGTTGACATATCGTGAATGGAAATGGAATTAGCCTTCATGGTAAATTAAGAGAGGAACAGAAATCCGAGAGGGGGAAAAGGGAGCCGGGACGCCCCGGCGATGCCGGGGCGAGAGAAAAGATATTGTCCCGAGCGGCTGAATGCGGGACGGCCCCGGCCCCCCCAGCCGCGGTTTAAGTGGGAACTTTCTCAGGTCAAGCCCAAGTTAACCAAATGAATTTAAAGCCCTTTTTCCCCAGTCCCACGCCCGGGGCGAGCGGGGCGCCTGGACCGCATCCCGCCGCCGGGCACCGGGAGCCGGCCCGGGGCCGATGGGGAAAACCGGGGGGATCGGGGAGGGTCCGGGGGGGTCACTCACCTCCGGAGAAGGACTGAGCCAGGACTTCGGCCGTGAAGGCGGTCTTGGGGCTGCTCTTCTCCTCGAAGAGCTGCTCGCCCAGGACTGTTCTCCAGCGGCCGTAGAGGAAGCTGTGCAGGATGTCGGAGGTGATCACCTCGGCCAGCGAGAGCCCCTGCGGCTTCAGCCCGGGCTTGAGGACCAGGGCCTCGGCGGGCAGCACC
>NW_008246054.1:4974705-4977312 GCF_000691975.1 Corvus brachyrhynchos
GGGCTCTGCCGCCGCATGGCCCCCGTCCCCACACCCGAAGACATTCCCCGGACAGCCACGGCGCCCATCCCCGCCTTGACGAGCCCAGGAGCTCCGCAGCCACCACTGCTCCCCAGCAAGGTGGCATCAGAGCGGTGCCCCCAAACCCAGCGCTCCCTCCGGACCCGAGCTTTGCCGGCTCAGCAAAGGGTTAATCTTTCCCGGATTTAAACCCAGTCCTGCTGTGTCGGAGCTTAGAGCCCTCTCCTTAGCCTTGTTCTTTTGATTTTCATGGGGACGAGGGGCTGTAAAGGGCTGGGGGAAGAAGGCTGGGCCCCCAAAATCCTCAGGCGCTCAAAGGCCTGTTCCCGCACCCCGGAGTCCCGGGAAGCCCCGCCGAGTCTCACCGTGCCCGGAGCAGCAGCCAAGCACAGCCCAAATCCCCACCCTATCCCCTGGGTGGGTGTCTTATAGGGTGAAGCTGTGGCGTGTCTTCTGGCCTGGGTGAAATGATGTTACAACCCATGTGCAATTATTTCTATTAATCCAATCAAGAAGCAACGCAGATATCAGGAATGCACCCAAACCTGCGCTTACTTCGGATCTTTGCCCGGCGAGAGGCAGCGCTGTCCTGGAAAGGGGAGGTTAACAACCTGCCAGGGATTGGTTTGGGGTTTAATAAGCGTAAAAAATAAGTTTATTTTCTTTTTCTGGACTTTGGCTAGAGGAGCCATCAGAATATTTCAGCCTTGCTAAACATAACGCATCAGGTGGAAAGGTTCCAAACACCGGCTCCCTTTAGCCGCCGAGGCAAGCCAGCCCTCGGATTGCCTTTTTTTTTTTCCCCCCCAGGAAAACCTTCAAGTTATCCCGGGACAAAAAATAATAGATGCTCTTGAACCCCCTGCGGCTCTGGTGCGGACTGCGCTGAACCTCGCTCCCGGCTGCGGGGGATCGGCGGTGCGGGGGGGAGTGATAGAAAAAGGTGGAAAAAAAATTCTTCCATTTTCTGTGTGGTTTTAAATATCCCCAGCTGTTTCCCAAAGCTTCTTCCCGGTCCTAGGAAGGTGCTTTGCTGTGTGTCCCCCGCCCCCCCTCGCTCTTCATTTCTCTTTTTTAATATCGCAGCTATCCCTCCTTTTTAACATTTAAGAGGAAACAAGTTTAATATTCATGGCTGTTAATAGAGAAGGGCCATTATCGCCGCCCCATTGTTCTGAGCCCCTCACAATGCTGCTTGTATTTTCATGTGTATATTCCCAAAGTTCCTTCTGAGCGTTTAGTGAGCACTTTAATATTCATGGGTGTTAATAGAGAAGCCCTCAGTATATTGGCATATTGTTGGGAGGTGTACATATTGGTCTGACTCTGAATAGCCACAGTCCTCTTTTCTTTTGCTCTGTTTTGCAGGGTTGATGGGCCAGGAGTAAATGGGCATTTTTCCCCCCCGTCTCCCCCTTACAGAGAGAACATCTTTATTCCAGTCCCAGACTTTCTGGTTTCCCATTCAGGACCCTCAGAAATAATGTCAGGCAGAAGAAAAGTGGAGCAAATCAATCTTTCATGGTCTTTTTGAGACCAATTTGACATCCATGGACTCTTCTTTTCTTTCACAGCCTACAAGGGGATGGTCAGGATCTGGACAAGGTTGGGGTCTGATGAGGGGAGACATGGGATCATAATGCAGCAAAGAGAGAAAAGAAAAGCAAAACAAGAAAAGATTGCAGGGATGGGGTGATGGAGGAAAAATGAGGGTGAATGACAGTGCAAGAAAGGAGATTAGAGCCCAGCAGCTGCTTTTTGGGGGGCGGGGGGGAGCTCTCTCCCCTCTTCCAGCCCTTCGCATGAATAGGATTTGAACAGAGCGGAGATTGATTTATAGTTATTGCAGTTGAACATTTATTGCTATTAAAGAGTGGCGGGGAGAAAAGAGAGAAAAGGGGTTTGAAAAGCTCCTTTCTGTATTAAAGAGGTATCAAATGAAGACTGCTGAGATAATATACAGTGGCCAATGGGAATTTGATTTGCTTTAAAATTTAACTCTTGTGGGGCCGCCGGGGATGGAGCCGGGATGCGGGGACGGAGCCGCCGCTGCCCCGGGCCGGTGCAGCCGCGATTCGTTCCTCAAACCCTGCATTCACTGCCCGGCTTCACTGCAAAGATCTGCGGCGTCTCCTGTGCGGCGGGGAAGGGCTGCAGATCGGAAGGAGGATTAGTGCTTCGTTAGCACAATTTTGTAATATTTTAATTTTCTTTTCCGTAGAGGGTGAATGAAGGAGGGATGCAGAGCTACGAAAATAACCGGCGCAGGGAAGAGCTCTTTTCGAAGCTGAGTTTTTCTTGTCCTAAAACCGGAGGTTTCTCCTCTCCGGCAGCAGAAACGCGATCGCAGCCGAGTCCCCCCGGGCGCAGAAAGGAGCCCATTGTTCAAGGGGGAGAAATACATTTTTAGCGGTGATTGAAAGCTCCCCTCTCGTTTGAACTTTAGAAGAAAGTCCCTGGCAGGGAAGTGCATCCCCCTCCCTCTGCCCCAACATCTGTTTGGAGCAATCCAGGCTCTAGGGCAGAGCCGGGCTCTGCCCCCTCCCAAAGTCATTAAAAAGAAATTACTTGAGCTGAGAAAAGTCC
>NW_008246054.1:4977604-4979546 GCF_000691975.1 Corvus brachyrhynchos
GCGCTGCCGCAGGAGCCCGGCGCCTCCGAAGTTGCTAAATGTGTCATTTATTAAAGCATTCAGGGGGCTTTTCTTTGGCGTTTGCTTGCAAACTCACAAAGGCCGAGCTGCTGTTTGGGGGTCTTTTCTGATGGAAAAAGGGCTCGGAGACCCCCGGCACAAAAGAAATCCTGGCAGTGCTTTCAATGGCCAGGACTCAATGAGGGGGACCCTGCGCAGAGCGGGCGGGGGCGAGGGGCCGCCCGGTGCTGCCTGAAAGGCAGGCCTGAATGTAATGGGGAGATCTGCGTTTATTTGTTGGGATCACATTTAATTAGCTTAGTACAACCCTTGAAAGACAAAGGGACCTCAATCTGGATCCAATCTGAAGCTCGTTTGGAGAGCGAGGGCTCCTGGAAAAGTCAAAAGAGAGAAAGGAGAAAGAAAAGGGAGGCTGGGAGAGAAAGGGGCTGGGGGCCCAGCCAGGTGACTGGCACGCGTGAAACAAGGGGGCCTTTTGGGCACAAGGCAGGGCTCAAAAGGGAGGGAGGAAAATAGCCTCTTCCTCAGGTTTTACCTACTTAAACCCCCTGAAGGGGCCGGAGCTGAAAAGCCTCAATGGGGGCTAAGGAGGCTGCAAAGCAAACAGCAGCACTGGAGAGGGACTCCGGCCCTGCCGCCGCAGCAGTTGGTGACACTCGGTTATGGGAATGTGCCCAAATGTTACCTGCGCCCGGGAACGCTCCCACCGGCGGAGCAGGGAGTGCAGGAGGACAAGGCAATGCCCAGGGTGAGCCTGGGCTGAGGGGTCCGGTGGATCCTTCACATGTTCCCTCTATAGGGGAACACCTGCGCCTTCACCCACCCCATGCAGCACCCCTGCATCATCACTCGGGGAGCTCCATCATGGGCTAGAGGGGCCGTGTCTGGGCTGGGACACCGGGGAGGGGTGCACCCCTTGCTTCAGGGCGGCCCTCAGCATCCCCCATCCCTGTGCCAGCACAGGGCACAGGCAGGTGCGTGGTGAGGGGAATGCGCTGCCACCTCCCCAGGGGCAAAAAGGAAGAGAGTGACCGTCCCCAAGGTGCCACATCCGTGGATGAAGCTGAACGGCCCCTTGTTTCCCTCCAAACCGAGCACTGCTGATGTGTCCCTGCTGCCGTCCGAGGGCGCCGGGAGCGGTGGGGAAGGTTCGGGTGCCCCCGAGCACTGCCGGCCCCTCGGCGGTGCCCAGCGGCTCCGGGCAGGGAGGGTTTGGTGCGGTGAAGCCGTGACCCTCCCGGCCCTGGGCACGGCAGCTCCTCGGAGCCGCGGGCTGATTGCGCTGCTCGGGGAAGGAGCTTTAGGGCATTATTTACCTCCATTTCACTCTGCGGGAGGCCGCGGAGCCGAGCAGAGATGCTGAGCGCTCTCCCCTCCGGTCTCTCTCGCTTTCTTGCCTTTCTCCCCCCCCTTCCTGCCCGTTAAGTATTATTTCCAGGATTATTTCTGCGAGGGTGTCACGGCACGTAAGAAAAGAGGAAGAAAACCACCTTCCCAGCTGAGTCCGAGCGGCCTCGAAGGGGAACACGGTTGTGGCGAATCGCGGTGGCGACTCCTCGGCCACCTCCGCGGTGCCGCGGCTCGGCTACAGGGGCAGGTGGCACGGGGTGGCAGGAGGGAGAGAGGGGGGATGTGGACTGCAAAGACAGGAAAATCTCTGCTCCTTTTCCTCCCTGCTGGCAGTGACCTGGGGATGGGACAGTCACATCCCACCGGCGTCTGTCCCACATCCCGTCCCTCCTGCAGCACCAGCTCCAATCCAGCTGTGACCCGGAGTGGTGACTGCGCTGAGACATCAGCCGGGAGAGGTGCCCAAGGGGGGACTGTGTGGGGGTGTGTGTGGGGGTGTGTGAGCCCCACTGCTCCTCCTGCCCTGCTCTGCTCCCCACAGCCAGGGCCAGGCTGGCTGTGCCTCTCCAGC
>NW_008246054.1:4979701-5007662 GCF_000691975.1 Corvus brachyrhynchos
CCCGGAGGAGCCCCCACAGGCGAGGTGGAGGACAGGGGTGGATGTCGGGAACGGGGCTGCCCGGCAGACAGGTGACCCCGGCGCGGGGCTGTGGAGTCCTCCCGCCGCTCCTGCCCTTCACCAGCCCTATTTCCCCCAGAACAAACAGAGCAGCAGCTCCAGCCTCCCCGTGGAATGACCCCGCGGCAGCAAAGTTTAATATTGCCTGGCGAATGATCCGAGCAAGGAGCCCCGTGTGGCTCACCGGGCACGGCCGCGCTGAGTGACGGCTCCCACAAAGGGCAGGGACCGTCTAATCCGCGGGACCGCGGCACCTGCACCCCGGCCCGGCCGGGATTAAAGGGGAGCAAGCCGGGCTCTGCAGAGATCAGAGGCTTCATTAGAGCGGCCTTGAAATAGGATTTCCTCAAGTGACAAGGGGCAGGGTGGGAAGATAATCTGGGGGGCTGTTGGTACCTGCCCCCATATCACCCCCAGAGATGCTCTTTTGGGTCACCTGCCTTGAATATGGTGCCCCAGACCTGGAGGGAAGTGGCAGGGCAGACCAGGGCATCCACTGCTGCAAATCCTTCATCGCAGGGATGGCTGGTTCCCCTCTGCCATCTTCCTCCATCTCCAGCACCCACTGAGGAGCCACCCAGACAAGGATGGGGCTCTCTGCCCTCCCACTGCCCTCGGCTCTGGGGTCCACCATCTCCTCCTAGGACTCCCTAGACTAGGGAGCTGTGGCTCTTTCAACTCATCTTAACATCACATAACACTAATTTCTGTCATTAAAAGTTCTGGAAAGTTTCTTTTGTGTCTTTTCCAGCCTCATGAGAACAGAGAAGCACTGTCTGCCATGGCTACCCTGTGCTGCTGCTACCCACAGCAAATCCAGCGAAAAAACCTCCAAACCAGCCAATTGAAGGATAAAGAGCTCCCTGCATGGAATAAACACCCATGTGCTGCTTGACAGGACACACTGACACTGCAAGATCCCAATTCCTCACCCTGTGTCACAATCCTACAAACACCAACAGCCCTGAAAATCCCCCTGAGAGTGGGAGGAACCAGGTGAGTTTAGGGGAGAAGCAGCAGTGCAGGTGGGACCTTGTGAACATCCACATCCCGTTGGAAAGCTCCATGTTAAACACCAGGAGCTCTCGCCCTGACCACGCTGCCCATTACTGTAAACACACCATTCCTTTAATGCAATTAAATATTTAATACTTGGAGAATGGGAAAAAAAATGGTCCCACATCTTCTTGTCTCTTTCAACAGTCATTTCAGTCTAACTTGCAATGACCATAATGTAGTTCGTTCTCAAATCATGCAAAATTAAAGAAAGTATTTTAGACATCTCAAAGCCTCCCACTACTAAAAGAGCCTTACCTGTTCAGGCTCACTGAATATAGAGCACGGGAGAGCATCAGGGTCATCTTGGACTCAGTGAGATGCTTTAGCAACGGGGTTTTTAGGGCTGCTGCTCAGAAAGGGTTTGCAGAAGTACCACAAAAATGTCTGCTCAGGATTCAGGCTCTGCCTGCAGAGGGGGGTGGGTGCTGCCAGCTTGGGGAGTCCTGTGGGACACAGTCCAGACACCCACACACACCCAGCAAAGCTGTGCTGCTGGATAGACCTGAGATGGATTAATTCTGGGGGGAGCAGAGCCATCGTGTGCCTGAGCCAAGGACTCTGGAAAGCGACTGAGGGAAGGAGCACTCTTTGTCAAAGTAGGGAAGAACAGGGGCTGGACACCTCCTGCCGGGGCCGTTGACTCCAGTTTCTCTCTTCCCAAATGTCACACTCTGGAGGGCCAAGCCTTCCCCAAACTGAAGGTCTTCTCATGGGATCACCTCACTGCCCGTCAGGATGCTGTCCTGGCACGGCCTCGTGCTGGGCTCTGGCTCCGTGTGAGGAGGAAATGGCTGCACCATCCCCCTCGCCATTCACAGACCCCGAGGTCCCCAGCGTGTCCCACCTGCCAGCTCCTGCACAGCCCTCAGGGACTGCTCCTGCTCCATGCAGCGTCCAGTTCCTGCCAAAGGGACAGACAAACCCTTCCTGCCTCAAAACCCAGTGCAGCCAGGGCTTAACCCACATTACTGGTGGTTAAATTTGCCCAGAGCTGAGCAGGAGATTCGGTTCCCCTCCTCGACACCAGGACTTGGCTTTGAAGGCACCACAGCATCTTCTGGGCTGCACCACACACCTGAGCCAGGGGACACGAGGAGCTGCCTGCAGACCCCAGACTGAAAAGTGAGGGGGCCTGTCCAGCCCTGGGGTGGGACTGACCATCAGACCAGTCCCAGGACTGCCTGGATGGACAGAGACCAGGAAGGCAGCAGGGCTGGAGGAGCCAAGAGGCCAGGGGCCACCAGCTCCTCATGAAGTGCTGAGGCATCTCTGCCTCAAACCCTGCCCCTCTCCAGCCCGTCATGGACTCACAACAGTTCAACATCCGTGGCCTCTCCGCCCTGAGCAGGCAGCAATAATGGAAAACAAATTGGTGAACTTGGGAACGTTTCAAGCACTTCATCCTTCCAGGACACCAGACTGCTGATGAAACCTCAGCTTTGCAGGCACCATCTTAATGACAGGCCAAATTTCAAAGGCTTGCAAACTATTTCTTGTGCTGCTGCCCCACCCCCTCAATAAAAGGTTGCATCAGAAAGAGATATTTCCATAATTTATAGTACGGGCATTTCACTGGGGAGACTCACTCATCTGTACTTACAGATACATTTAAGAAAATGCATCCTCCCACAATCCTGCGCCATTTACGACTATTGGCACAATCTGTAATCCTCAGTCTTCAATTAAGGGACACCTTAGGGTTCATTATCACACAATTGCTCCCTGTGAACCATGCCAAATGCTGTTTTGGCACAGAGCTTGGAAGATGAATTAGAAGGAAGTCTTCTCGGTAATGCCCGCTCCCAATTCCCATCAGCAGCCTTTATGCCCTCCTCCAGCCATTTTTTCCCCCCTCTCCCCTCTTTCCAAGTGGCTTTTACTATCCCATCTTTCAATGTCTCTCTTGATTCTCTGGAGGTATATTTAGAGATGCTACATCTCCTTTTCTTCCGGCTCTCAACGTGCCTCCCACTCCCGGCTTTGCAGATGGGATCTTTCCTCCCTTCCCCCGTCATAACCCCCCGCAGCTGCCTGGGAGCAGGGGATGGAGCTGCCTTAGGTTGGAGGAGCTCAAAACCCACATTTTACAAGAAAGGGGCTCCAGTTATTGGCAAACTTGGCCTGGGCACAACTAAAGGTTAATGCCCTTAACACATCTGATAATGGCTGGAGCCACGTCCCTCCCATCCCTCTCCCAGTGGGTGCTGCTCCAGTGACCCCCTTGCAGGGAGGGATCCTGCATGGATTTAGCCACAAAGCTGGGGAAGAGCAACAAGTCGAGAGTATTAAAACCAGGGGCTGCCAACTCCTCAGCAATAAAACCTTTACAGGGCTGCAGAGGAAACTTCCCGGTGTTAACACGAATCCTCCTGGCCCAAACAGCGACAAGCACAGAGACTTCCATGGGAATCCTCGGTGTCACAGCAGCAGCAGGATGTGACAGTGACACGGTTTCTCCGGAATTAAGGCTGGTGCTGCCCACAGTGATCACCCCAAACGCCCCAGGACGTGGTGCGAGGAGCCGGGATCTGCAGAGAGGGAACAATGGAGTCCAGGAGACAGGAAATACTTCACCCACAAGACACCTTGTGGAAATTTTATTATATAGAAGTGTAAAATGCAACTGTCAGTCAAATAAAAAGAACACTTTTTTTTTTTTTTTAAACACCATGCTCAACATTATCCAATCGCGGTTCTTTATAGTTAGACATTTCAAGCATAAGGAAAAATAAGGAAAGAACCCAAGAACAGTAAATTCAGTACATTTAAAAACGGAATGTCCCGCAGGGCAATTAAAAATGCAAGAAAAAATAGCTTCAATTCCGTTTTTCCTTTAAAAATACACTGTTATCTGTACAAGAAACACTACAGTAAACATCAGAAATCATATTATCCCTTTTATTAAATCAAAATTATTTAGCGCATACTGTGGTTAATACTAGATTCATTTATTTCTCTAGGTAATTTGACAAATATTAGATAAGAAAATATTTAAAAGAAACAAAAAAGCAAAAAACACCTTGGAATTAAAAAATAGTTACTACCTTTTATATGGTTTTATGTTCCACAGTGTTTGTTAAAGGTACTAATAGCAGATTCATTTTAATATTAAAAATAACAGTATTTATATTTCTGAGAGCATAGAAGAAGTTTTTTTTTCTTTTCTTTTTCTTTTTTTTTTTTGTTTTTTCTTTTTTTTAACAAGCTTGGAGGTCTTAGATACATAAATGCAACTAGCAATGGAGACATGAAAAAATGTATTGCTAAAAAAAATTAACACGTTTTTATATTACCCCTTTAGACTCTAGAAATTATACAAACCCTACAAAATGCCCCCCCCGAACTTGCAAACAGTAACTGTTTCAAATACAGAAATCATATCATTAATTACAATACATATCATAGTTCAGTTTTTTAAAAATGCAATAAAATCAAAGACAGCCAAGATACAAGAAATTAGAAGTAAAACATTTAATGAATTTACATATTTAAGAATATTTAAATACTGTTTAAATTTTTTTTTCTTTTTAAGATTTGTTATATACCACCTAAGACTTCCAAGCCACTCTTTCTGTTCCAACAGAAAAGATCAAAAATTAAAAGGAAAAAAAAAAAAAACCACACAAAAAACCCACATATTGAAATGTCACAGCTCTGGGGTGCGTTTTGGTGCCTGCAAATTCTCTGGCTTCTCTCCAAAAAGAATCCCGGAGGTTTTGTTTTAATATAAATTTGGAAACAAAATTACCAGCATGTCCATACGTTTAGTACATTACTAATTGTTCCTGATTCTTAGAAAAGTTCAGTATAGATTATCCTACAGCTAGTGTTCCACAAACAGAAAAGTCTTCATCAAAATGTTGCAAATCTAGAAACCTCTGTTACAAAAAGGTTTTCTTCCACAACAATTCCAAGGAAAAAAAATTGCCACGAGGACCTTGTTCTACTGCTCCTGGAAAGAGAGAGGGGAGAAAAGGAGAAGTTACTGAGCAGCAGCAAATTATCAAAGCTGCCGAGCCCTCCTCCCCCGACACAGGTCTGTCCCCACTGCAGCGGAGTGGGAAACAGAGCTCAAAGGGTGCTCCTAGCTGCCATCGGAGCCCTCTGCCCTAACGCTGTCCCAGAGCTCTCCTGCCCCTCACCAAACAAGATCCCTCTTTGCAGCGGAGCAGACTCGGGGAGGAATGAAGAGAAGCCCTTTTATCACCGCGTCCAGGTCACACTTGGCCAGCGCCCGCGGCGAGCGCCGGCACCGGCACCCGGCTCCACCTCGCCGGTGTGAGCCGAGAGCAGCTGCTGGGGGCCAGCATCCACAGCAGCCTCTGATCCCGGGAGCCAGAGCTAAATGTGGAGCAGTGGGGACAAGTGTCAGACCACAGCAAGGTGCCCGGGTGCTTTGCCTTTCGCCGCATTGTTTGCCCCGCAGAGCCGGTGCTCGGGAAAGCACCAAGTGTGATCAGGATAGATCTCACACAACTCTCTGGTGAGCTGAGCGACAGCTGAGGGGAGATTTTACTCCAAAGCATTTTTCAACAGTTTTGGTCTCTTTCAGGACAGGGAGCTGGTGAGCACACAGCTCCCGTCCCAGCACGAGAAAAGGAAAAGCCTGCGCTCACAGTCCTGTGCTGTGCTGCCTCACCAGCTTGACTTCATCATTCCTTTTACTTTAATTCCCCCAAGTCAAACAACTGCCTGGGAATAACTGTAACTATAAGGAAAGGCTCCCAGAAGAAACAAATAACCTCCCAGTCCGCTCCCAAAAAACCCTCACCCACCCTGGACAGGAACATAAGACTGATGTTGAGGTAATGCTTCTGTGATCACTTCCTCAGCCACAAAACATCTCTGCTTCACCATGTGAACCTGAAGGAGAGTCCCCCACCAGAGCAAGGCAAATATACCCAGTTCCCCAAGAGAAGGAGCAGAGGGGTTCGGGGAAGGTGAATACAGACCTGGCTGTGAGCCTGAGCCTGCCCTAGTGTCTGCCCGTAGTAGGCAGCCTGCTGTCGGTAATACTCTGCCCAAGCCATCGTGTAGTCCGGCTGAGAACTTGCCTGAGAAGCAGCACTGGCAGCATGACCTGCGGGGAAGGAAGAAAAAAGGCAGAGATAAGCAATTCCAGGAGCCCAAGCCCAGGCTTAGGATCTCCTTTTGTCAAGCTTACAGAAGAGCCAGCCCCATTCCGGCTGCTGCAGACACCTGACAGAGCAACACCAGCTCTGCTGCGTGGGACAGCAGGACGGGCTCCAAGCTGGACTGTGAGGGACAAGCCAAGAGCAGGCAGAAAGCACCCAGAGCGTTCCTGCAGCTACAGGGACAGGCTGACAGCCTGCACACCCCTCATCCTCAAAGGCCCAAAGCCTCCAGCAGCACCATGTCAAAGCAGGTCCAGAGGTCGGGATCATGCGCCCTGTAACACGGTGGGGAGAGCCAGGCCTGTGACTTTCCGTGAGCTCTCCTACCCTCTCACAACCCAGCTCCAGCTTTCTGGATTTTGCCAGCATCAGTTCCTGCATGCTCCGTGCTTCCCCAGGCAGGCTGGCTGCAAGCGTGGGCACGAGGGGACCGGGGCTCAGCAGGAGCAGCTCTCCCGAGGCGCGACAGCACAACCGAGAGCTTTCCGTGGGAGCACTGTATGCACCATCACCAACAGGACAGCACCAAAGGGGATCTGGAAAGGACTGGAAGCTAAAAATGGCAGGGATGGAGATGCAAGTCATCGGATTAGAGTGAACTCCTTGTAACAAGAGCTGATTCATCTCCAATACGCCTGTTTCACTCACTCTGTTTTTTGAAATACTCCTCCCATGCTTTGCTGTAATCGGGATGGCTGTTCTGCTGCTGGCTCTGTTGGCCTGTGCAAAGATGACAACAAGGGGCACGTCAGTATGGAACAGGTGACAGTTTCCAGCCAGTGACATCTACCTTTCCACTAGACAGGCCCTGGGTCTACCCCAGCTGCCCAGACTTGACACTTCAGCTTCCACCTTTCTACAGTGTTGGGCATCTTCAGTTCAGGAGAAGCTGAGAAAAAGCTTGAGTTCCTGATTTCACCTCATCTGCTGAAGGGCATGAAGCCAAATGTCACCCTGCTGGGACCTGCTCAAGCCAAAGCACGTGGCTGGGAACTGCCCAGTCTGCAATCAGCCACCCTGGGCGCTCAGACTGCTTGCACTGAGTGCAGGAGAGCTGGGACACCTGACACAGCTGAGACCTGTCACCTCCACAGAGCTGCCAAGGGGATGGCCATGTTTTCAGTCACCTCACTTGTTTGTCAGGGGCTGCATCCTTCACCCCCAGTCTCCTCAGTGGAGCAGAGCTGAGGGACCCCTGTGGGCAGTGCCCATCCACACGCAAGCCTCCAGTGGCATGACCTGCTACTCTGCTCCCGGCTCCTCAAGGTGCCATGAGCCCTGCACAGGGCACAGCCAGCCTCACTGCCCCCAGCACACACCCCAGGCATCACTGGAGAGGCAGCCACAGCATCCCCAAACAGCCATGGCTGGCTCGCGGTGTCATCTCCAGGCTCCTACGCTGCTCCAAGGGAAGCAGTGCCAGTGTCAGCTCACAGATCCCAAACCTCGGGCTCCATCTAGCACAGACTCCCCATCTTTGAAGCACTAAGATACCTTCAACCTAGCACATCTAAGGGTTCCTGCAGGGAGAGCCTGGCCAGCTGGGACAGAGGAAGGATACCTGCTCTTCCCACGCTTCCCTGGATCCCAGCGGGAGCACAGAGCCCTCAGTGAGACACACGACAAACAAGCAGCAAACACAGCAGCTGGGAATGGCAGAGAGGCACAGCAGGAGTGGGGAGCACGAGCCACTGCAGACAAGGAGAGCAGGCAAGGACAGAGGACACGCGTGGAGCAGAGCTCTTCCCATCCCATCCCAGCTCCATGCGCAGCCTGGCCCCGACGCCAGCCCAAGGGGGGCTTTGAAGTGGGGGGAAGGGGGAAAATAATACACTGCAAGTGTGAAGTGGGTGGAGGGAACAGGGCAGCAGTGTCCTGTCCAGGGGCATAAAAGCGGGTTAAAAGACTTGACCAACGCTACAAGTCAGGACCTTTTCTGGCAGAGGTCAAGGCTGCCTCAACTGTCCACCTGCTAATGCCAACAAAGGACCTCCTTCAATGCCTTTTCTTCTCGGAGAATTACAGTCCGCAGCAGGCTGAAAGGACACGCAGCTAAATGCATTTCACAGCAAAATGTTTCCCCAGCCAGTTAATTTATTTAAGATGGGGGAAGTAATTAAAATCTAAATACATGTGTAGGGGGTGGGGGTCTGCCCCTCCTCCCACAAGGAGGGCACTCGAGGCTGTCCCCGGGACGCCGGCGCTGTGACGGGGCTGACAGAGCTGTCACACACAGGCTGCAGCACTCGGGCAAGGGACCCTGCACAAGGCTGTTTTCCAACTAAGAAGCGCAAAAGCAGGTATTTACCTATTTCTTACAATAATCCTCCTATGCCTTGGTGAGCTCCACCTGGGCTGCCTGGGCACCGCTGCAGCCGAGGAGAGTGGTGAAGGTTCTGAAAGCGTTATGTGTGTGTCCTCTCTCCTCACCCAGCCTGCCTTCAGTGTGCCTGGCTACAAACAGCAAGAGGGAGCATCCTAAGCACACACGGAACTAGGGAGCCAACATTCTCCATCACACTCAACAGCAGAAATAAAACATCTGCCTCCAAAAGACAGCAGTGTGGGACTAAAGCCACACAGGGGAAGGACAATGACAAGGCAGGAAGCTCCAAGGGTTTTTGGGAGCCAGCTGAAACCTGACAGTGCAAAACTGTCATCACTGGGGTATGAGCTGCATTATTGCTCATCAGGGGGCTCAAGGGGGCTGTGCTTCCTACACCAGGCTCCAAAGCCAGGAGGGGTGAGCCTGAGACATGATTATCTGCTGCAGGAAGGGAGATTTTTCTTTCCCCAGTGACTGCTGGTCAGCATGAGGGGATGTTTCAGGAAGCTGAGAACAAAGTTAAGTTACCAAGGTGAGTTTCTAAAGGCATCTTGCAAGGCAAAGAGCAATGCAGCTTTGTAAGCATTTATTCCAAGGCTCCATGGGAGATAAAAGTTAAATTTTTTTTTGTGGAGCTTTCCCTGCTGCACTGACTGCTCTGCTTCCCAAAGCTCAGGGAAGAGGAGAGCGCTTGGCGTGCAAAGGAAAGGAGTAGGATAACAATTTTTCCTGTATAAAACAAGTTAATGAGAACATACTCTTCTCCAGTACCACACCATTCCACTCCTGTACAGAAGAAAAGTCCACTGAAGCCCACCACTGCATTTTAACGTGCTGAAAACAGAACAACTACTGACGTTCTCCAAGACCCCTAGCGCTCAAAGGAAAACTCATCATTTCTAGACTGGAATTGCTAAGAGGCAGGACTCATCCAGAGTTTAACACACACTTCCTGTGCAAGCTTCCCATGTGCCACCACAGCACACATTTCAGAAGTGCACCAAGTTAACAAAGCAGCACTGAGATTTCCAAATTTCACATATTCACAATTTCATAAACACTCAAAGGTGATTAGTGTTACAGGGAATCACAAGTGCAATTGCAGGCATTGTCCCTCCAATGATTCTTCTACCTCAGGCACTTCCAAGAGAGGAAATTTATACCAAAGTTCATTATCTACTTCATTGCTAAATCAGCCTTAGCAGGGAAAAGCATCTGCCATTAACCCCCCTTTTAAAATTATCCCCCCACATACCTTTTGGTGCTTAGCTTTAGTTTCATGAGACCAGACCATTTAAAAATTCATATTTCTTGAAAAATTGTGACTGCAAGTGTCCTTTGGACATTACCACCACCATGTGAGCTTTGAGATTACCAAGCAGACATGAATCTGCTCTGTTTAGGGCAAACCATTCCTCTGGCTGCTGGAGACACAGGATGATGCAGCTACAGCCATCACCACCAGCATTTACTACTTGAATTATTCTGAAAAGGTGACTCCCCATTCTAAACTGCTCAATTTTGACTCAAGAGGCTTTCAGGAAAAAATGACCAGTACAGGAGCCCTGCCTAACCTTCCTTCTATTTCCTGCATCCCCTTTCCCAGTCATTACATCAGTCTGGAATTTGAACAGCAAGAAAAGCTCATAAGGAACAATTAAATAAGAAAATAAGCAATAAGTGATAAGGTCAAGAACAAAGAGATGGGAGAGCTCAGCACCAATAGTGTGCCTATTAGGGCGAAGTGTGGTTGGCAAGTGCTTGCCTGGAGAATCCTGGGAGAAGAGAGCCGGAGGCAGGAATGCTTTTGTTAGAGAGGAACAGACAGCAAGGACCAAGTTTCTACCCAAAGAGCAGAAAGAGGCAATAAGCAGTTAAGCACATAAAAAGCACAAGTTTTCCAAGGCCTTCAGCTTGTTCTGAGCTCAAACACCACCACATGCCTCCACACACCTCTTCTGCTCAGGAAACCATTCTGCTGTTTTCACACACGTGGTCTCATGGGTGAACTTGCCCTTTGCAGGCACAAAGCAACAGGAACACCAACCCTTCTCCAGCCCAGGTCCTGGCACTTACTTGGGACTTGCTGTCCAGGCTGCTGCCATGTCTGGTAGGTACTGCCCCAGCCCTGCGTCATGAACGCCTGAGGACCACTGCAGAGGACAAAAAGCCATGCTCAAGTAGACAATAAAATACTTACCAGGCCAGAGACATGAAGCTGCCCAGAGAAGAGAAGTTGTCACTTATAGTCAGCAGCTGCTGAGCAAAGAGGTGAACACGGGAGCAAAAGGAAAGCTGTGCAGGTGTGAACTGTTATGTCCTGCCTTGGTATCAGTCTGTTCATGAAGCCAAGGTGAAGATACATCACAATGAACAGCACTCCTTGTGCTCTGTGCAGCTCAGGCTTCTTCCCATGCTCTCACTGCACTAGAGACAGGAATTTTGGAGATGCCAATACCTACCTGCTTTATTATTTAATAGATGAAATCTTTCCTGTAGTCAGGAAAATCCTTAAAGGATTGAGCTCACTTGCTTTTGCTTCTGAGTGCTCAATCTTGAAAAGGCTCCACTCATACCCCACCCTTTCAGGGCCCTCCACCCTTCTCCCAGCACTTTCTAGCTCCCAGCCATTCCCCCCAGCCCACGGGTGAGGAGGTGCAGCAGCTTACTTTTGATGAGGTGTAGCAGGTGCTTGGCTGAACGGACTTTGACCAAATCCTCCAGGTCCACTCATGCTGGTACCCTGTCACAGAATCCACAAATATTTAATGCTAGCTCCAAGTACAGGGTGGAGGCAGCTACTACGAGTAGTAAGAAAGGAGAGAAGACAGCCTGGGACACATGGATCCTGAAGTTGGTATCAAGCCTTCTCCTCTCAAGCAATTCAGCACAAAGGCAGCTTTGCCATGCCCCAGTTCAGTATTTTCCATACTTTTTTACCAAACTCTTCCCCATTCAGTAGTACTGCAGCCTGACATTATTAAGCTTCAATACCACAGCACTGTGTTAAGTGTAAGATAAGTCATCCTGAACTTACTGAACAAGGAGTTGAGCGTTTTACTTTCAGGACAATGCTGCCAGGACTGGGTTATTCTCACACAGAGAATAATTTTGTCTTCGTTTCAAAAATCTCCTTTGACAGCCTTTTCATACCTTATATTGCTGTTCTTCCCTCTCATATAGCTGTATACACTACCCAGCATTATGTCAACAGTCAAATCCTTCTGGGACCACAGCAAAAATTAGCCCAATGGATGCTGGAGGGCCATCAAGCTCAAGCCAGCTGCTAAGAGGCAAATGGTTTTGAAGCTGAATAATGCAAACACGCGTGTTCTGTGCCATCCTGTGAGTCCAGACCTACACGTACCCAAGAGTGACAACAGCATGTCTGAGAGGGACGGAGCAGGAGAGCAGAGATGGAACTTACACCAAAAGGGACAGAGCAAGAGAGCAGAGATGGAACTTACACCAACTTTCTCATCTATGAGATGTCTAGCGAGCTCGATTTGCTGGGGGACCCCTCTGATTGTGAATATTCGTACGCCAGGATCTGTGTTCGGGGGTGGGTTTCTCTGCAGCTCCACGTGCGCTCCCGACTGCTGGTTTATGCTTTTGATGTTCTCGCCACCTGAGAAGAAAGCCAAGACATAAGGAGGGATATTCAGCATCTCTTGCCATAAAACCATATCAAAGTCAGGTCCTGGGAATGGGTTACAGTTTCAGCTACCTTCTGTGTGCCTCGGGAGAGGTGGGCTGAGGATGGCAACAGCAAAAGAAACCACAGTACGTGAGCTCATGCTGCTCCTTTAATCTACCTCACAAACATAACCTGAAACCTTGAGCTACTGTAAGAGTTTTCGGGGTCAAGGATGATGCTGCTTAAAGAACACACAAGCCCCGCTATGTGCCCACTGCCAGGCTCCCAACAAGCTGCAGCATGACTGGGATACGCTTTGATAAAACAGATGCAAAACCTGCACTGACTGAATTCTGTTGTTCTTGCACAGCTGTTCAAATCCTCCAAGAAATGAAGGTCACCTGCAATCTAAACATGCTGGCTTTTCTTCTTTTTTTCCATCACTAAGGCAAAAAGCCACCAGCCACATAACAAAGCTCAAGCCTTCTCCCAAACATGTGCTGTTTGATAAACCCATCAGGTTTATTGCCTTAAAGCAGCCTCTGCTTACAAGGCTTCCTATTCACCCTGCAGCCACACATCCCTCCACAGCCATGGCAGCACACGATTCCAGGCTGTCTCCTGCTATTTCAGAGTTAGCTGTGCATACAGTGAACATGTCTGGCTCGTTTGCCATCTGGATGCACAAGAGCACAGGAGTGCTTCCAGCAGGATGCAGCAGGGCCAGTCAAAGTGGATCTGATTTCCTCAAGACCTGCTAGGTCCCGGTCTCTTCATGAAATTTGCTTAACAAAAGCCTCAGCCAATGTTACAATGGTTCAATTCTTCTTTTGGAAGCTCACACAACTTACAGACCAGCTCCACTCAACTGGAGAAATTAAAGGGTGTGGGGAAGGAAGGGGTTTTACAACTTTTAAATTAAAACCAAAAAATCACCAGCTCAAAGGATAGACAGCAAGCAGGACAGAGAGCAAAGGAAATGAACCAGAGATTCTTGTTTGGTTTTCATTAAAAAGAATCTCCAAAAATAAACGCCTCAATTTTGCTCACATTTCCATCTCTATACATCCAGCACAACTTCAAAACAAACTGTGGATGTTGCAGACACTTGTTCATTTCATTGTAATGGACTCATGACCTTTTTAACATTTTAAAGCCTTCTTGGGGAAGGGAGGAGGAAAAGTTGCCAAAGGGCAATTAACTCTTTCTAAATGAATTTTTGAAGATGCATTTAACAAAAGATAATCATGTCACATCCCTGGGCAGACAACAGGGATTGTACTGTGCAGCCAAAAGCCAACCCACTTACTTTCAGTCAAGCATGGGAAAGGAGTAAGATGAAGTTTCAAAACCAAGGGGGTTTTTTTTTTGTGTCATGCTTTTGTCTGATGCAGATTTGTTCGAAGCTCTGGTTTTTACATATCGAGGTGAGATCTGAATCAACAGCCATTTCATCTGCTTAGTGAAAACAGAGGACCCTTTCAGGCAACACAATTTGAAGGAATGGCACAACTTCTTTACTGGGTGACAGAGGCACAACCAGAGGTTGCTACTTGCACTGCAGACTAGTTTCTCCTTCCAAAAGGGGATTAAAAATTGAGCATTCTCAAACTGGAAGCAAGGAGAATACAGATTTCAAATCATTGCCCCATTTAGCATTCAGCACCAAGCCTGTGGTTGTTAGGCCTGCTTCTACAGCAGGTCCCTCCTGCCCCACACGGCAGAATTAAGTCAGCTGCCTCTCCAGGTTTGGTGGGAGACTGCAAGCTCCTACCCCCACACCAGAAGGACTCAGTGCCCTTGTCCTCTTCACCCTGCAGCCTGGTACATGTCAAAGTGCTCCCTCCCACCCAAGCTACCCCAACCCAGCCTCCAGAGCATGCAAATGCCGTGACGCAGCCGCCGGTGCCGGAAGGAGTTCTCTTCCCCACAGTGAGGTGACCCGCTCAGCACATGGTGGCTGTCTATAGAGCATTCATCCCGCTCCATTCTTCCACCTGATGGGGGGCAGGAGCGATCCAGGAGTGGCCTCCCGGCTGGACGTGAAATCCTAAAGCAATTAATCAAACCTGCTCAAAGGCCGCGCTGACAAGAGCCAGGCCGGCCGCGGTATCTGTCAGGATTGCCGTATTTATCATGGAAATCCAGGGGGGCCCAGGGAGGCAGCGGCTGTTTCCAAGCACCACCAAACACAGACAGAGTTTGACATGTGTATGGCGCTCGCCTCCACCCTTCCTCAGGGCCTTTGGGAAAGAAAAGCTGCACCTACCCACCCTCTAGAGGAAAAAGCCACGCGCAGGATCCGCAGGGAGCCCCACCGGCTCCTAAAAGCTCATGCTCCCAAGCTGCGATGTCCACAAGAAAAGGGCACTAGATCTTCAATCACGTATGCTGCAGAAATTGAGCTGAGAAACTTCCCAGCCTCCCTCTTTTTCCTGCTTCTTGAGTGGTCATGAGAAGCTGCGAGCACAGCAGCAGTTACCAGGTCAGATCACACACACCACATCTGGGTGCCCAAGGCACTTGGGTCAGCACCCTTTGCTTGGGTGCTGATCTCGAGACCAAGCTGATGGCCCAGAGGCCTCAGCCAAATTTTACAGGGAAGGCCAACAGCCCCATCCTGTATCACAGCAAGGAAAAACACCCAACAGCTGGAAACTGCTCAGAAACTGTCAGGGAGAGCAAAGGTTTTGTAACTGGTCACTGTTAAGAAAACCCCACTAAGATCCCCTCTGCCCTGCAGTGTCCCATGAGGGGGAGGAAATAACAAGAACTGCCTGTCTTGAATCACTGTGTGGAGAGTGTAGCACATCCATGCTGGTCCAGACCCCAAAAGGCAATGCTACAGCCATCACTCACTTGACAAAAGTGAAGGCTGCAACAGCCTAAGAGCACAGGCACTGTGAGAACACCGATTACAAGGTGGTATTACAATGCTACAGCACTCAAATCACCATACAACTAGTAATTAGTCACTCCAGAAAGCTTCTGATCTGGCCAAGTAAGAATCCCGATTTTGCTGTTGTGGAAACAAAGGTAAAAAGCCACCCTTCACCCCCCAGTGAGGCTGTGCCAGGCCCTGCACTTGAATGCTGGGACATTCACTCCACTACCTGCATTTATCTTTTCAGCACACAGTGCTCTCTGTAGTCACAAATGCTCCACTTCAGTGCACTGCTGAACAACAAGTGACCTTTTCTGATCCTTTATTAAAGATGACTAATGGATACAGCAATAAAGTTTCATTATAATTTGATTTTTCTGTACATGTAAGTCTCACTCGTGGGCTTAAAATTTACTTTGCTTGATCTTTTGGCCAACTGGACTGTTCAGTGAGGACAAGCATAATCATTGCAATTTCTGCATAATGGGGAAAGCAGGTGGTTTTTCATACTGAAATAAGTTTTCAGGTTTGTGAACAGGCTTGTGGCAAAAAACAACATCTGAAAACAATTGCAGATGCAGGGCTGACCTGCCCGTGTCCCTGGGCAGGAGGTCAGGGTGCTGTGGGGACAGGCACATGGCAGGGAACAGCAGGGATGTGCAGCAGGGACAGAGGCCACAACAAGACTCACCACAAGCTCCCTCCTGCCCGGAACACTCAAAGCCACTGAAACTTGGCCCAATGCCCTCAGGTCTCTGCCTCCTTTTCTGCTGTAGCTTATCTATTCCTTGTCTATTCTCTGCTGAGGCTGAAAGCCAACTGTGATTACTTAAATACTGGTCCAGGCATATGTCATTCATTCTGAAATAAGCAGATAGAAAAATGAAGCACCACCTTTGATAGGTCAGTGCATTAGCTCAGACACATCGCAGCAGTTCAGAGCTAGAGAGCTTGTCTGCTCCCGGCTCTACCCAAAGTCCTGCCACAGCCCCACGAGCAGCTCCTGCTCTCTGACAAACTGAGTCTGCTGCTGATGCTCAGTTTCATAACCATCATGGGGTTGTCCTGGTTGAGAGGATGACTCCTCATCAATCTCCTTAGCATGGAGAGATCCCCACTGGCCAGGCAGCCAAGGGGCCTCCATGGCAGTGAACATACTCAGCCAAGTGGCACAAGGTGCACCAGGCTGCTGTGCCAGGTCAGGTTCCAGCACAGAGGCAGACAAATCCTCCTACTTCCTTCATCACACACTTCAGGTACATGGTTGGAAGCACCTACTGTTATTACCACACTCAGAGACCTTCCATTTCCTCACACAGCACTCACAGAAATCCAGCACGATGAAATGACTGTTCTGCTTGTCCCCGATACACCGTCCTTCAAACGAATTCTCTGTAAAAAGAATCCACAAACGAACCTGCCTTTTCTCGGCCAGCTGCTTGTTATAACAAGCTTATTTGACAGCTCTGCATTAACAGCCTCTCTTACAGCTTGTGAACAAGGGCCTGGAGAGTACAATTATGAGTGAGAACACTACAAAGAAAACAACCACAAGTGCTTTCAGCTTATTCCTATGCTGCATTCACCGGGCATTAAACACCTACAATCACAGAAAACCCCAAAGTTCACTGTAAAGCAGCAAGAACATGACCATCCTGAGATAGGAGGATTGCAAGCTGTGATATTTGGAGTCACCAAACCCACCTTTGCCTATAACAAGGCCACACTTGTCAGCTGGAACAGTGTAGGTGATTTCCTGCATGCCCCCAGGTGTTCCAACACTCCAGTCTCCACGGCCACGACCTCTTCCTCGGGCAACAGCCAAGCTTCCAAAGCCATCTCGTTCCTTAGAAGGCAAAACATGTGTATCAGTATTTTTGTGCTGGCCCCAATGCACATTAAAAACAAAATAAAGCAAGGTAAGTTAAACTGCCTCATAATCAATGGCATTGAATTGAGATATTCCTGAACCTCAGTTTCATATTCAAGGTTTTGAAGTAATGTAGGTTACAGCTGCCTCCCTGATTCAGGAAGATATTTGTATTTTTAAATGCATGCCTTTACATCTGCTGAAATAAACCTATAAATAAGCATCTAAAGGACTAAAGAACTTTCAGTTTGTGATGGGGGCTCTCTTTAGAGCAAACAATGTATCTTGGCACTGACAGACAGGAAAGTTGCTTTCAAACCCTTTCAAGTGTCCTCCTGCTGGAATTATTCAGCAGAAATGCACATTTTCCAAAACGTCCAAAGGAAGCTTTTAAGTTCAAAGACACCCAAAATAGGTATGTCCTTTAACTAAGTGATTTCTCCAAATGCCATGGGCAGTCAGAGGCTACCACATTTAAGTAAATTATTACAGCAAATTATGAAATCAAGTTTTCAAACCAGGTATTGGGGCAAGAAGAGATATCAAGATGGACAAATTATGGACCTCATTGGACAAATTACATTCAGGTTTCTGAAATGGCCTAAAGTTTTCATTTCTCATACTACAAAGGGAATATACAACCTCCTTCCAGAGCCTGCCCTAGTACTTCAGCTTTGTACTTCCTGCTCTTGTGTAATGCAGTATGTTGGTGTGTCTTAAGAGCACAGTGACACAATGCCTGAGCACTCATCACCTTCCTGTGCCTCCACCAGACCAGAGGACTGGAGTCTGAAGAAGAGGCACCACTGAGCGCTGGCAATGCTCTGCTGTCTAAGCAGAGCCTCCAGTCACTGATGCTGATGGACTCCATTCCATCACATCACTGTTTCCAAACAACAACAACTAAAGAGCAGATAGATGTGGAGCTGTAATGAGGCCTCATAGGCCTGGGAATAGAAGACCTTCCCACAGCTCAGTTAGTTGACATTACATTAAAAGAACTTCCACCATAAACAAACAAACCTCAAATCTAGCAGCTCTGGGCAGCAGCATGTGTGGCCTACCAGGGGAAAATTGAACACTGCTGCTTTTCAGAAGATGGCTCCATCCCTCCATCCAGCTGCCTGCATGCAGCCTGCATTCCCAAAAAGCACTTCCAGAACCCACCTGTGCCGTGAGGATGAGCTCACTGATGATGTGTGCTGCGTGCTGACACCGATCGGGGAGGCCCATGACCTGTGCGACTCTTTCAGAGCTAATCCCATCATCTGTGGAGAGAGGTGGCAAAGACTAAATTAAAAGCAGAAAACATCCACTCGCCAACAAGAGCTTCCTTCCAGCACCGCCACTGCTGGCAGCGTTTTCACACCACAGAACTATCCCAGGAGCTACCGCTTCCCTCCACCTTCAGCCCCTCTTCCCTGGACTGAAAGAAGGCAAAACCCAGCCCACACTGCAGAGGGAATGACACTCAAAAGGAAACACTTTCAAATGTCAAAAATCCATGAAAGAGATTGATATAATTTTAAGAGGAAAAAGGCAGCTTTGATAGGTGATCAGACAGCCAAGGACCCAGAGAAAGTTACTCAGAATTAATCAACTCCTGATCCCCAAAGGCTTTAATGTCCTGAAGGAGAATTCTTTAACAGGAAATAAAAGATTTCTGTTATTTTATTTATCTGTAATTACCACTCAAGACATGACTGTTGTGACATCTAATATTTGCAAATGAGCTGTATATAATCTTACTCTCTGAAAACCAGGAAGTGCATGAGGAGGCAGCACATCATATTTAAATGGGTTTCAGAAAGAGACACAATGCACCTGTAAATGAGGAAAGCCTGGCTGCTGGAACCCAAAAGTGGAACACTGGTCAGAAAGCAACGGCTCTCCATCCTCACACAAACCTGGTTTAAATTGAATCCTAACTCCAGCATCATTCTGAATCTTTTTGATCATTTCTCCATTTCTTCCTATCACAATTCCAACAGCAAACCTGGGCACAGAGACCTGATGGGAAAGGCAAAGGAGTATGAAAGTGCAGAGAACTAGACTGAATGACTCTGATTTTACAAGGAGATGCTCTTAACGTTGAGGACGGGCCATGTTAGGCAGCTCCAGGCTATAGAACAGCATTGTTTGAGAAAAACAAACAAGTGGCCACAAATTCCTTCCCCACTAAATGAACTCTGCACTACAAGAATGCAGCTTAAAAAAGACAATTATAAAGTGCCATCTGGGAGTCCAGGAGAACTCCTCCTCTTTGCAGAGCCAGACTCAATTCTTCTGGCAAAAGAACACAATGCATTTAAAAAGCAGCTTACAGGTTACAAGTGCAATTGGATGACTCCCCCCACTACCCATCCCACAGGGAGGTTAGCAGAGTACTGTGAAGGAAACGTACCTCTATGCTGCCTCCTCCCATTCTAGCACTGAAATCACTGCGTACGCCTCGGAAGTCTGCCTGATCTTTCTCTCGGATGATCTCCAGTACCATTTCCCTCGCTTGCTACATGGGGAAAGAAGTTACAGTTAGCTTCAAATTATTCTGCTTGCCCTCCTGGTGTTAGGGCCTCAACAGCGGGTAACGCTCAGGCTTCAGGCAGGGGGATCTCCACCTGCTGAAAAAAAATGCTGAACGCAAACAGCGGTCTGATTTAGGATTTCTTTTACCACAGCCTGTTCTTGATGGCATCTTCCATGTCTGCCAAAACCTGCCAGGTGCACAAGGTGGCAGTTTCTCGGGTGCAATTGCTTCCTCCAGTCTTTCAAAAAGGCCCTTTAACTTTTAAAATATCTTTTCTTTTTTTTTTTTGGAATTAAAGGAAGTGAAGACCCTTCCCTACTGGATAGAACTGAAATCAATACAGTAAGGTAGAAGCTGTTGGTAGCATGGCAGAGATCATGTCCACTAAGAGCTACAGAGCACATACCAAGGAGGTGCTGGGCAGCACTGAGCTTACTGCCTCTCAGAAGTTAAGCCCAAGTCTGCAGCAATCCAGCAAGACATTTTCTGAGACAAATGAATATTTCTCCTACCTACTGGCAGCACTCAAGGCCATGCACAAGCCTACATGTAGCCCAGCTAGTGAAAGTATACCCTGGAAATTAGCCAACAGTAGTCACCAACAAAATAAAAAAAGCCTACATGGCAAACCCAAGCATTTTTTTCTCTCTACTACCAGTCAAGTTTTTGGTTCTATTTCCAAGCTTGAGGGTGGTGGTAAATCTCTCTCCTTTCATTTTTACATATTTTCCATGTCCTCAAGGTATTTTTAATGGAAAGAAACAACTCAAAGACATTTCAGAGATGCCAAGACAGAAATAAGGGTGATGGAGAGATTTCATGGGGATTTGAGGGAGTTAAGAGCAGCATCCACAGAATCCCACCAAACCCAAGGATTCATCACACTTCTTAAAACGCTTCCTAAGTGTGCTCAGCTTTAAGTGCCTCAAAGATCTTCCAGCCTGTGCAGTCTCCATATTTCCTTGAATGGAAGACGTGACAACAGCAAATCTTGCAAGGCAGAAGCCACCTGGGAAGTGGCAGCACTGAGAGTATGATTTGGTTAGAAGTAGCCAGACTGTCATTAAACTCCTTTTGCACAGCTATACCTCCACAGTAAAAATTGGGGGGGGGGGCGAACCCTAACTCTAAAACTTGCAATAAGAGTTTTTTGAAAAATACAACCCAAACACTATCCCTGAGCAACATCAGCTGTTGCAGCAATTTATGATTAGGGAGTGTTCTGGTTTGGTCAAATTTAGAGATATACCCTCTGAGAGAAGGCACAACCACCCCTCCCCCACCAGGTTCAGGAAAAATAAATTTTCCTCGAAGGAAAGTAAGAGATAAAAACTATTTATTTAACAAACATACGGGAAAAGGAAAATAATGCTAAATAATAAAATCTTTTGCTGTGAAGAAAAAACCTGGGAAAGTGTTCAAGTCCTCCCTTTGGTCTCCTCGGAGCTGGGGCTTGGCCCAGGGCCAGGCCCTCTGTGCCCGGTGGAAAGTCCTCCCGATGTGTTCTGATATTGAAGCAATCCACAGAAAAAGGGAAAAAATCCGAAATTCCAGGGAAGGAAAAAAAGTTCAACTCTCAGTCTCTCTCTGGAGGAAAAGAAACTGAACAACTGGCTGAAAGCTGGCTGGAAAAAAAAGTTGCTATCTCTGTGTGACCCTGAACAAGCTGCAACCTGCTTTGAAAAAGTTTTGCTCAGTTTTTCCTTCCTCCTCTCAGGCTCAGTTTAAAGGCATAGAAAGGGACAAGAATTAATTTCTGGGCATAGGGCAGCGATGTGGGATACACATCATAAAGTCACCCCAAGACAGGGAGATCGTATGAAACAGAACTACTTTTATTGGAGACAGGAATGCTAAGCTAGATTTAATACTTAGCAAGGTATGAAAGGCACTTGCTGAGAAGTGGAACATGCCATGGCTGAACTTTAATGCTCGAATTCAGGCGCTCCCATCACGCTGCAATCCCCCAGTCTCCAGCTGATGGGGGCTTTTCTCCGAACTGCAGGTTCATCCACATCTGCAGAACCCTGACACAAGGAGACTGAGGTACCAATATTAAGCAAACCCCTTGGTTTCAGGAGTTGTTGTGGGATTGGTTTTTAATTACCTGCGTCGATTGGCTGTCTGAGGTAGTTTTGTGAAAGGTTCCCTGTCTCAGATGTGTGATTCAGTCAGTCACTAAGAACCCATTTGCTCGAGTGACACAGAGCTCTCATTTTTTGCCACACAGGCTGGAAAGCATTTCAAAGCTACTTTCTCCAAACCCTCCTCATCATCTCTACTCCTACCCATGTGCAATATTTATGTGGAGTGACAGCTCCTAAGTTATGCTGTAAAACAAACTACTCTGGTGTTTTAACTTGCTCTACTCAACCTTACAGAACAAACAAAACCGGGAAAGATTATTACATTTACAGTCAGATTTGACTCCATTAGATGCTCACAAATACACTCAGGTTTAAATTTCTCCTCAGTTCTCTTGGGAAACCACTTTGCTTTTGTTACATACCTGTACTTTAAATGCATCTCCAGTAATTCGGAGAGGTTTATCTGCTCCAGTAGGCAAAGGACCATCTTGGATCATAATCATTTTCACACCTGTTCGCTCCTGAAGAAAAAGCACAGAGCACTTTTCTAAGCAGAGTCCCTAAAACAAGGGACTGTATTTTGGACACTAAACATTATGAAGGTCAAACCAGCACCGTTACAGAATGCACAAATTCAGGAACAGTCCTAGAGTGTAAAGGACTGCCAGAAATTGTGCTGCTCCTGAGGTTCTCAAATAGCTGAAATCCTTGCAAGGAAAACCCTCTCCACCTTGACAACTGACTTTCCAGCCCTTTCCAAAATCTGTAGCTGTCTGCACATAACAGTTATTAAGTGACCAGCCTCCAAACTAGGTGACAGAGGTCTAATCAGGGCACTCAGAACTCCTCCATTTTTAACCTAGATGTTTTGCTAAAACGCTCTATTCTTTAAAAACTTGTACCAGATGGAGGAATAAAGAACGTCCAGGAACACAGTTTATACATAACACAACACTTAATTAGAAAGGGGTGGGATGAGAAAAGAAGATGACACATGGCAGCTTTACCACAGATCAGCAACAAAAGAGAAGCAGAGCACTCTACAACAGCATGGCTGGCATTAAAAATACTGCAGAGCAGAGCAGACGTGGCCCTTCCTTGGCTACAGGGATCCCCTCCTGAACAGCACACACCAAGTGTTGTTATCTACAGCACATGGGTTTCTGTCACTGTTCTGGCAAAACTCCACTACTTGTGTAGCTGGGGCCACACTGATTTTGTAACACAAGATTGGATTTGAGTCCAATCTCCAAAGGCAGAAGAGTAGTCCCTGCTGGAGAAGGTTAGAGCATTCAAGGCTCTCCACTTCAGCCTGTTCCAGTGGATCTAGAGAAGCTGCAGTAGGGAAGAGAGCCCTAAAGGAAATGCATCTTGCGCACCTGCAACTGTTTTATTGTTTCACCTCCTTTGCCGATGACTAGACCCACTTTGGATGCCGGGATCAAAATCTCCTGAATGGTACTGTTGCCATCAACATCGTTGTGAAAACCAGGTCCATTCCGACAGCGATCTACAATCTGCCCCAGTAGCCGTTTTGCTTGTCTTTGGAAAAGAATCGAGGGAAACAACCATTAGACAACATTGCTCCACGTGACCAAGAGACCAGGAACCATCGGAATGGAAAGCAATCGGGGAGAGGAGAAGTGGAAAGATGGAGGAAACCATAGTCAGCACAATGTTTGCCTTTTTTTTTTTTAACTCTTTGATGTCTATTTTCCCCTATCATGATTACTTATAAGCAGTTTGATTTTTGAAAGGGGAAGAGAAAAGGAAGAGCAGCAGCATGCTCTGACCTCTTGGGAAGTTAAGGACAATAGTTGAACTACATTTGGGGTGCTTACTTTGAATGAAGATGCTCTAGGTTTTAACTTTTCTAGCACATATACAATAATAAAACTCAATCTCTGTTCTCCTTCTTGGTCAAGACAAAAAAACACACACTGCTCTGATACTAACACAGCCCATGGATTAACCATTCTCTGGTCAGTCACAGGCAACTGCTTTGCTCTTCTCTACCTGCTCTTACCAGCAGCACCAGAACACTGTCCTAACACAGCCTCTGCTCCAAGCAGTAGGTGCTGAAGCTACACCGCGAAGCGAGGCAGGGATACTGCAGCAGCCACCAGTGAAAGACTGGGTTCTTCTACTCCTGGTGAGAAGAGACACACAAAGAAGCATTTGGGAGATTAAAGATCCCTTCTCTAAAATCTTTAGCATGTCAGAGGTAACTGACAGGGTTTCCCTTCATCTTGAAGACTCCTATACCAGCACATCCCATTCCTGCCCTTGTCCCACAACCCTCCTGAAAGCAGAAGAAATTCACTGGTTCCCTGCTCAGCCTAATGCAGCATCTTCCCCTCTCTCCACTTCACACCATCAGGCACCTTAAGGACAACTGACTTCTCTCTAGAGATTTGAAGAACCAGTACAAAGTCATCCCTTGAAGCAGACATTCCCCCAAGGCAGCTCAGGGGGTGGTGCTCTGAAGCTGCACTCAGAGCAGAACACTGCTTGCCCTTGACTTTCTCACAACAAAAGGGAAAAGGTGGAATTTCTGGAAGCTTGCTTCAAATATTCTGGAAAAGTTTTAAAAGGTTTTATTCATCTACCTTCATATTTGGTGCAAAGTTCTTTTAGTGACAGTATAGAGACCACAACAGTTAATACACAACATATTTCAGATGAGAAGGGGTCACTCAGAAATTAAGCCTATTAGTTTGTCACTGGATATAACTAATGAAAACATTTCTCACAAAACCCTTCTCAAAGAAGTCTGACATCTAAAATGGTTTCCTGACTTTATTTTATTTTTCTACAAGTAGCCTAAACAGTTCAAACAACCAATTTGTCAAGAATTTGACCACAAAAGTAAATTAAATTTCACTTAATTCCATGTCCATGTTCTGTTTCACAAACTGAACAGTGTCACTTTTAAAATTTACTCATATTTTATTTAAAGACAGCCTTGGACACGAGTACATTTAACTGCTTATTTCAGAACCACAAAGTCTTAACTACACCTCTCCCCCATTTTCCCCCAACTGATCTCATGAGGCATCCCAGCTTTTTACTATTTTGCTCTTGTTCTTAAATTTCCTTTGCTAAAGGGAGAAAGCCACTTCAATATCAGCAAGAATACACTGCCTGCCCTATAATGTGAGTTTGCCAATTGTATTTATTCTGGCTCACTGCTTGCAGTATTATGGTAGAATAAGGAGATTTAAGTACCCTTAGATCTCTTTAGGAATGGAAGAATGATGAGTGTCTTCTCTTTAGAGAGACAGTCTTTGCACCCATGTATTTTCAAATGCAACTCAAAGATTTCCAGATGGATTTTAAAAAACCCACCTACCCAAAGGCTGGGGAGAGAAAGAGCAGCTCCATATGTTAAGTGTGTTCCTGTAAGCCTGAGGATCCTGGATCCAGTTCCAGCAGGAGGTCCTCAACTGGTTTGTGAGAGTCTCAAACTCAGCTCCTGGGAAGGGGGAGGGAGGAAACACTGTCCCTAAAGTTTCTATAGGTCTAAAGATAGAAATCCCTGCTGGCTGGCCACGTGTCTCTACCATGCAAGGAGCAGAATCAAGACTTGGGTTCAGTCCTTTGCTTCTTGTTGGCAGCGATGCAGAGACAAGCACCCAGTGGGCCTCATGCTGCTCTGCAACAACACCAACACCTCCAGGGTATCCTGGAGTGGCACCCACAGGCTTTAGAGGCCTCATGCAGCCCTTCTTCAGCTGGAAGGATGCTCATCTCAATAGGAGTAGGGAAGCGAAGGGGAGAAGAGAAGTGCCCTTCAACAGCTTAGCTCAGTATCCTGGAAAGCTGCAGTTACAAAACTGCATCCTAGGTGCCCTAAGAGCAACCTCACCCTGCGGAGGGGAATTCCAAGGAAATTTCTGCAGAGGATTCAAACTGCAAGTGGAAAAAAAGCCTTTGAGGTGCACAGTTTAAAGCATCAGACCAAGAGGTTCTATGCTCCAGAGACCCTCAAGTTTCTCTAGGCCAACATTTGCTGGTGTGGCTAATAACCAAGTAGCACCACTGACAGAGCACAGCATTAGGGAGAAGAGAAAGAAGGAAAAAGGAGAGAAACTAAATCAGAACTCACTCAATGCTCTCTGGTGTCCCAGTGAGTACACAGGGCCTCTCGGGCATCCCACCACTGTCTGTAAAGGAAACAAGAAGAAAACTTGTGATACATGGAATTAAAAATGTGGCAGCTATTTCAGTGACCATGAAGCACCAATGGAAGCACCACCCACCTGCACACAGCATGCTAAAGAATTCAAAGACATCCAGGATCAACATATTTTAAATTATTTACTGGATGTCTGCATTCTTTTAAAGCCTTCCCCACCAATTAAAGGGAGGGGTAAAAACTCAGATAACGTTGATCAACAGTTCCCTGTACAGCACTGCAGCCCAGTCTTCCCCAAAGCAAACTGGCACCAGTGATCCCATTTGGATGAATGGTCTCATTTTTATGATGCAAAGCAAGCTGTATGGAGAGCTGTTGCCAACCCTCCTGAGATGTCTTCTGCCAGGAGCTGGAGCTGATCAAGCCAGTCAGATGCAAACCACAGAGCTGAGCAAAGTGAGAAAACTCAACAGCTTCAGGTCCAAGCACAACACAGATTGCCCATTTGCTCTGCAACCATCTGTTGGTTAAAGCCAGTTCCCTCAATGTTCCATTCCCCAAACCACCTGACAGACCTGTTTTCTACCCTGGTTGGGAGGTGGGTCCAACAACAGCTCTCCCATGCCTGTCTGTATCCATGTTAATGGTGATAACACACTGTGAGCATGGGAATTGCCTGATCTAATGGACACAACACCCTTTGACATTAAAACCTGTTCACCCACCACACAAAGAGAGTCTTACCTGGAGCAATTTGAATTTTGCAGCCAGACTCTATCTGAATCCGTGAGATCTGTTCTCCTCCCCTGCCGATTACTGAAATGAGTTCAACAAGCATCAGAACAAACTGTTTTTCCTGGAAACTGCAGAGCACCTTCCCCCTTTTACTTTGGTGCAGCTGTCTATAAAGGAACAGTTTGACTCCACGATTGCAGAAGAGGCATCCAAATTTATCATAGCAGAAAAACACTAAAATACTGCGGAAAGTTGTTCTATTTGCTTAGAAAAACAAAACAAAAAAGCCTGTCTCGCACTGGAATGGAAAGAAATAAGTATGAAAGAAATAAGGCACTAGTCTGGGTGATGCTGGGAGAGTAATTTAAGTATACCTTGTTCAGCCTGAACCAATAAACCAGTTATTTTGGGTACTAAAAAAGGCAAAGACTTGTTTCTTTATAATTCCTATTTTACTGCCATTTTTGAATGGACATGCTATTTGGCTGTCTGCACTCAGACAGAGCCACATCCTGAAATGCTCTATCAACCCCCAGTGAACACAAATATCTATCTCCCTTAACTCTCAGAGTTGATACATCACTGTTTCACAACAAGACATGCAGAGCACAGACCACACCAATTACCATTTCTACCTTTCCCAGACTGCAAAAACAGCAAAGCTGTAAAGCCAAACAGGTATTCCTGGCTCAGGGTGCTCCCAAAGAAGCATCTCAGCTGTGGGGTGGCATCCCCCTGTATCTGAACCGGGGTGAGATTTAACACAGAGGTGATGCCTGCAAGCTCCCCTCTCCCAGGGCCAACATCCTCCATGTGTAGCACCAGGACTGGTAAATGAAGAGGTCTGGCAGGAGAGGAGGGAGCCTTTCCTTTGCAGGAATTTGAGTTACAGTCTTACAGTGTCTTTAGAGTCAGAACAAAACTTGGCGCACTATGGGGTAATTACCACGGCCTGTTATTTTCCTCTTTACTTTCCATATATCAAATTGGAAGGGATACACAGAGACCCAGCAGTAGAAGTGTCTATGCAATCACTGCAGTAACACATCAGCAGGAGGTGCCACTGAAAGCAAGAGTAATGATCATTAAGAGGAAGACAGAAATTAGGATCAAGCTTGAAAGAAAACAGTACCAGGAATGCAAATCTAGGAAAAACTCTCGTCTGGTTGTGTTTCCCTGCAGCAAATGTATAGGAAATTTAAAATTCTGTTTAATTTGCCTTTAGTCAACTCATATTTTAACATTTAAATGTTGTTTTCCTTCCTCAACTTCCACAGTTTTGCATACTCAAAGTAAATGAAAATTCAGTTTTGACTTGAGAAAATCACTAAAATGCCCAGTAACTTGTAGCAGACATTCTTGTTCTTATTACTGGGACATTGAGCTTTTCCATGAAGTTTGCATCTGGATTTTAAACACAGATCCTCTGTTCCCCATGAAGACAGCATTAAACAAGGCTTATCCAAGGCTAATAAGCACAAAAACTTGTGTCAGAATCAACAG
>NW_008246054.1:5007709-5023680 GCF_000691975.1 Corvus brachyrhynchos
ATCCAAGGTACTTACTAAATCCAACCATTTTATCAGGCACTTTGAACTCTTCTGTTATTACAGCCCTAAAACAAAAAAAAAGGAAGAAAACCCCATCAAATTTTCATTACAAAGAACAATTTGGAAGAAACTACATCCCTGCCATGGAGCCTGGGCTCAGGACAGGGATTCTGCAAACACAAGTAAGAGCACATCACTGTCAAAATCATTTGTTTTGGAAGGGACCTCTCATGGTCACACAATTCCTCCTATGCTGGATCCATGTCCAGTCTACCTCTGGTATCTTGAATGAAGCTGATGGAAAAAGTTCTTTTTGTCATTTTTGCTCCAGACAGATTTAACAAAAAAAAAAAAAAAACCAAACCAGTTTCCTTATCATTGAGCCTGGACCTCCCAAGCAGCAGTGTCTATGCTTCCAGATATTCTCCTCCCAGGAGACACCAACCAAAGCCAGTCCTGACATGAACACCCCTTTCTGGCAGTCACAGGTTTGGTGTTTGGGACTCTTTTTTTGCCTGCTTGCCCTTATCATTCTTCTCCTTGGAATTCATAAAAATTGTCTTCGATTATTCTCTGAATTCTTATTATCTCAAGACTTCCATACCTATTGCTCTTTGGACATTTTCAATGCGCCTGCCTCAAAACAGAGCACTCAAAGCAGTTTCCTAAGACCTGACCATAGTCAAATAGAAAGGAATTAACTTGGATTGCTTTTTTATTTAGCTGTTTCTGTTTTGTAGAAAACACAACACCATGAATATGGAATTTGAAAACATGCATTATATACAATTTGTTCAGCAATCTCAAAAGCAATAAAACACCTGCCCAGTAAGTTCAATGCAGGTTTTGTGGTGAGGTATATTAAAATCTTCCCATCTTTTTGCTTAAGATCAGTAAGGGAAGCTATAAAATACACGAGACTTGATTAGCTAAGTTGCAGATAAAGTACACGCACTGCCCACACTTTTCTAGGCTGCTCTAGTCAGACACTAGCTTTAACTTAACCATTAAAAATTTCAGGTTCTACAGCCTTCATGCACATTGTTTGTCCCTTCTGCTGAGGCCCCAAACAGCTGGTTAGGATGGAAATGCACTACTATTCACCTTTGGGCTAACTCAGCTTTAGAAATGTTCTTCCATTCAAAACAACACAGACAACTCCTCAAGATCAGGATTTGAGAAAAACTGAGAATTTTACATTTTTATTGGATGCTGAGACATGCTGGATGACAACTCATACTTGCTTCAGTCTTCCCAAACCATCTTTGACAAAGGTGTCATCCCAGGTCATATTACACCAACAATACTAAATAGTAATAACACCAACAATAACACATGTCTGTTTGATACTTCCACCTTTTGCCAAAACGCCAGACCTTTTTCACTTTTTCTTTCTTGCCCCCTGCCAGGGCAGGGGAAGGAAAAAGAGAGAGAATTTATTTTTTTCAGTCCTGCAGATTTGCAGGGACCAAATCCAACTTTCACATAAACTCCTCTTTTTTTCCATCAGAACAAACAACCCAGGCTGGAGAAAACCCAAGCTGACAGTTTTTCCACATTCTCAACCTCTGACTTCCTAACACTACTACAGATGGTGGATCAATAAACAATTAGAATTGATCAATAAATAATAAAACATAACCCACTGCTTACCTTTGATGTACCAGGGCCCCTAACTGGTTACCTACTGTGGCAGAGAGAGAAAAAAGGGAAAAAAATCAAAGCATTAGCACGGATAAACTAACTTCATCCCTATAGAAAAAGAGTTCTTACCGTTTCATCAAAAAAGAAAGAAAAGCAAAACAGTAATTTAGGTTCAGTGGCTGAAATGAATGCGTTATGTGGTACAAAACAGGAGGGGATTTCTTGATCAACACACACCATAGCCCAGTGTCCAGCTGAACACAGGAGAGGGAATTGATCTGCGTCTCCCCATGCTGAGAGTCATGGGAGAAAATCCTGCCTGCCCAAATCCAAATCCCTGCAACTGACCTCCCCCCTTCCCAAATTAAGCCCAAAGCAGTAAAAAAAAAAAAAGGGAAAAGGCGGGGAGGGAGGAGGAGGGAGAGAAATTCGAAGACCAGTGTGTATTAAAGAATAAAAGCCAAGCAGCCTCAGAGATTCCCTCAGTCCAAGCATCAGACACGGCTGGCACATACTTCTCTCTGTGTCTCTGATCTGTGCTCCATGGAGCCCACTTACACGGAGACCTGTTAAAGGAATAGGGCTGTTAAGTAACCTCGTGGCACCCAAACAGTTTTTCAACCCAACAAAACACATGTTCCTGAACAAATTCCAGGCATTTCTGCCATGTTAGCTGCTGGTCCATCTATGACTACAAGTTATCTCCCTACTGACAACCCTCAGACAGACTTCTGCCCCAACCCCAACAGATTAGATCTTTCTTCCAAATGTTAATAGGGAAAATATCATTAGACCAACTCATGCAAAGTGGGAACACGAGCCCTGCTGGGCTTCCTACTGGACTTTGCCTGCAGCAAACCAGCTAAAAACCAGACCATTTGGTGCTAACAACCAGCTGAAAGATTATATTGCATGCCTGGAGGGCACAGGGAACAAAACAAATGAAACTGGCCAATATGTGAGCTGTGATAATAAAGATGCTGTTTCAAACTACCTTGCAGCAAACTGCACATTCTTTGACCTGAAATAAATTGGCAATCAGCTGGCAGGGATAGAAAGTGGATGCATCCCACGCTCTCTAAATCCGGTAGAAAAATGCATCAAGTTTGTGGCCAAACACTTTACTCAAAGAAAATAGACAAAGAGAGTCAACAGTGTATTTCTGCCGCGTGTCAATACCCCCATAATAGTTCAGGACCAAATATCGACAGTCTATCTGTTTTATTACTTTCCCCAGCTCAGCAATAAGACAACTCCTGCATTATTGACTCCCTTAGATTTGTCTTTGCATATTCTCACCCTGAACATAAAAAGCTCTAATTTGATAACTATGAATATTGCAGTTGAAAAAGGTGGGTGATGTAATGGGGAATATTTGCTCTGGCTGATAAGCTCCTACCACAGAGCTGAGCAAACACAACCAAACTCAGAATCTTGCTCCAAACTGCACTCAGAATATTTCAGCTCCACGCAGTAGGTCTGGTGGTATTGGTGTAGTGTGGGGTTGCCACAGCCAAGGCCACTCATTATCAAGATGCCAGAAAGAGTGGTTTTAACTCTGCAAAGGCTGTATTTAAATCTCCACTTCGCATTTCAATTCACCAGAACAGCTCTCTTAGCAATCTGTTCCACTGCAGCCGCTGCCCACAAATTATGAGACAGATACACATCCTATAATCAACTCCCCAAGTTCACGCAAGGAAGGGAAGAGCCTTCATTTTGTAACACAATCCTACACTTGAAAAAGACAACTTCCGAGGGGAAACCTGTACAAGCACAGGAAGTTAAATTGGTCAAGGAATTAATGCTTTAGATGTAGGTAACAATGTCTCTCCAACCCATTCTGAGTACTATCCAACCAGAGTAAGCTATTCACCCTCACAGGGAGATACCAGCCTTAATGCATGTTTATTATATATTTATTCATGCTAATTAGTATGAAAAAATGATGCCACAATAACTTATGTGAGAGACCATTCCTTCCACAGTCTACAGGTAACTTCTCGAAAAACTGAGATCAAAAGCAAATGGAGAGAAATGGAAATGATTTACTTCAAGTCAGTTATGATTTCTCTCTCTTTTGGGGGGGGGAGTGGGGGGAAATGATGTGGCTCCCAGTTCCAACAACCTAAAGGTTCATTCCTTCTCCAACATGCCCATTTTTCTCTGAAAAACAGGGCCTAATAGAGAGGCAGAGCTGGGGCAGCCACAATACCGAAAGCTGATGCACCATCCCACTGTCTCCCTTCACACCAAGGAGGGGGCTGAACTCTGACAAACCACATATGTATTTCCCCCTTTTACATCTATTCAGTACAATTTAACTGTAACTGCAGTCATTTTACTGCAAATAAGGAAAAATACTGAATAAAATCAGCACAATTTCCTATTAATGGCACCTGCTGGTTGATAACTCTTCATTCTGCTTTACGCTTCACCTTAACTGAATTCTACCTAACAGACACTCAAAACAAATGCGGATTTTTCTTCCGCCCCACAAAACAGAGCAGTGCCTCCCACTAAATTAATGTGCACGATGGGAATATACAATCTCTTCAGGAATATCTTCCTGGCTAGAATAAAATCAGAGCAACACATCTCCTGGAGAGCAGTGGAACAGGGCTGCTTTTCATACTTTTGAGCCAAAATGGGATCATCATAAATTTTAGAAAGCTGCAAAGATAGTTACCCTAATTCTCCATCGTTAAATATTGCTAGGTTTTTCTTTAATTAAATAGGCAAACTCTAATAATTTTTGTGCCTGACTTCACTGTAAATCTTTGGAGGTTTTTTTCCCCTCCCTTAAACCACCTTTTTTAAAAAAGTGGCCATCCATAAAGTTACAATTTTGAACAGTGGTATTTTGTGTATTAAACTAAATCTTTTGCCAAGAGATCTGGACTTTTGCCCTGGTCCTACTGCTGCTGCAGATGTGTCAAAGAGCATCAGTACTGACTTTCTTCAGCAGTAAGACAGGAATAAAATTCCCTTCTGCCCACCACTATTTTCACTGAAAACATGCTGGAAGAAAAGAATAAAGTACTTTGTACAGCAGGATCACGTCGTGTTTGAGCCCCTTGGTTCTACTACAACCAAGTTTTATTACACCAGAGCGGGTTGTCTTCAGATCTGATGTACCACAGGAGCTTGGGGAGAAGAGTGCAATGAAAGGGTGTGAGGCTTCTCCAAGGTCTCTCAGGTTGTCTTCAGATCTGGATGTACCACAGGAGCTTGGGGAGAAGAGTGGAATGAAAGGGTGTGAGGCTTCTCCAAGGTCTCTCACCTTTGTTTTCCCAGACTCAAAGGATGCCCCAGCCTTCAGCTGCCATGCTGCTGCTTAATCCTATGGATCTAACAGGACGCTCCTTTAAAGCAGCCCAAAGCAGGGCAAACAAAGGGTAACGTTCTGTCCATCAGTCTCTTTGCAGCAGACTAGATCCCTGCTTCCTTTGAACAAAAGGAGGCTGCTTCTTTAAATGTTATTTAGCATTAAACCAACTTATTAATCTGTGCTGGTAATTAGAGGGACCTATTAATTAGAATGGAGGCCAGAGGCAGCAGTTGGCCCTTTACAGGAGGGCTGGGGTGTGTCCTCAGCAGCAGCCACAGGCAAAGTGCCACCAGGTCTCTCTGCAGGTCAGACTCACCTGTCCCTACTGCTCACCTTTGCTGAGAAACATTAACCCCTGCAAGTGGCCACAGAAATGCCAGCTGTGACTTCCCGGGAGCAGTACAACTAAACCTGATCTCTTCTCTGCACTACAGCTGTTTGCAAGATTACTTCCAAGTTGCCTCAGCAGCAGCCACAGGCAAAGTGCCACCAGGTCTCTCTGCAGGTCAGACTCACCTGTCCCTACTGCTCACCTTTGCTGAGAAACATTAACCCCTGCAAGTGGCCACAGAAATGCCAGCTGTGACTTCCCGGGAGCAGTACAACTAAACCTGATCTCTTCTCTGCACTACAGCTGTTTGCAAGATTACTTCCAAGTTGTTTCCAGAAAGGGGAAATAAAGAAGCCAGGGAAAAGAGAAATAATCAGTCTCAAGCTCTATCTAACACCAGTGAGCCAGGTTACCAGGGTTGATCCCGCTGCTCCACAGTTCAGATGAGGGTTATGTTAAGGGAAGTGCAGAAGGCACCCACACATCCTGGTTTCCAACACTACGACAAATCTGTTTTTCCTGGAAATGCTTTAAAAGCTGCTGAATTTGTTTGGATCAATGCACTGACACCTGTCTTAAGACCACTTCCTAAGGTGGCATCAGGCAGCCACAGCAGCAGCTGTTTACAAAAACAGACAGGAAGAATTAGATCGTCCTGAAAGACAGACAGTTTTCCTGTCACCTTAAATATTTCCTCTGGAGACAATTTTTTCAGCAGTATTAAGAACAGCATTAATTTCCTAAGAGCTGTACGGGGATAAGGAAGCAGTGAGACCTGCACTCAGCTGTGAGCATGCAGTATACAGGGGTAAATTTCCCACCAGATTTGTTTCCAGCTCATCCAGAGCAGCAGAATGTATCCAAATCCACACACTAACATTTCTAGAGCATGTGTAACAATCACTTCTTGACAACATCTCCAAACTGTGGTTCACAGACAAGCAGAAAATGAGAAAAGTGTGGGCATGCAATCCCCACACCCCTTGTTTGCAGCTAACAGAGAATTAAAAAAATCATCCAAATAGAAGTGCTTTCCTAATTAAAGCGTCCTATTAAAAGCAACTTCCATCTTCCAGATGTTTAAAGCTAAAGCTGCATTATAGACATTTAATTACATGGCAGCAAGAGCAGGTAGCCCAAGACTAAGATATGGATCACACCACAAAGAGATACACAGCAAGAAGCACCCACAGCTTCAGGAGTTGCTCTGCCAGGCTGCAGGTAAAGAACAGCACAGGAGGATTCCACTTGTAGGAGGGAACTCATCACACAGCTGCATCTCAGTACACGACTTATTCATACCATTAGAAACAAAACCCAACATGACCCAAGCTGAAAGAAGTGCTACAACCCTTAGCCCTACCCGGACAATTCCTGCTTCTTTGTCAAATTCCAGCCCTTTAAAATATTACTTCAGTCACTTCTCTTCTCCTCGAAGATCTCACAGATCAGATTTCTGGGAAGGGAGTTGGACAAAGTCATATACAGATGTATATGAGCAACCCAAGGGCAAACACAGCATTGGAGCTCCTTTAAAAACAGTTACAGGCAAGGTCCAGTGCTGAGTACAGGGTGAGCAGAACAACTGCTGATCCAGGAGTCAGGAATAGCCACTCTGAGAGGCTCTCCCAGGAACAATACCTGCTCCATGGAGTTATCTACCACAGCACAAGAAACCGGCAGTAAGGCACGTTTATAGCCCAGATTGCTACTGTATTGACACGGTCTGTGTCAACACAAACAAGGCTCACCAAGTTCTAGGGCTCGTCAGTACAAGTTTAAGTACAAAGTCTAACCTGTCACTACAGCACTACGACCATTTCACGTGTTACAAGTTCCTAAAACCCATTTTGTCAAGAGGTCAGCTCTCCCAGTTCAGTCTGATCAATGAAAGACACAAGCGGGACAAATGTTGTGAATGACTGGTTCCTAGAAGGCTATTTTTATTCTTTTTCACACACAGCCACGTCCCTAAGCTATTCAGGCACAGCTCAGAGCTGTTCAGCATTCCCCAACACTGCCAAGCCTGTGACAGCCCAGCACCTTCTCCTGCAGAACCAGCACACACCAGCAATGCCAGACCTCTGGCTTCTCAACAAAAGGATACTCCAGTCCAAGATACAAAGCATGGGGGCTCACCCAGATGAATCCGTTCTCTCCTGAAACCCCAAACCAAAGGAGCAGCAGCAACCTGTTGCTCAAATAGAGCCAAGAGCAGAGAACAGAAGTGGGTGGTGGCATGTGTTCAGAAAACAGTAAATGTTAGCAAGCCAGAGGCTCCACATGAAAGAAACTTCTCCCCATGCTCCAGCACGTTTTTTCAGACTGAGAAGCAGACATGCAGTTATTTTCAGCCTTTGTATCAGATAGAAAAAAATTCTTTTCAAAATGAAGTGCTAGGCAGCAGCTTTGCCTATCTCCTCAGTACTCCTGAACATATCCATGGGGGAGAGAATCACCCTGCAGGGCTATGAGTGTCAGGAAAAATACCAGAGGAAATAGCAAAAGGAAGACATAGACATGCTTTTTATTTCTTCACAAAGAAAGGTGAGCTCTTTGCATCTACAGAGCAGCAGATAATACAGTTTAAACACTTCTTGTAACAATGCATATCATTAGATTTATAAAACCTAAAAAACTCTTGTTCTAATATTTTCATTGATCCCACCAAAGATAAGAAACTAGTGGCTTATTTTAAAACTGTAACAATTCATACAATATTGACTTATGACAGTTACCAGCTATGTCCATGCAATAAACTATCCTTTGGCTGGGACCAATTTTAAATTCTTCAGAGATTTTAGAATTCTCAAATAATAATGGAGAAAGCTAATCTAATACAGGAGGTTTCCTTCCAGCTTGCATCATCTTACATAAGTACCTTTTTTCCTTAGAACTCATGTACAAAGCAACCAGAACTTGACAGCAACTCAGCTCCTGGGCTGTGACTGTTGTCACAGATGGAAAGGAACATGTGTAATACTGTCCCTACACATTACCTGCACTCAGAAAAGAAGGGTCATCAGGGAAGAGCATGTACTGTGTACACCTGGTACTCTGTAGGTGGGCTCCAGCACAGGCCCAATAAGCAAATCCTCCTCCCTCCCTCAACTACCATAGACCAAGATTTAAATTACCCTGTTTGTTTGCTATTTCCCAAAGGTCATGAACTAACAAAGAATTGCTTCACATTAACACTAATGCCTAAGAACACTGTGCTATCTAGGTAAGAGTAAACAACACAGGGCACCTTGTATAAAATTTCTATACACAGAAAGATGTATTTTCCATCCTTAAAATAGACAACTGACTCCACAGATGAACTTCAGGAGCTGCATCCACAAGACTGACTAATCACAGCCAGCTTACCTCCATCATCCAGGGGTCGTTTCTGCACTCCATAACCGTAGACTGAGGGGTCCACAAGTGTTGTAGAATTATTCAAGTGAGGAATATCTCCAATTTTAGCAGCAATCTATAAAAACAGGATAAAAGCATTATCAGCATAGCTGAAGTTTCAGCCACCACAAGTAAATACTCTTTCTCCCAATAAAGCGTTGGCCCCAGTCCAACCTTCTCTCAGGTATTTACTATATAGGTGGATTTGTAACAAGGCTCTTCATTTGTAAAGCAAACAATTTTCTGCTTGCTTTTAGTATTTGCTTAATTAAGATCACCCAGTTCCTCTTCCTGATCATAAGCAGACAGTTACTCCCCAGAACATTATATTCAGGAGTATTTCCTCGATGGATAGCTGACAAGCTAAATCTTGCTAAGAGGAGGGTTCAAACTAACTCCCCAACTTTGTCCTGGAGAAGCTGCCACCACCAGAGCTGTGTGGGAGGACACATGCTTCCTCCTGCATGCAGATCCAGACACACAGAAATGCACACTCACATCCATGGGGGAGCACAGGGAGAGAGTGAAAACACACAGCAAAAGGACAGGTTTGGGAACTCTCTGCCAAAGAGACTGGATCACTCTTGTTTACTGTGTGAGGAATAAGCCAGTGGGCAAACTATCAGTCCAGAACTAGTTTCCATTTCCTGCAGTGGTCAGTACAGCACAAACACGACTAATGCTGCCTGTGCCTCTGCTTCCAACCCTTCCAGAGGGGAAACTGCCATTCCCTGCCGAGCCAGGATACAAGGAGTTTATTCACAGGAAAGAGGAGACAGTCAGCTATCACACTAAGGGAACTATGGTAAGCAAATAAACTTGGTGAGACACACACCTAAACATCACTTAATACAGGTGAAAAGCTCATCTCTAGTGACATTTGGGGGACAGCTGCACAGGTGGGCACTGACAACACGAGCTCTTCCAGCTGCTCTCTGAGCTAACTGGTGGAAACCTACCCTAGAAACACACAGGCACATTCCCTGGGTGCTGCACCCCAGTTAACACCCTCCCAGGGGCAGGCAAACTGCAGTCTCATAACTCCCCTTGCCTACATAAAGTATTTTGCTGTAATAAGCAAGCGCAGAACAAAGTAGTTACAGAACAAATATAAAGTACACTGTATTCTACAGCATTTGCTGCCTTTTCCAGCAAAAAGAAAATCATTGAATAGAATCTTTACTAAAAGACTGATCTCACTCCATCATAACTGGATTTCACCAGAGAATAAACAACAGGAGCAGATGAAAGAAAGAGCATTTTACACAGATATGTTTTGAATGACCAATATATCTAAAGATCTCTAAAATTTGCATTTCACTGCAACAGAAAGACATCTACAGTAAGTCTGGTTGTTGACACTACCTTCTGTTCCAGTGGAACAAACAACTGCCCAAGATGCAGAACCACAGGGTACTGAAAAAAGCTATTCGAAATAATCTTGAAAGATTGAGGGCACTGCTTTTAGAAAAAGAATAGGAAACATTCTGTTCAATGCCTTGCATAAAAACAGCTCAGAGTTTGGACCATTTTCTGCTTATAGCCCATTCTGTCCTGTCTCCTTTTGGAAAGTTGGTAACTTTGTTGTGTCAGAAATGTCAGAGATAAGAGAATAAAATCTTCCTCTGGGACCAGCTGTGATTCTGAAGCTTTTATGACAAGCATTTTGTACGTTGACATCTCCAGTAAGTCCCCAGAAAGCTGGTTCTGAAAGCATTAACACACCTTGTCCTCTCCAGGAGGGAGGGCCAGATGATGCTTTACTCTTTTGTTAAATGTTGTACTGCATCCATGGACTCAGCCCTTTGCCCACATACTTTCCCCTTATGTTTGGGATTAAGAGAATTTTAACGAAATACAAAGAGCAGAGATGTTTTCTGACTACTTCAATGCTGAAATATAAATGTTAAAATATATTTTACAGCAATCTATTAACAGCTTTCATATAGTAACTTACAATGTAGACCAAAAGGAACAGTGTCAGGTACACCATACCCTGACATATTTTGGGACATTTGATTTTAACACATCCTTCACAAACTCTCTTCCTGTCAGTAGCTATTTACCATGACTTACAAATTATGGACAATCGTTTAGAGGTGAAATCACTCACCACACACTCCAGGAAAAGAAAAAACTAGTCTGTGGATAGCAGAAGCTGGCTCAGGGAAGGAAGGAAGCCTGAAGTACAAGGGTGTTCAGGAGCAGCTTGCTGGCACCAAGGCTGTCTACTCCCAACTCAGGGGGAGCTTTGTGAACCCCTGCTCATACTGAGCACACAATGATCACCCTGGCACAGAATCTTCCAAGAAAAGGGCAAAGCAAGAGTGTTAAAACAATTTTTACATTATCAGCTTTTAGGATATTTTCCTTCCCCCACCCCCCCTTTTATTTAAACTGGTACCCTTATCTCTAAAGCCTCCCAGCTGCCACTGGATTACAGGCAGACAACGGTGCCACCTCACCACAGCAGGAAAAAACACCCTGCAAAACTGAGAGCTGAGTTTTTAAAGTACATGTAGCAGCTAAAATACATTTTAACATCTCATGTTCAACTTAAAATGGGAAGCTCCGTTTTTATGACAGGGTCAGCAGGGAGGGAAGCACAAAAATTAGGACATGGCAAATAAGCAGACCTAGCCCTTATCTGCCTAAATGACCTTGAGTAATGTACTGCTGTTAGCCACTGCTTTTGTCCTGCTCTATGTCAGCCTTTGGGTTTTTTCCTCTTTCCCCCCCCTTTAAACCCAATGCATCCATTTTATCAAGCTCTGAAATATACTGGGAAAAAAGCATCATTGTTTCTGCACCTAAATTCCCCAAAATAAAGCTCTCCAACAAAGACTTTAAAGGACACAACACAAGCCCCAGCTACAAATTGCAATGGTAAAGCCAAGAAAAACAAACTAATCCATGAAGTTGTGTGAGGGAGGCAAGTTTTCCTATACCTTGCACTTCTGTTCTCCTTTACGTTTAACAGCCAGAAAAATGACAAAATACAAAGTAATACAAAACCACTTCTAAATATGAAGCTTCTTTGCTAGGCAAACTCAAACACCAGTATCTGCAGAATTCAGCTTTCAAGACAACAGGCCCAGCTTCTAAGAAAAACCTCTCCATGGTGCCCTCCAAAGAACAGCAACAGATAAAATCACCAATTCTAGGTATTAGCAGGATAAAAAAACCAATAAGGCACTGTCAGCTGACCCTTCAGACTATGCTGGTACTCGTGCTGCTCCTCCCTTTCACTCAGCAGAACACTTGAGTTGGGGTGACAGACATTTCTCCAGAGCTCTGCAGAAAGCAATAAAACCATCCACAACCATTTAAGCTTCATGTCACACGTGGTTTTCCTAAATACCAGAGTAATTGGCAAAGCCTAAATCTATTTGAGGATGACCTGAAAAAGGACTCTGCAAGGGGGTGAAGAAAAGTTTGTCCCAGGCCCCTCCATCACCACAGAAATTAGAAGTTAGAGCCTGATATAGAAAGGGATTTCAAGCACATAGCCTGTTGACTCTCAGTCAGTCTCAGGATATTCCCCATTTTTGAGGTAGCCAGGATGGCACATCACAGGCTCACCAAGCCTCAGCCTTTCCTCTCCAGAGCATTCCTACAACACCCAGCAAGACACTGTTTGGTCAATAAGAACAAAACTTAAGGATGGTCTGAGAGAAATTAATTTTAGTCCAAAGTACAAGCAGCTCTGCTTATTTTCTGATCCCACTGTTCAAAAGAGGAGCAAACATCCTCTCTCTCTCTCCCCCCCCCCCCCCCCCCATGCCATAGAAAAGCCACCCTGCCTGGGAGCAGCTGGACAGATCAGTCCCCACCTAAGAGCCACCAATCCACTCAAGACGTGGTGCAGAAGATGCAGGACAGAGCAGCTCCAAGTCCCAGCACTGCCTTGAAAAAGTAATTATTCATAAATCCCAAATATTTCAGAGTCCACAAAAAATCCAGGCAAGTCCAGCACAAACGTTGAAAGCAATGTAAAGTAATTTCTTTCAAAGATATTCCAGGTTTCCTATCCTTATATCATCTCACATCCCAGCTGCTCTAAGGAATGCAGCTCCTTTCCTTTAATCAGGAAAGTCTTCCTTGTCCTGAAGTTATGTCCTTGTTTAGATATTCATAACCAAGCACTGTATTCCATAGCCTGATTGTCATGTTATGGCTCTCATGAGAGCCGAGTTTAGTAAATTTGATTACTGGTCTTACATGTGACACAAACCTTGAAAGATTCAAATGTCAAGCCAGGGATGACCAACCCATCAAGTCAGAACTATGGGTGAATTTCTTTATTCTGCTCCCTCATTCCCTTAGAGCAAAAGGAATACTCCAAAAAGGCCAAAACCAGAACAAAAGCTCAACCAGATCAGTACAGCTCAGGCAAATAAACACCAAACACTCTTGGCTCTCCCATCACCTCCCGAGAAATATCAGGTGCAGCTGCCTTTTCATTACCCCCTGATTCTCAGACAGGAAGTTCCACCACAGATTGCTTGGGTGGTGAGGCAAATATCCATCACCTGAGTAATGAAGAGCATTTTCAGTGACATTTGGCAACAAGTCACTAGTGACAATTTAGTTGTGTGCGAGAGAAGACCACCTGGTCTCTTACATAGCCTCCCCAGAACTAGATTAAATCAAGTATATTCACAGGGGAAGGAAACATTTTAGCCCTCCAACAGCTTTTTTCATCCCACAAACACTAATGGAAAAAAATCATACTCAACAGGCAGCAAACAACTCACCACACAAAAATGTAGGACACTGCGCTCCCACAAACACGTGCAGAGCCCACATTTCCCAATGCACTTGTTTCCAGTGTGGAAGACAGCTGGAAGGTGCTGCTGGAATCTTCCAGGTCAGACTAACTCAAGTTTTAGGCTCATGGAAACCCAGCACGTGCAGAATAATCGCAGCAAGCGTCATGAACTTAAGAACAACAAAATCAAGTAAGTGACCACAGCCAGGGCACAGAATTATTTACTCTTTATTATTCCATCTCTCTCATGCATGGGTTGGGGCCTCACAGATCCACCCTACAAACACGATGACAGCAGTCAGGCAGCTCCAACTCAGATCCATTTGCAGTTAGTGCTGTGTTTGAGCCCAGCATCCTCTGAGGCATCACACTTTATTTAACCTGTTACTGCTCTGAGTGGTACACACAGCTGCACATTCAACACAGAAGGGTTTGGGGTGGAAGAGACCTCAAAAATCATCTCGTTCCACCCCCTGCCATGGGCAGGGACACCTTCCACTGTTCCAGGTTGCTCCAAGCCTTGTCACACCTGGACTTGGACACTTCCAGGAATGAGGCAGCCACAGCTTCTTGGTGCAACCTGTGCCAGGGCCTCACCACCCCCACAAGGAAGAATTTCTTCCTAATGTCTAACCTAAACATCCCCTCTTTCAGTTTGAACCCATTCCCCCTTGTCCTGTCACTACAGTTCCTGATGAGGAGTCCAGTCCCTCTCCAGCTTCCCTGCAGCCCCTTTCAGATCCCAGAAGATGTTGCGATGTCTCCATCCAACCTTCTCTTCTCCAGGCTAAACAGCCCCAGCTCTCTCAGTCTGTCTCCACAGGGCAGGTGCTCCAATCCCCTTATCAACTTCATGGCCTCTTCTGGACTTGAAACACCCACAACATAATTTCAACAAGCTGCACTTCACCAGCAAATAATTATTTTCTTTTACATAAATGGGTTATTCAACTGCTAACAGGTGGTAGCATTACCAGATATTTAAATAGGATGTTTTTGCAATGAGAGGCCTTCTGTAAGATACAACCAGGACAAGACAAACACAGCTGCAATACCTCTCAATTTAGCTGCATCAAGCACATAACCCTGTCTGGGTGTTCAGACATCACATATCAAGGACATGGCGCTTTCACATGGACTGAAAGAAGCGAGGCCTGGCTCACCTGAGAGCAGCTCACACCCCACCAACATGTGCTGAGAAGGAAATCAATAGCCCCAGAGCAGATCCTGGAGTCCTGGGAGGTGCAGGGTGTGGATCTACACCACCAAGTGCCTCTGTGCAGGTCACTGCAGACTGCACAGAACATGGACTGGCTGCCACACTGATTCCCAGGTGAGCTGAGAGCCAGGGGAAAGCACCTCAGTTCCATTACAGAGAGCACTAGAGAGGTCTTAGGGTCCAGCTTAGTTTCTTCAGAAGCTTGGCAGTGAAATGACAAAGTCTGGGCAACAGAAGGGGATTTCTCCCACCTGGCCTGTAAAACTGGAGAGAATAAAGTCAGGGTCTTTGAGCACCAGCTGGGCTCAGGTCCTGGCACTCAGCTGTGTTACAGCTCCTTAATGTGCAGTAACTAAGCACAAGTGCAACCTGTTCAGAGATGGAACGAACACCTGTGACAGATGTGGAACAGGAGGTGTGAAAAACAGCCACAGCATCCATGCTGTGAGCAGCAGCTTCTTGTTCTGCAGCCACTTTGCACAAACCGAGGAGCACACAAACACCTGGAATATCCTGTACTGAAGATGAGGGTGTTGATTCCTGCAGGTCTGGGCACTTCCACTGAAGCTTCCCATTTTAGCACTGTGTAAGTTCACAGATTCCTCTGGGGAGCACCTCGCTCCCCCCTCCCCTCTCCCTGAAGGGAATGCCAAGCTCCCACTCTGCCAAGGTTTATATTCACAGAATCAATTAGCTTGGAAAAGACCTCTGAGGTCATCCAGTCCAAGCTGTGACCGATCACCACCTTGTCGATCAGATGATGACACTGAGTGCCACGTCCAGTGTTCCCTTAAACACCTCCAGAGATGGTGACTCCACCACCTCCCTGGGCAGCCCATTCCAACACGTAATGACGCTTTCTGTGAAGAAACTCCTCGCAATGTCCAACCTAAAGCTCCCCTGGCATAGCTTAAGACTGAGTGCTCTTGTCCTGTCGCTGGTTGCCTGGGAGAAGAGCCCGACCCCCACCTGGCCACAACCTTTCAGGGAGTTGTACACTGTGATAAGGTCCCGCCTGAGCCTCCTCTTCTCCAGGCTGAGTGGCCTCAGCTCCCTCAGCCGCTCCTCACAGGACACACACCCCAGACCCTTCCCCAGCTTCGCTGCCGATCTCTGGCTGATCTATCGCTCAGCCCACGCACGAGGCCCCGTCTGAAACACGAATTAGCACCAGCTCACACCCACCCAGTGCCCAGGGCCAGACGGCTGCGGGCCTGTCACCAACCACGGCCGCGACTGTCAGAGCCCCACCGCCTGCTCCGGGCATAGCCCCGGG
>NW_008246054.1:5024376-5035897 GCF_000691975.1 Corvus brachyrhynchos
CGCCGTGCCGGGCCCCGCTCTGCCCCCGCCGGGCCCTCCCCGCCTGTGACAGCTCCTGCCCGACCGTGCCATCCCAGCCACACCTGTTCCGTTCCGTCCCGTCCCTGCCTGCGCTGCCGTGTCCCCGCCGGTTCCATCCTATCCCTGCCTGTTCCATCCCATCGCTGACCGTGCTATTCCATCCCTAACTGTGGCCATGCTGTACCAGCTCATGCAATCCTGTCCTGTCTGTGCCATTCCACCCCTGCCCCTGCCATGCCATCCCTGCCTGTGCCATCCCACGCCGGGCTGTGCCATCCCCTCCATCTCTGCTGTGGCGTCCCACCAGAACCATCACCTAACCCCTCCCTGGAACACCTCCCGCAGTGCCCATCTCCTGCCTGGTTTGGTCTCTGTTGAAGACCGTATTCCTGACTCACATGGCCATGGTGTTGGTGACACTTTTTACAAATCTTCTGGGCATGGTGAGCTCTGGGGAGCTCTGCCAAGAAGTGGAGCTCCGGGAGTGCCCACGCACCCCTATGGAGCCCCCAGGTCTGGTCCAGCGCCCAGTCACAGCGTTCCTGCCATAGTGGAGCAGCAGGAGACTGTGGGATGATGCAAGGACCAGTTAGTCAAGGATTAATGCAAAGAATATGCAAAGCTTGTTCCTTGAGCAGGGCCCTGCACAGTCCTTCCTGCTGCTTTTTGTGAGTGTCATTTTTGGGTGATACCTCCCCAAATGCAGCCTGCACCCAGCCCCTGGCCTGGCTGGGTTTGCACACTGAGCCTGGAGTAGCCCAAGGTTCACCGATGCCACAGCCTGTTTCCCAAAGCCCCGAGTATGAAATTCAAAACCCAAGTGATGTCCCACGTGGCTCTACGTGCCTCCTCGGCTGGCTGTTGCTCTTTCCAGTTCTGTGCATCTCATTTGTGCCTACATGAGTAGGCAGGAATTGCTGAGCCGATGGAATTATCTGGTGGCCTTCCAAGAGCAGGGAACACGCTTCTTCACTGGGGTGCAGTGTGCTGCCAGTCACCTCTGTTACACCAGTGGGCTGGCTGGTCTCCAGCCTTTCCTCCTTTCAGAAGCTGGGATCATTTTCTTAAGCAAAAAGTCCATTTATTTTAGGAAAAGGGACGCAGCCCATGGGGGAAGGATTTTAACCACAGAACCACAGACTGCTTTGGGGGGACCTTAAAGCTCATCTGGTTCCACCTGCCTGCCTTGGGCAAGGACACCTTCCACTATGCCAGGTTGTTCAGAGCTCCATCCAGCCTGGCCTGGAGCACCTCACCACCTGAGATGATCTGTACCACCACAGCCATCCCATCATCTTCTGAACATGATGGAGGAAACATCTCCAGCCATGCCCAGGGCTTTGCTTCCTCCTCTCTTGCAAACAGCCCAGAGGTTTTGGATTCAGAGAATTTTCCTCTCCTAACTGTGGCTGGGAAGCCCCAATATCCTCAGCACCAGCCTCTCCCCAGCTGTCCCTTTCCCCAGGCATATCCTGGGTGGGGGGATCACCCCAACTGCCCCACTTGGCTCTCAGGGGTGCCCTGTTCTGAGCAGGATTCACCCCGTGACCCTCCAGCTAATGCCAATCTCAATGTGGCTGCAAAGGTGACCAAACCTGAAGCCTAAAGCCACCAGCTTTAGGGACGCCAGCAGGGAGAAGCTGGAACCTTCCCTACCCGACCCAGCTTGGTGCTCAGGGCTGCGAGAGCTGAATTTTGGAAGCCTCAAGCCCTGGCAAGAGATGGAAGAGCCTCTGGCACTGGGCAGGAGCAGCTGAGGGACCAGGCTGCTGGGAGGGTGACAGCGAGCCTCAGCACTGGAGCTGGCAAGAAGAAGGCATCGGGCAGCGATTGAAAAGAGCGAAATTACAGGCCTTAAACACTCCCAGAAACAAATTTCTGATGTAAATCTTCCTTTTGAGGAATAAAAAAAAAAGCAAGGCAGTGATTCTACGCCTCCATTCCCCAGCTCCCCCCGCCCGAGACACACACACACCTTCGCACACACACGCGCTGAAATTAGTTGTGACAGCTGAAATTCTCTGCTCGTCGGACGCTGTTTGACAGGGTACTTAAAAAAGGAGGAGGGAAGGAAAAAAAAAATAAGAAGAAGAAGAAAAGGGAAAGTGGTTTGGTGTCGCACAGGGGAGGCGGAGGGGAGTGATGTGGTGGGGGGTTTCAAGTGATACAAGACGCATAATTCAGGCTTCTTGGATTGCAAAAGCTCCTCTTACCTAAAGGGCCTGCTGCCTTTATTTTTATCCAAATGGCTCAATTACTGCAAAGCCCCACAGAGAAAATTATGGATGTTTGCCTCTATTTTTCTCCCCTTGTCTCGACAACTGTAGATATTTTGTTTTCCTTCTTTGCATCTCTTTTTTTCTCTTTTTTTTTTTTCCTCCCTTTTGGTGGTGGTGGTTGTGGGGGGTAGAAGGTGGCTGGGAATGAGGATGGGATATGGATGGGGAGATGTGGGGGACCCGGGATGAGGGGTGGGGTGCTGGCATGTGGTGGCCCTGCCACCGTCACACACCTTGCTCCTCTCTCCATCTCCTCTGTGTCACCTCACACCTTTGGCTCCTCACATCCCCTTCTTGCCCACAGCCCCCACTCTTCTCCCTTCCTCCAGCCCTCTCTCCCTCTCTTCTCTCCCACCTCCCTCCTCTCCTTCCCCCTACTCTCTTCCCCACCACCCCCTCCCTGTGCCTCTCAAAGCCACCATAATAGCAGCTTGTTTGGCACTTCACTTGGTCTCAATGAGAAAATTCCCCTCTCTCCCTCTCTTTGCCTTCGTTATTTCCAAACCCTGCAATAGCTCCTTTGCTCAGGGCTGCGGGAAGTGCCCATTTTTCAACATTTTTCTTTGGCTTATGTTTGTCATCCTCTGAATTACCGCACCGGGGAGTCCAGTCAGCCCGACACCGGGCCCTGCTATTCACGCCTCTCCTGCTCCTTGAGATCATGTAGGGAGAAATTAGTTATTTATTTCGAGCACCACTGCAATGCACTTCCCCACACAAGTGTTTGTTTTGATCCCCCACTGGAAAAGGAGGCTCCACAGGGAGTGACGGCGCAGCGGCAGCGCCGGGGTCTGGTGGGAGAGGTGGTGAGGGCAGACCGGGGTGTGGGAAGACCCAGGGATTCACACAGATGTGAACATGGAGACCCCAGCATGGTCCCCACCATGCTGAGCTGCCTCTCTCCACGTCCTGAGAGTTTCCAGGTGATACTGTGCCATCAGGAAATGTGTCTGTCTGTGGTTTTATCTCTGGGTTGTGGTGAGAAGGATCTGAGGCTGCCTGGCACTGAGGCATCATCCCACCCCAAGGTGGCCATGACTGTACCAGGCAGTGTGACCCAGGAGTCTCTGCCAAATGCTGAAAGACTGGACGGATTTTGTGCTGGAAGAAGAAACTCTGTTCTGACACAGCCCACGCCACTGGACACAGTCCGCAGCCCCGATCACCACCTGCTGTCCTGCCCACCCTGCCCCACTTGGCAGAGCAGGGCCAGCCCTGCATCAGCAGCCAGCCTTTTGTACAAGGGCAACACAGACTGGGAAACATTCTCCAGCTCAGAGATAACCCCAGAGGATGGGAGATGGGAAGGACACTGTCCATCCTTGGAGACTGTGATCCACCTCCTCTCCTCCCTGTGCCAAGATCAGGAGCCAGCGAGTCCCATGGCAGTGGTGCTGTTGCAGACCAGGCTGGCATCGCTGTGGCTCCATGGCCAGGATGCTGCCAATGCTCCTGAGCCCTTCTCCTTGTGGAGAAGCCACAGTCAGTCACAGGCAGCACTGGCACTGGCACTGGCACCAGCAGGCTGCAGGGAAGGGGCCCAGGGAGCTGCAGCTTTAAAGAAAGAAGAGAAGCAGCGGGAGGAAGAAAATGCAAAATTGGCCCAGTGGGTAGACCTGCTATTTAAGTGCAGTTGAGAAAGGAGCGGGAGGAATTACAGGAGAAATGATAGTGCCCTGACAGCTGCCATTTCCCACCGCCAGTCTCCCCTAATGGAGTCCTAATGTAGTGGTGGGCTCTTTGCTGAGAGCCCAGCCCGAGACAGGGCTCGTCTTTGTGCTGGTGACAGATGGGACAGTCCGGCAACAAACCTGTAATCCTCTGATTTCTGCCGCCGCTGGCTCAGCTTAACCCCTTCTTTCCCCAGCACCCGCTCTCTGCCAGGTGTGTGGTCGTTGTGGGGTCCGATCTGCCCACAGGGTCCCCCATGGCCCCGCGGCAGGGTCCAGGTGTGGCAGCAAAGCGAGGGCATGGGAATGGGTATGAGAACGGGAATGGGAGGCAGCTGCCTGCGGCTCCCTCCGCATCGCTTGGCTGCCGCTGGGGCAGCGTGGCAGAGGCTCAGCCTGGTCATCGAGCCAGAGCAGGGGGCAGCACGACTCCCTGTGTGTCCCTCGGACTCTGCTCTGTGCCATTCCCTGTGCCACTCTGCCCTGTGACAATTAACTGGCAGGTGAACGCGGGCAGGTAAGCACGGGCAGGTGTGCTCAGTGCCCATGGGGAGGGCTCTGGGCTGCCTGCCCAGCACAATGCCCACAGGGAGCCTTCCTACTATCTGGCACTGTTTCTGAACCTCCTTGCCTGCCTCAAATAAGCCCCAAACCAGGGTGTGATTAGGTAGTTTTAAGCTAAAAGGTGTGACAGTTCCCCCCGCCCCCAGAGCAGGCTGCCGTGACTGCACGCTGCTCCTCTCCTGCTCCCCGGGATGCCGGGGCTGGCGGCAGGAGAAGCTGTCCGAGTTTTTCTGAAGAAAAATTAATGCAGCTACTGCATGCACTTGTCTCTCTGCTGGGAGGGGGGTAAGGCTGGGTCCCCACGTTGCAGAGGGGGAGATTAACCACCCTCTGATCTCTTTTCCCATATCCTAAAGAGCCCAAAGGATTCCTGGGGAGGGATTTTTGGATGCTTCTCCATTAGGTAAAGGTCCAAGCCTGTCTGCCTCCTTTCCACCATGAAGCATCTCTCACTTGCACCCTCTCTGCCCTCCAACGGGCACCTGTATCGCCATCCCCTTCAGTGAAACCCACTGGCATCCCCCTAAGCTGTAACAAAGCTCTCTCCCATCGGCATGGGGCAGCCAGTTCTTCCAGCCTTCAGCCACAGAGCCATCAGCCCAGAATCACAGCCACCAAGTCAAAGTCACCAGCCTGGCGGGCTGGCACACATCTCATTGCCCCCAGAGCTCCTGTTCCACAGCAGCTGCCTGCTGCCTTCCTGCCTGCTGCCTTCCTGCCTGCTTTCCTTCCCAGGGAGGAATTAGAAGGTAGGACAGAGTCCAGGCAGGTCTGCTGGGTCCATCTGCTCGTCCCTCCTGCTGCAAAGTGAGGGCTGAGTAGAGCCCCACTCCTGTCAGTGGCCATCCTCTCCAGCCGATCCAGACCTGCTGAAGGCTGTGGGGAATAGAAACATTCCAATCCCATATCCCTGCCCCACCACACCCTGCGGAGCAGCTGAGACCCCCAGGGCCCATCCTGGTGGATGCTGAGGCTTCCCATCACCCTCGGGTTGTTGGGGAGCCGTGGTCCCTGGCAGCATTAGACCCTCCTTGTCAGGAAAGCGCAATGCGGCGCTCACGGGTCCTCGGCACAATTAGCCAACAAGTGGCTGTTTTGTGAGGGATTGTTGCTGATGTGTTTTAAGTGGCTTTCTGAGTGGAAAATGTGAGGCGCTGGAGAGGCCAGCAGACAAAGAGGGGGATGCATTAGGTTTTATTGGTCTGCTTCGCACACATCTGACATCACTCCACGGAGCAAGTTCTGCCTGGCTTTAGGGAAAATGAAAAATAAAGCAAGAAAAAGGGGCTGAGGGTACAGGGGCGGGGGGAGCGCCGGTGATTCAAGCAGGCAAGTGGGGGCTTAATAGCAGGAGACACTGGAGCAAACTGTGTCAACCAGATGGGACCCGGGTGCCGCGGGAGGAGAGGGGAATTAGCCAACCCGCGCTTTGTTCCCGCAGAAAGCGCGGCCCTCTCCCCCCAGGAGCTGCCTACATGTGATATAATACAGCCCCTTTCAGCCGCTAAGCTGGCCAAGGACAAAAGTCACCAATAAATAGCGAGAGGGCGAGGCTGAAAGCAAAAGGCAGAGCTGCCAAGAGCCCCCCGCTTTCTCCTCACGCTGCCCGAGCTGCTGGGCATCTGCCCCGGCTGCCAGCACAGGGATCCGTGGGCATGGCCGTGGAGGTGCTGGGGGTGATGCTGTGGGACAGGAGGGGTTTTGGAGACATGGTGCCTTCAGCAGGGGTGATGGAGCCTGTGGGGTGGCATTGGAGTGTTGTCCATGTGTTCTTTGCCTTGATTCCCCAAGCCAAGCCGTGAAAGCAAGAGCCCTCATGCCTTGGGTATCGCCCAGTGTGCACCAAGAAGGGCTGGAGGCTGTTGTCCCAGCCACCTCTCTCACTGGTTGGGCTTATTAAGTTGACATTCATCCTTTACCATCACTTCCAGGCTCCTATGAAAACACCCCCAGCACCAAATAGAACAGTTCAAAAATCTCTCGTCCAGGCACAAACACCACAAGCAAGAAGCAGATCCTCCAAAGCAGCCCCACACCTGCTGGGTGGGGGAGCTTGAAGGCTGAAGCCATCCCAGCTCCTTGGGTTTTGAACGCAAAGACATCCCAACCACTGTGCCCCAGTGCAGAGCTTGAGACCCACAAACTGGAAGGAGGAGACCCCAAACATCTCTGGTCTGAGCTGGCACCCCTGATTTGGGGTCTTCCTCCCTTCCCAATCCCCAGAAAAGACCCAGCCCAGCTAAGCATCAAACCAGCTGTGGGGCCGTGCAAACAAGTGGGATCCCCCCATCCCCTCCTTTCCCTGGAGGGATCTTCCTTGCTCTTGCAGAAATATTGATCCAGATAAACCAGGGAGACATATTAGGTGCCCCAGGGAGGGTCAGGAGATCAGCGGCTCAGCTGGGCCCCCGCTGCCCACAGGGTCCGGCTTTGCAGGACCAGGATGGGCAAGGGGGAACTGAGGGCCTTGGGAAGCCCCTTATGCCATGGAAGGGGCCAGGGCCAAAGTGCTTTAGCCAAGGGGAGGTAAAACAAATCGATGAGGGGCCACCGTGACACGCTGACCCTGGCGCTGAGCCGCGGTTTTAACGCGTGACAGTAAATCTGGGCGGGGGGCTCGGAGGCAGATGGCTGGAGGGGGGAGGTGAGAGAGGGCTCTTACTGGTGGGACAAGGGAAGGGCAAGAGCTCCCAAACCAAGCAGAGGCCGGCAAAACCCCCAGGGGAGGAAGAGGAGGTGGGAGAGGGGAGCTTGGACAGTGACATGGGGATGGGCAACGCCTCTGCCATGACCAGGATGCCCCTCATAGCCGAGGATCACTCTCAGTGGTCCCTTCCTGCTGCTGCACCTGCCTGGTTCAGACTGGAGGGCTGTGGGGGTGCTGGCGCAGAGACACCTCGAGGTTTCCTCCAAACCCATTTCCATCCAGATGAGGGGAAGCATCCTTGCTGAATGGCGGTCTCAGTTTCCAGCCCTCTGCTCCTCACTCCCAGCTCCCATCTCTCACCAACAAAACCTACCTGTCCCTTCCCAGCCACTCCCCCTGCCCCCTCTCTGGGGGCACAGAGCAGAAGGACCCCCCTGGCCCTCCCTGAGCATCGCTGGGTCGCTGCCTGCCATGATCGAGTGACCAGATGGACGGTGGGCTCACACCGCAGCCTCCTCTGTGGGTCCCTTGTCCCTCCCTGAGCCGGCTGAGCTTTGACGCTCTGTCCCCCCGGGGCAGCCTTTGTCAGGGGCGTGCAGAAGGGCCCCTGTGTCCCTCTGATCCCCGCCGGCCCCACGGCAGAGCATCCCCGGCCGGAGCATAAAGCTGGCTTTCAGGGACCCGGCGTTGGGAAACTCCCGGGGAAGAAGCAAGGGAGCTTCTTGTTAAATGGGGAGACAAAGCCACCTTGTTAAGGGGTTTACAAAGGCGACCATCTCCCCCGTGCCTGGGAAGATCACGACCGGCAACTCCCAATCTCACCAGGGGGATGACTTTCCCTTGGAAAGATGGGAACATTTAACAACTGTGCTGTGCTGCAGCCCTGTGACCTGTGCGCCGAGCCCAGGGAGCCGTCTGTGCTCCCATGAACCACTCAAAGCCACGTCTCCAAAGGAAAATGGGAACCAACCGCTCCTCATGGGGAATCCTGGGGTTTTCCCGAGAGTGCACCGTTGATACCAGTGTCCCTGCTGAGGGGATGTCATCCAGGGCTAGGGAACACCATCTGCACAAAATGACGTGATACTGGGTAGCACAAGAGGATTTTCTGTCCCTCCTTTGGGAGAAGTGGTCCAGGATCCCCTCCTGCACACCCCACAGATGGGAGATGGAGCCCCAGGAAGGGATGTGATATGGACACAATCCCACAGGGAATAACCACACAAGATCCCCCTGCCTCCCTCCTGCAAAACATCATGTTTTTTCCTTGCTTGGGCTCAGTGATCCATTTCTTTGCCCAACAAAATAAACTTTAAGCAAAAACCCAGCAGCCCCACAGCTGCTCTATCGCTGCGAGAATTTTCTCTTAAAACCCATCTATCCTTACCATCTTCTACAGGAAAAATCCCTGCCCCCAACAAGGTTAGCACAACCTTTGGCATGACTTTTGTGGAATCTGATGGTCACTCAGCCTCTGATGGGCCCCCACCAAGCCCTTGGGCTCCTCATTTTACAGCCCACATTGGGGGCTCCCCACACCATGGCCATGTCTGAGCCTCCAGGATATGCTGCCCACACCTGTGCATTGTTCTGAGCTGTTCTTGGCAATTCATGCTAAAATCCACATACATATTAAACCTTAAACCTGGTAATTACCTCTGCCTCCAGAGAAAAACGGGAAAATGGATTATGCCATCGGGATGCAGCAGGATGTGGTAGCCAGGGCTGGCTGGTCAGCTTAAAAAAACAGGACCCCCTGGGCCCAGAGCCCATCTGGGTGTGACACAATGGGAAGGGGAGGGAAGACCCGGCTCTGCAGCAATCCTGAGGAATGGGCAAAACAGGACAAGCTCCAGGTGGGAAGTCCAAGCAAGCAGCAAGTGTGATGCCAGAGAAGCCAAATTAACAGCAAGAAGCTGCCACCCTTGCTTTTCCCTGCCTCTCTCCCATCTGTGCAGGTGGCATTTTGGGAATCCACAACCCTCCTGGCACCATCCCCACATCCTTCTCTTCCTCTCCTGGGGGAAATGCTACCTCTGCAGAACACATCAGCTTCTCTTCTTTTACCCAGCAAGTGTGAGCTACTGTGGCCGTGGTGACACACACGCAGCTGCTGTGCTGTGCTGGTGACACCAGGATGCCAGTCCTTCACTGGGAAGCCCCAGACACAGCTCTGTGCCCCATGGGAGGCAGCTCTCCCTCCCCAGGACAGCAGTAAATTGGAGTGCTACAGCTTTAAAGAAGTGTGTCTGCTCCTTGGCAGAGCTGGTGGCAGCAGGGAGAGCCAGAGGACACCTGCGGAGATCCTGTACAGCTGGGGAAGATTAGCCTTTTCCACTAGACAAGGCCCATTACCATGTTCCAATATACCATCACTTCCGCTAGGAGAGCCTGCAGATGAGATATCGATTGCAGTGACCCTGGACAAGCCCTTCACGGGAGCCTGGGAGGGCGGCAGACCAGCCCCATGGCAGAACCTATGGTGCAAAGAGGGGGTGCAGTTTCCCAAAGGCATCCCCAGGGACCTGAGGGTGACAAGGGGCTGCCTCAGAGCTGGCTGAGCTGGAGTGATGTGTGATGCCGTGGGGGGATGCACAGAAGAGCTTCAAAGCCCAGCAGTGACCCAGGTCCCTTCCCAGGGTCCCTCTGGGCTCTTCCCAGTCCGGCTCTGCCCTGGGAATGGGGAGTCCCCAGCCCGTGTTCACTGCCCTCACATCCAGGTGGGTGTTTTGGAAACAAGCCTGCCACCTTGAAAGGCCAAAATAGTCCCCCCCAAAATGTCTCTGCTGGGGAATTCCAGGTGGTTCAGGAGGTGCTCAGAGTGCTGCTCGCCCACTGCTTTTCTCTCCTGGCAGTCCCAGCCCCTGAAATATCTCCCTGAGACACAACGAGGTGGAAGGACACTGGGGAAACTGAAAAACCGCCAGATCTTGGGAACTGGAAGGGCTGATGGCAATTAAGGTCGCAAAGTGATTAAATATGTGGTGTCTGGCTCGCAGCACCCTATCACTGCAACGCCAAGGGGAAGCGCAGGCACTTCGGTGGGTCTCCTCTATCCTTTGATCCCATGATTTTTGAGAGGATTTTTCCTTCTCCAGGACTCCTACTGGGTTTGACTTGGCTTTTTGAATACACTGAGCTCTGCCTTACCAACACAATCCACTTGCAGCCCAGCTGGAAGCAGCAGCTGGAAGCTGACACACGATGCTCCTCCAAGGCTGATCTGTCATGTCCATCACCGCCTCTGAGAGCATTCCTGTGCTTCCTGGGGAGCTGGAGCTGCCATGGTAGAGCATCCTCTACCCTGAGCCAAAAACCTCACTGGACACTGCAGTGGGTGCAGAGAGACAGGGGCAGCCAGGACCCCCTGGGATCTGGGCTCCAAGGGCTGTGGTGTGAGTGCTGGAGGATATTCCAGGACAGGGAGTTAAATGGCCTTTTCCAGGTGATGATTTAAGCACCCAGCTGGCCCAATGAGCCCTCACGGAGCTTTTCCAGCATTTCTCCAGCTTTGAGGCACACAAGAAGCTTCTGCTGAGACACTTTGTTTAGTTGTTGTTTTGTTTGGGTTTCCTCCCCAAATAAAAGACGTCAGCTCCTCATTGCACCAAGTTCTTTCAAATTCCACTTTTCCAATGGAGACATCTACCATAGTCAAGGATGGGCATGGGAGGGAACTCTCACAGCTTCCAGGGCTACTCGTTGTCCCGTGGGCCAGCACAGCATCCGTCCCTGGTGTGCGGGAGGGAAGCAGCTCTGTTCCCACTGTTTTGTGGATGATTCCCCAGGAGATGGCTCCTGATGAGGTTCCAAGCCCTTCCCCCCACCTGAGAATGGGCTGCTGTGGGATGAATAGGGCTGGCTCAACACTGGGCACCTACGCCAGCGTGGCTGGTCAGCACAACCTGCTGACCACTAGCCCCACTGCGGGGTTCCGTGTGGAGCTGCATTTGTACCATGGATTTGCTGCTGAAAGCAATGGGATGAAGGGAATGGGGTGGCCCTGCAGAGCATCCCCCCCTCCCCATAGCCCACAGGGGTTGGACAGGCTCCACCAGCCCAGAAGACCATTTCTCTCCCCTCTCCTGACAGCACTCCGCTGCTTTCTCCTCCCAAGATGGTCGCTGCCAGTAACAGCAGGGAAAGTCACATCCAAGCTGGGAAAATAACATGTTATTTTCCCAGCTGTGATGTCAGAGCTTGTCACACTTGCTGGCTTGGCAGCAGGGTGGACAGGGCACGCCTGGACGTCCCCAAATGGCCACTTGGCCCGGCTGTCCCCTGAGGACTACTAAAATGCACCCTTTTTAGGTGGCAGCTCTGCTTTCGCTCCCCAAATG
>NW_008246054.1:5035915-5043301 GCF_000691975.1 Corvus brachyrhynchos
TTCCTGCTGCTGGGATGGGGCTGCCCAGCTCCCTGCTGTCACTCTGGGTACCACAGGAAGCAGCGTGGTGGGTGCACCCCAACTCCAGGGAGCATCTCTGGGGACACCCAATGTGGGGACATCCCAAACCATGTCCTTTCCCAGCCTCAGCAGTGCTGAGCACCAGCACATCCCGAGTGTTTGCACGGTTAGGAAATCCAGTCCTTTCCTCTCCTCTTTCCTTTCCCTCTGCTTCCACCACAGCTCCGGGTTTCCCTCGCTGAGCCACCCCTGCCTCCCAGCCAGGTGTGCAGCCTGAGCATCGGGAACAGAGGGTCCTGCACCCCTCCAGGCACGGTGGGAGACGGACGCGCTGCCCAGCCCGGAGCGAGCACTCCTCTCCTCCTGCAACACCACCAGGGAATATTTCCTGCATTTTTGTCTTTCCCGAGTCTCTCTCTTTTTTGTCTTTTTCGCTCTCTAAAACTCACCAGAACACCGCAGAGAGGACCAAACCCCATTAACCCCTAACCACCCAGCCCACCCCTGCAGCCCGGCGCCGACGTCCCTCGCTCCCCACCTTCCCCACAAGGTACCACCAACCCCCCACGTCCTTCGCAGCCACTTAATCCATTACCAACTTCACAAAGCCGGGCTGGGGGAAGCGCTGGGCCAGAGGAGCAAACAAACGAGGTAGGAATAAAGCCCGGCTCTCAATGCCGGACCCCGCGCGTGGCTGGGGGTTTATTTCTTTCCCCACTTCTCCGATGGACAAACCTTTTTCTTTCCCCTGATTGCATTTCACTTGCAGCCCCGTAACAAAGCCGTCACCTCCGCCGCCACTCCGCTCCAGGGAGACGAGTTACAATTACAAATTGCCACCACAATTAGTGCTACTTCTTAGAGAAATTAGAAAAGGGAGCGGGAGGCTCGCGTGCGATTGATTGCTATTCATCCTGCTTTACGGTGACCTTGCTCTGGAGACGATGATATTCCTTCAGCCTGGAAACCGGGATTTTAAAAAAAAAAAATTAATTGTAAATTAACAGTAATAACACACATTTCCTTTCAATTAATTTAAGCAGAATGAGGGGGCGTGAAGAGCAGGCGTTTGTTAAGGCCTGTACAGTTTAATTATTTTTTTTTTCCCCCACAAGATAATGTAATTAATTTATCTTAGAGGAGTCGGGGGGACATGGAGGATCGGGGAGAACAAAGCAGTTAACAGGCAATGGAAAAATTAAGAGCCCATTATGTAAATGCAGCGTGTTTTACAGCCCTGGAGTTGGGGAGGGGGGGGAGAAGGGGTCTGAGAAATAAGTAAAATAACGAGGCTGGCTGTGCTGGGGAAGGCTGCAATTAAGCAGGGCTGGTACTGGGGGGGCTGGTGGCACCCCACCGTTCAGGGGGAGCTTGTGCAGGGGGCTTGGTTCACCCCCAGAGCCCGAGTGAGGAAGGGGAAGAGCCCTGGGGTGCTGGGGGCTTTTGCCCCCCATCGGGGAGGGTCCTGCTCGACCGCACAGACCTCAGCGAGTTGATGTTGATGAAGCCAGTGGCATCGGCAGGCTCGTAGTCCCCTTGCACGTTCATGCTGCGGAGAGAAAGGCACTGTCACTGCGATGGGATTCCCGGGAGGAATTGGGGCTGCCCTTTGGGAAGGGAGAAGATGTGGGGGATCCCAGACCTGGCTGCTCTCAGCTGCTGCTGCCCCCTCATCCACTGGTGGCTGCAGGGGGCTCAGGTCAGGGTCCCTGCCAGCCCCCAGGGAAGGGCACATGGCTCAGGAGCAGCTGTCCCCAGGCTCCACAGGCCCTGCCAGAGACACAGCCCGAAATTTCCCTCCTTGGTCCCTCATGTGCATCAGCACCCTTCCTCCCCGTGCTCTGGCACCACATAGGGATGTTCACCCTGTTCCAGAGCAATCCTACAGGTATGGCTGTCCCAGAGCAGGCTCTAGAAAAGGGATGGGATCCTGGGCAGGAAACACTGCCCCAGGCATGAGCAGGACTCCAGGCAGGGACAGCCCCACACTGGTGTGGGGGTTTATGGACCTGGCAGCTGATTCCTCGGTGCAACACTGAGCACATTCCCTTCCCCAAGGCAGCAGCCACCCACTGAATCCCAACTCTGACAGTTTCCTACATCCCCAAAACACACGGCTCATTTCCCAGAAACCACAAACCTTAAAGGAGGAAGTGGAGGGAAATAAAGAAGAAAAGAAGAAAAAAAAAAGAGTTTACAATGATTTTACCTCCCCTGACGAGCTACAGAAAAACCTCTGTGCTTTTATTTTTGCTCATTCGAGTGGTTCTGACCTGCTCTATAATTACGTTACTTTCTACCTACTGTGCAGAGGCATTTCCACACAGCTCTGCCTCTCACAGCTTTCTCTCGGGTTCCTGTGACGCCGTCACTCAAAGGCTTTCAAACCAGCGATGTAGAAATCAAAAAGAAAAGGAAAATGGTTGGAGATGCAGGGAGAATAAGTGCCCCTGTTTTTCTCTCCCTCTCTCTTTTTCCGCCGTCCCACCCCCCTCCCATCCTCCTTTTTTTTCTTCCCTCTTTTTTTTTTTTTTTTTTAATACTTTATTCATTTAATCTCTCCAAGTGAGAGTGCGAAGCATAATGAAGGGTTGGGACGGATTATTAGGAGCTGTTGATTTTGAGGGGGAGGGAAGGGAGGAAAAAAAGCCAGAGAAGAGAAAGAGAGAAGATAATTTGACATTTACTCCGACTGATCTAAACTCATTCGGGTGTATTTATGGCTTATAAAGTGTTTAGAGAGATTGAAAGGGGTTGAGGGAGGGCTGAGAGGGGAGCGAGCAAGCGAGAAAACAACACGAAAAAAAAGGGAAAAGCAAGAGGGGAAAAAACCAATATTGACTTGAAAACATGGCTCGTGCTTCGGCTGGGCCCGTGGTGTCACCTGTGCCACTGGGAACGGGATGGGATGGAGTGGGATGCAATGGGATGCAACAAGGTGGGATGGGATACTGCAGGGTGGGATGGCAGGCTCGCTGTCGCCCCTCCTGTCCACGCTGACCTCCCAAGCTGCACTCACCTCACTAGCTCCTCGTTGTAGAGTGACCGTGGGGACTCCCTGCCCAGGATGTAGACCTGGCCCTTGAAGACAGAGAGGCGGACGGTGCCCACCACCGACTCCTGCGAGCGTCCGATGCACTCCCGGAGGAACTCACACTCAGGGCTGTGCCAGAAGCCTGAGGACAGGAGATGGGGTCAGCAGGGGCTTGGGGAAGGCCAGAGGGGCCTGGGATCCCAGGTGGTACCCCGGGGCATCCTAGGGTGGTCCCCAGGCTAAGTCTTGCAAGGGTAATTTTCAAGGGAAGGGATACAGTTGCAGGACTGGGAGAGGAAATGAGATGCTCAGACACACAGGTTCAGCCATGAGGGATGGAGACCTCATGTGTTTCCCTTCTCCTTGGTGGCCCTCAGGATTCACTGGGAGAAGAGGATGGAACAAACTAGAAATGGGCCGTGGGGCCATCGTTGTTCCAGCTCTGCTGGGCAGGGCTGATCATGGAAATGAAAAGATTCGTTAAGGAGGTATGAAATTACCCCTCAAAACTCACCACTTTGGGAAGGCCAGGTGGAGACAGACAGATGGACACAGAAATGGGGGGGGATCAGCTCCCAGCCCCCCAGGAAGGGGATGAGCCATTCTCCCCTGGGATGGACAGAGAAGGGATCTGCCCCAAAGGGCCAACCCCAGCCCATGGACTCTGCTCAGGGGGATGCAGCTCCACAGCAGTGCTTCACCCCCCAGCAGCTTTGGGGAGGGAAACCCACTCAGCAATGGGGGTCCCAGTGGGGCAGTCACCCCAGTGGTTCCCATTCCCTACCCCAGAGGGATGCAGAGCAGAGTGCTCCCCCCAGATCACACAGCCTGGGCTGACATGGGGGCCGCATCGGGCTGTGCTTTGGGGCACAGGTGTCTCGGCAGCCCCAAGTGGGCTCCCCACCTTCCCAGCCCCCCCAAAGTCAGTGAGGCTCAGCTTGTCCCTGCTGCTGCTTGTGGGGAAGTTTGACTTGTTCCCCCTCTGGTCCCAGCATGAGGAGCTGGTGGGACACAGGGAACCAGTGCTGGCACCCCTGGAAAACACCATCTAACCCTGCTCCAGTGGGGATGGCAGCCCCTGGCAGCCCAAATCCCCTGAGCTGAAGCCCAGGCTGGGTGTTGGGGTGATGTGCAGTCATACCACGGCTCCCCAAAACACATCCTGGGGGAGCAGCTGTTGGTATTGCAGGTGCATGGCAGGGCTGTGGTCCTGCCTGCCGCCCCCATGCCCCCTCCAGTCCCTAAGCAGGGTTATTAGCCAGGGAGTCCTCGGAGACCGGGAATAAAGCCTGGGAGATGAAGAAGGAGATAGAGGTGGAGAAAGAAAGAGCCCATTCACTGCCCTCCGGTCATCCCCAGGTTTTATCTCTCCCATCTCGCACCGGTGCCCTCTCACCTTTCCCTTCCCAGCTGGGCTCTGGGGCCAAAGCCATTAAAGAAACAAACAATTTCTTTTGTTGTTTGGCCTCGCCAGCCCCTGAGCAGGGCCATATCCTGCAGCCTTGTCCCCGGGGTCTATGTGGCCCTGCTCCAAGGCACAGCACCACAGCCCTGCAGCCCCTCACCACCAAATCCACCTCCCTGAACTGACCCCCCCCAGCTGCTCCACCATACTATGGCCGGGGGATTGGGGACCTCTTCCCAGGGGGTTCAGGGACCCCTGTCCTGAAATCAGCACTGCCATGCCAGTAGGAACCCCGGCTCCAGGCAAATACGCTCCTTTTTTTGGTAACCACCCTCCAGGTACAACTCTTCAAATATCAGGATGGATGTAAAAATCCCTGTAAAAATAAACCCCAGACACATTAAAATAATAACCAGCTGCTTGAGTCCTGACTCTGACAGCTCCAGGTGGGAGAAAGCATCCCCCCCCTTCCCGACCCCCCACTGCAGACACTGGAAGCGATCCCCCCTTAATGACCTTCCCACCATCCTGCCCTAATCACGGCGCAGGCAGGGGGACAATGGCATTTCCGCACCTGGGAAGGACGGGAGCTGGCTTCAAAGCCACCTCTCCACAATGGGATCAATAGGAACAGGGGGAAGATAAACACTAATTCTCCTAAAAACTGGACGAGCTGCAATAATGAGGTGTTAAAGGAAGGTGAGCTTGAAAGCCTGGCCTCCGGCACGGGGGACCCAGGGGACCCCCGGGGTGCTTAGCGTTGGGGTTGTTCCTTGGATTCAGGATGGGCTGGCAGGGAAGTCTAGGACCAAGCTGGAAATCCCTGGGGATTCAACATGTGGAGCCAGGGAAACAGCAGCCTTTGCCTGGCAGAGGTGGGAAGGGAGAATTTAAACCATGCTTCCCTGAGTGGCTCTTTAACCTGGTGGCTGCACAACAAGTGAGTGGTTAGGAATAAACAAACAAACAAACAGGTTTATGCCTGAACAACAACAAAAAAAATAGTCAAAATAAAGGCAGCCCAGGTCAAAGTCTAATAAAAATGGCCAGAGGCAAGAATGGTACCAGAGAATGAGTGAGGGCAGGGGCTGTGATCCAAGAGGAAGGTGACAAAGACCTCTGTGGCCCCTGTCAGGCCCTAAAATGTGATTTAAGCAGCAAAGGGGCTCAGGCATTAAATGCCAGGTGCTCAGTCATTAAATGCCAGGTGCTGAGAAAGATACAAGAGGGAATGTCCTTGGAGGGGAAGGTGACAAGCACTGGCACCAGAAACTGCAGCGGAGAAAATAGCCTGACCTGGTCCTACTGGATCTGCTGCTGCCCAAAGCCTGAGCTCCCACAGTCAGGTTATTTCCAGGGTATCTTCCCATGGAAGATCCCATAGGAATCACGCCAGCCCTTGTGGTTAGAAACATCTGAAAGGTGATGGGAGGAGGAGCTGGGAGGCTGAGAAATCAGGGCCTGTAGACAACAAACGTTTGGCCATGGGGCAGGAATCTCCCTGGTGTGGGGCCTCCAGGATGACAGCTCTGAACCAAGGACCCAGCTGTGGGCAACAGGGTTTTGAGACCACTTAGGGCATTTTGGGCAAATCCTACTTCCTTCAATTTAGCACCAGGGACTGGGGTCAGGGTGGATCCATGGAGCAAACACTGAGCTGCGACCTCTCAAACTCAAGCCATGATCTGGAGCTGCAGCTGCTCCACAGGAGGAAGGACACAGGGCTTCACTGCTGTCCTTCACTGCCGGGGTGAGCCGGTATCCTCTCATCCCTTACAGCTCCCAGCCCTCTCCAGGCAGCGCTGTCCTGTCCCAGACCGGGAGCCCCAACCCGCAGTGCCCCTGTGTGGGCTGTGCACCACATAGCAGAGCCGGGACCCTCCATCCCCCGGCACCTCGAGAGTCCCCTGTGCCACACTGCCAGGGCACAGGGACAGCTCTCCAGCTTCAAATCCTGTGGCAGGGTTTTAAGTTTAAAGTTTGGGTGCCCCATATCGCAGTGTGCACGAGGCAAAGGCAGAGGTGGAAGGGATTGGAGGGGAGAGCTGGGGAAAGGTGACACGAGAGGGGGCAAAAGAATGGTGAATTACATCTGAATGTGCTAGTTGGGATGAAGTGGTGGCATGGGGCTGGGAGAGATGCCATGAGCAAGCCCTCATGGAAGATGGCATTGCCTCCCAAAAGCAGGCATGGCACTCCCTTGGCAGGAAAGCATGCAGAGCGTGGGGTTTTGCTCAGCCCAAACACATCTTTCTCCCCAGGAGCAGCCTCAAAATCCACACCTGGACCTGAGTTTTACAACCAGTGGCACCTGCAACCTCCAGCAGCAACGAGGGAGGAGGAAGGCTGGGAGGCTGTTGTGGTGGCAGGACTGGACTGTACGTACCATTGTACACCAGCTCCGAGAATTTCAAGGAGAGCCCCTGCTTGATTTTCCGCACTTCCCGATCCATGGTGAAGGCCTCGATATCTAAATGCGCATGGTATAGGATCGTTCCTGCTGGGGTCTCATAGATACCTAGCCATTTTTCCAGGCAGGGGGAAAAGCAGAAAAAGAGAGAGAAACGAATGAGACCAAAACTGTCAGCAAATGACAAAAAATAATGACTTGGCTGACAGAAGGAGCCGTGGTCGAGCGCATTCAGTCTCAGCTCGCTGTAAAATGCATCTGTCATTATATTCATGCTGGGGCCGAGACAGTCCACTCCGCACCTTGCGGAGAAAATTTCTAGATTCCCCTCTTTGAAGAGGCACTCTGACGAGGCTAAATGACAGGGTTTGGGAACCGATCCCCCCACCCATCCGTGCCCAACGGTCTGCAGCTGAAAACCTGTAATTAACAGAACGAGCGGGGCACAGGCGTGGGGAGCGCAGGGCCTGAAATACCCTCCTCTCCCCTCGGCTGGTGAGAAAGGGCCCCGCGCAT
>NW_008246054.1:5043333-5048341 GCF_000691975.1 Corvus brachyrhynchos
CCCCCATTGCACAAGGCCTGGGGATGGAAGATGCTTAATTATTTCAGCAAGCTGCTCCTTTGTTCCAGGCGTTCAGGGCTTGTTTTGTGCATGATGTGGTTGTTTGGTGTTTAAATACAAGTATGGACATCCAGTGCTCCCATCCGTGTTGGATGCAGGTGGAAATGCTGAGCTGGTTTGGCAGTGAATATGTGATGGGAAAAGCTGTAACCTGTCCACAGGCAGGGCTGCTCCACCAGCATATCCCCATCCCCTGCCTGCCTACAGGGATGGTCCCTTCCCAGTGCTGGGCATCTGCTATGACACACTCATGGGAATGGCAAAGGGCACAAAGGAACCCTGTAGGAAATTGTACCCTCTGAAAGAGATGTGCCCCCAAACAGCCCCAGCCCCAAGAGAGGCTGAGGGGAGCCCACAGGGCTCAGAACTTCACCAGGCTCTGCTCTTTCAGTGCCCTGGAGAGTGGCACAGGCTCAGCATGTCTTGTCCTAGTGCGGCCACAGTCCCACGGACACAACGGGAGCCACAAGCGCAGCCGCCCAAGCCTCTTCCATCAGACCTCATCCCAAGCAGCGACCACAATTTCAGCATCCTGCAGGCACATAACAGAATCCGACCGTCCCAAAGGAGAGCCAACCCCTCCTCCCCAGCCACCCCAGTGATGCTGCAGCCCAGTCCCTGGGGCAGCTCAGGTGCTCACCAAACATCCATTCCCTCAGGGCTGTGGGAGCAGACAGCCGAGTTAACACCAAACGCCAGCTGTCCCCATGGGCACGGCAGGGGCACAGAGAGCTGCTCTTTGTCCCCTCCAGCCCCTGACTGTGGAGCTGAGCCCACCACTAACACAACTGATATTCCCTCTCCTTCCCCTTAGGAGATGTTAAAGCCATTTTAGACTGAAGATTTGGGTACATGCCTTGACCCCCACCTCCTGCCCATCTGCGGGTGCTGGAGGACAGGACCAGAGAGTGTCAGCTGGGGCAGAGGGGAGGGCAGCTGACAGCCACTCTGCAGCCTCGCCGCTGCCGAGGAGACAAGAGACACCTTCAAAGTGACACTTGCAGCATCTCCAAGTGTCTATTTTCATCTCCCCATGTTTACAGGAAAAAGACAGAGGTGTCAGCACTGCAGCCCAACGATGCTTCAATCACCCCATAATTACTGCTGGGGAAGGGGGGACCGGAGCAGGGGGGATGTGGAGGGGGGCAGCCAAGGAGACAGCTGCCGCTACTTAAAATTTTCTAATTTGTAACCTCGGCTGTCACTTCACCTCCATCCGAGCAATTTTGCTGCTCTGAGTGCAGGCTGTCACTCCCGACGTCATCGTGGGACAGGAAGGGATGTGGTGCCTTCCCGAGGGCAGTGCTGTGCCCATGGGAAAATGCTGCCCAAATGTCTACCCCTGGTCCAGGTCCGGGGCTGAGCCTGGAGGCCGAGTTTGGCCTGGTGTGTGTTCATTGCAGGGAAGGGGTTTTCCACTTTCCTCCTCCATCAGCTCAGCGCATCCAGAGGAGGAAAAGGAGAAAGGAGGAGAAAGCCAAGGGGAGGAAAAGCCCCAGCCGACGGCAGCGCTCAGCTTTTGGCAGCGGCCGCCACCCCTCCTTCCCTCTTCCTCCCCACTGATTTCATTTACTCCACTTAATTAGCCCCCCTTCGGAGTTAAAAAGATAATTTGATAATGAGGATGTGAAAGGGAGGGAGAGGCAGGGCCGTGCTCCTGCAGCCCAGAGCCCCTGGCCCAGCCGTGCCCCCCGACCGGCTGGAGCGCTGCTCCTGGCACCCTGTAATTAGCCACCCTCCTCCCACTAAAACAAATATGGCAAAACCGAGTTAATGGGGCTTAAAAGGCTGGTGCGGGTGCGTTCCATGCGCCCCTCGCCCATTAGGCCTTAACGAAGTTCAATTAGGAGCTTAGTAAAAATCAATGCAAATGAATTTTTCTCTTCTCTGACGTCCTGGGACTGGAGGATGAGGGAGAGAAGGCACCTTCACTGCCACCTCCATGACAGGGAAGGCTCTGGCCACGCTGCTGCCTGCCTGTGCCTCAGTTTCCCCTGCAGAACCCCAAATCTGTGGGGCCACTGCACACTGCTGGGATTTAAGGGATTGTCTCCTCCAAGCCCAGCTCCCATCTCCTGCACCATTGATCCTAAACCCATTTTGGGTCCAAAATGCTCCAGGCAGGGGTAGGGTCACCGGGGAGATGGTGCAAGTACCCACAGCACCCTCCTGTTCCGGCCTGCTCCCATCCCAGCTCTCCATCTCTCCCACAGAGCAGATTTCTGGGAGGTTTCTCTTAATCCCAAGAAGCCAACCAGTGGCAGGATCCTGCTCAAAGCAAGGGGGGAGACTACCCCAAGGTCTCATCCCCGCAGTGCTGTCCCCAGAACCCCTGCTCCTCCCGCATCTGCACAAACATGGCAGCGATCGCTCGGCGATGTCACGCAGGAGACAGACGTGACAGTTAAATGGGGTTTAGAGAAATTATTAAATGCTGGAAGGGTCACTAGAGCCTGTCAGTGGCTCTTAAAAAAATAAAATAGATTTTGACAAATTACTCAGCATCCTGCATGCAAATGCACAGGCTGGCGCGTGCAGGTTGGGGTTGGGGTTTTTCCTGCCTTCTTTTGGTGTTAATTTGATTATTCAAACCAAATCAAATGATTTGGGGATTTGTTTCTTGCCTTTTGCAGTGGATGCCGGTGCCCTGTGGTGGGGAGGAAGACCGCAGGCTTAGTCTAACCAAGATATTTGCTGTTGTCCTGCGCAGAGGGCAAGTTTAAAGAAAGGAAGCATCTAATTAGGTATTAATGAGATATAAGACAAAAGATTTGGAGTAAGGAGTTGGGAAATGATGCTGAGCCACCTCCTTACTTAGTTTTGCACAGGGCAGCTCTCTGCCTCCAGAGGTTTCCAGTGAAACTGATCCCAATGGAAGATCAATATTAGGAGTCACGGCCTCAAAAATGTGTAGATAAATCAAATATTCGCTTTTTTACAAAAAACCAAACAGTAGCTTGCATCAGCTTCCTGTGGTTTGTACAGGTATTAGAGAGTCTGGCACCATCCAGGACCTTCCATGAGCATCTCTCCACACCAGCCCACAGCCTGGTGTGTTTCCCACTGGGGTCAGGTCTCACTGGAGGCACTGGGACCCAGGGCTGGTGCCAGCAGTGGCAGCGAGTGGGCAGCTACTGTCATTAGAGAGCAACAGGAAGTCCCTGTCACAGGGAAATCTCTGCCAAAAACTGATGGGGAAGGAAAGGTTGAGGGCTGCTGGTGTGACCTGAACCAAAGCACCCCAGGATTACTGAGCACCCACCATATCCCACCAAAAAGTGGTTTTCCCACTTTTTTGTCTTTTTAGGGCAGGGTGGACTCACCTCTGGACTTCATCCCAACGAAGCGATTCTCCACGATGTCGATGCGCCCGACCCCATGCTTGCCCCTGTGAGGAGAAGGGAGGTTGCAGCAGTCCCAGAGTGGGACACAGGTGGCTGTGAAAAGTGGGTCAGAGGGGTGGGCAATGGGGAAAAACCCCCAAATGACAGCGGGCCAGCCCCTGAGCAGCACTGCAGACCATCAGTAGAGACCTCAGATAAGGCACGTGACAAGGAAATTGATTTTTCTCTCCACCAGTGCCACAGGCAGCTGTGGCACCCAGGCCACTGGAAAATAAACTGGGCAAGGAGACAGGACATGCCACAGCTATATTCCCAAAGTAATTTTAAAACCACTTAATAACCATTTAAAAAGTGAGCTACATGGAAAAGTTCATTCCCATTCACCACCAGGAGGATGAAGGCAGAGAGACAGAGGAGGCTGGCCAGGCACTGGGTGGTACTTAGGAGGAGTGGGTGCCCTCATGGGTGCTGCTGTATTTTTGGGAAAACTCCTGAGGATGGCTCTGTGCCAGCAGCAGCAGAAGCCAGGCATGGGGTGGCACAGGAAAGAAAACCCCAAAGAAGCTGCTGCTGTGGAGAGAGGAGTAGAAAAAGGGCAATGAACCTGGCCGGCAGGTCTCCATGGCACAAAAAAGTCAACTCTCCACACAAAAGGGACACTGAGCCCTCTCAGGGAGGCAGGGTGAGGCAAGATGTGAGAGCAGGGGGTCCAGGACTGAGCTGGGACAACAAGTAAAGGGTGCCCTGCAGTGGGCAGGGCAACTGGGGCACACAGGCAGCCCAGAAAGTTTTCAGAGGGCTTCTTAATCCTCTTCATGCACAGTGAGCAAAACCCTGGGGTAATTATACCCTCGTGCTCCTGGCCGTGGTGCCCAGCTCTGCTTCCTGGCATTTATGGTACAACTGGGACACAACTGGGACCATCCCATCGCTGACCACCATCCCTGGGCTCATCAGGATGTGTCTTGTGCTAGCACCCTGCTTCCACCCCACCCTGGGGATGCTGCCCTTGTCCCCTCTGCCAGCCGGACAGGCTGGCACTCACGCGATGTCGTTCAGGTACACAAAGAGCTCCAGGGCTGAGGAACGAGTGGCTCCATCCCCAGTGTTGGTGACCTTCACTGGGACACCTGCAGAGGCAGGGAGAGAGGACGGGCAGGATCAGCCGGTGTCAGGATCCCCCCGGAACATCATTCCATGGGCGTTAAATAGATGTGACAGATATGAACTCTAAATAACTTCTTAAAAAGGCATATCCAAGCTGGTGCGAGGGGGAGGCGAGGGGAGGGGGACCCACCTCGGGAGAGGAGCGAAATAAATAAATAAGAAAGGCCATAAAAACGTCACCCCCCCTTTTCCTCTCTCTTCTCCCTCTCTTTTTTTTTAGGGCCTGTGAAATTGCAACCAGGCCCTTAACTAATTGAATTTCACGCTCCGCAATTGTCTTACAGCGCAGCACCTTCTGTCCCACCAGCCCTTGCCGGGGAGGGGGGACAGAGTGACAAATGTGTGCTCCCCCTCCTTCCCTCGCCAGCATGGGGGGTGTCTGGGGGGGACCCCCACACCGGGGCACGGCTGCTCGCACACGCACGCACACGCACCCC
>NW_008246054.1:5048356-5052603 GCF_000691975.1 Corvus brachyrhynchos
TTATTGCCTCTTTTTTTTTCCCCCCCCCCCTTAAATTTTTTTTTAAGGGCGCCGGGCAGGAGCAAAGCAGAGCGGGGTGGTGGGGGGGATGCTGAATAGAAAGAGGCATTTTTCTTTAGCGGTGTGAAATGAGCAATAAATGTATTAGGAAGCTGACAAGGGGGCTGCGGGGCCCACAAAGAAAAGCGGTGCGGAGTTGGAGGCTAATCCCCCCTCCATCTGCCCTCCTCATTACCATTTAACGAACTATCAGTTGCCAATCAGCCTCAATGCCTCCCTTTCTAGTCTTTATTATATAGGCGCCTGCAAGAGCCCTGTCTAGTGATGGGGGCTGTCAGCTCCCCCCCACTGCCTCCCCCTTAAACCCCCTATTTTCCAGGGGTTTATAAACTCAGTTGTAAATTGCTATTAAATGTAAACTCGCGGCAATAATGAACCTTAAGCTGCTTCTCGGCGCAGGCCCCCCCACCCCGCGCCCTCCCCTCGCCCCAGCTCTTTCTCTCCGCATCCTCCACCGGGATATTGGCCGGGGTCCGCTCGGCGAAGAGCCGACGTTGTCGGGGCTGTTGTTGCTGAAAGCTGCTTAGCCTTTGAAATAGTTAATAATTAGATTAAAACTTCAAATAAATTAACTAGGGGCTGAATGGGCTGCCGGGAGGGGGGCTGCTCCTTGCAGGGGGATCATTATAATGGAGCAGGAAGGCTGGCAACGGGGAGGGGGTATCCCCTCCCAGCGGGGTCTCCCCCCAGCCTGTGCCAGGCTCTCCACTGCTGCCAGGATGGATGGTGGCACGGGAATGGCCGTGGCTGGCAGAGGTGGAGATGCTGCTCAGTGTCCCCTCTTCAGTGATGGCTCCGGGTCTGTGCTCTGCCGTGTGTCCCCAGGGGTGTAATGGAGCATCCCTGTCTCCTTTATGATAGCATCACTCCTGCTGGAGTGTCTCCCCAGCTGTTACACTGGCCAGCATCACCTGCATGTCCCCAGAGCCACCTGTGTGCCACCTGCAGGAGAGGGGACCCTGTGCCCACTGCACCTTGATGGTGGGTGAGGGGGCTCAGACCCCTTTCCGCTCTCAGGGGGGTCCCAGAAAGCCCCTGAGATCTAACCAGACCCTCTGCACACCTCAAAGAGCCCTGGTGTGCTGCAAGCACCATCCTCAGCCCCGATGTCACGAGTCAGGGCTCACCCATCTGCCCCCACCCTGGGGATGCTCCCAGCTGCCAGGGAACCCCAGTTCTGGCTGGGAAGTGGGGCTTGTCTTGGGGGCCCAGGGACGAGGGTCTGGCAGCAAGGAGGCTCTTACCCCGCTCAAACTTGATCTCCAGCACGTCTGGGGTGTCGGGAGAGTTGGCCGGATCACAGGTCTTCGTGTAGAGCCCGGGAGGAGCCTGGTTCTGCAGGGAGAGGGAGAGAAGAGGGACAGTCATGGCATTGCCATGGCCAACACTGCTGGCAGCCCCAACCCTGGAGCGCACACCCCATCCCAAAGCGCATCCCCCATCCCAAAGCACAGGACCAGCACAGCACAGCACTGGCGCTTACCGGGGGCCCTGGGAACAAAGGGGTTGGCAGAATCAGCCAATTTTTCCCCTCAACTTGATCTCATCTTTTCCTCCAACGCCCCCACAGCTGGAGGCGGGATGGCTGCGGAGAAGCAAGTCAGGCAGGGAAAAGCAGGACGCTGGCAGCGAGCGGCGGGGCGGGCGGGCACCCGCGTGTCCCTGCACCACGGCCGGGCTTATTCGGCGCTGACCGAAAAAACTAATGAGGAGGCCTGACCCCAGCAGGTGCTCCCGGCACACCGGCTCTTTCATGGTGTCCCCGGGGTTAATACACACGGGCGAAAATAGAGCAACAAAGCAAAAACCCATTTCAGAGCACATCAACCTTTATGTATATTTTTTTTCCTGAGATTTATAGGGAAGAGGCATTTTATCTCCATCAGAGGCAGGCCAGCAGAGGCTCGGGTGCTGATGGTGAATTGCTGCAATTGAAGTGCGTGCCAGAAGAAGCGAGGGGAAATATAATATAAAAAAGCTTTCCGTCCCGGAGAGCAAATGCTTTGCAATTTCACGTGGCCCCTCGGCACTCACCCATGATGCAACTGCACAGGCTGACCCCAAAATACTTTCAGATCTGTGTTTGCAAAGTCCTGTCTCCAGAGGGACTCCCCACCCAGCCACAGGTCCAGGAGGTGGAGGGGGAATGGAGGCACAGAGTGCCCAGGGCATGTGCAGCACCATGGAGAGTCAAGCAGCCTTTTAAAGGGTGGCAAACTGGTATTTCCCTGCCAAGCCCAGCTGGACAGAACTGGAGCTCTGGGCATCTCTGGGCAGTGGGGCCCTGCCTGCACCCACGCGCCCAATGCCTGGGCCATGCTCTCCCTGTTCTTCTTTTCCTTTTTAAAGCCCAGACTTCTGCTCACTTAATCAAATCATGGAATAATTTGGGATGGAAGGGACCTTTAAATGTCCCTTTTCCTCCCTTCTCTTGCTTTCCAGCAAGGAAAAAAATGATAAGGTATAAAGCAAGTTAGGAAAAAAAGCCCCGTAATAATCCAACCAAAAGTGATTGCTCTAAAAAAATATTTAAGCTTTTTAAAGGGAAAATTAATTTCTCTACAGAAGAAGTTTTCATCAAAAATGTTTCCAGACAGGCAATAAGAATTTTAGTGAAAACTTCCATTTATTTTGGTCCAAATGTATTTATATTTGCTGGATCACTGCCAGCACCTGAGGGAAGCCCACACAGCTGCAAGCACCCCATCCCACCCTCCACACTGGGGGGGGGGTACCCCTTGCCTCACCCCAAACCCCGGAGCGCACATCCCAACACCAGCCACAGCCAAATCCTGGGAATACAGACATAGCTTCCCAAGCACTCACTGCAGCACCCCCCCTCAGTTCCCACTTTATGTCATTTTTGCCCCTTTCCCTCGTTTTAAGGGAGAGGCGCTGGCAGGCAGGCGCATCTCCCCTGTGCCCCCACGCACAGATTACACGGGCTGTGGATTTCAATTTTATATCGTCTGCCCTTTCCTAGCCCTGATCACACTTATTAACTAGATGAACCTGTGAGAGATGATGAAAAACTTTGAGTTCAAAAGGAAAAGATGGAGGGGGGTGGGAGAAAAAATACGGGAAAGTATTAAAAACTCTTTACTAAACATTGGAAGTCAAAGTCAGGTAGTTTCCAATTTTCCGAGCCAACTATGAAAACCCCTATTAAATAAAATAACTAAATAGAAATAAAAGTGACATTTGGCTTGCATTCCATCATTACGGTGCGAGCCTGTCCTCTTTTTATTCTCTCTCCTAAAAGCACAGTTCAAATGACAAATAGTTTGTTGCAGTGTATCAATGCCTTCTATTTATCCCTCCCCGCAGGGGGGCTAGTCCTGCGATGTCATCTTTAAAGGGGAGAGAGGAAAAAAAAAAAGGGGGGAAAAAAAAAGGAAGAGTGTGTGGAAAGTGAGAGAGGGAGGGGGGAAGAAAGAAGCAAGAAAAACGGGGCAAGAAGAGAAGAAATTGGAAGCAAATGGTCCATGAAGTAAACCATGATGCAGAGCTATCGATGCCGCAAATGGTTTATTCATCCGGCTGATATTGTTGTGCCCGGGACTGAATGAACTCTTTCAGAGTGCCATATGAAGTTAAAGCAAGTAAATTTCTATCTTTCTCCACATTAGCTGCCTCATTGCCCTTCAATCGGGCCTCACAGAGGCAGAAAATAGCTCAACCATCTGCTTTCAAATCCCTGCGTTTGGCAGGTCCCGAGGGTTTGGGGAGGGGAGCCCGCCGTGCCTGGCACCCCGGATCTTGCCACGGCCACCTTGTGCCCAGCACCGCTTCCCGGGCCGGGGAAGGGGACAGCAGTGACAGAGACAGCAGTGACACCGCGCTCCAGGAAGCCACCTCCCAGCTCTGTCACAGGGTGAGGTGCCCGAGCAGAGGATGCTCAGGGATGGGGTCAGGGCACTGGTCAGCCCCATTTCCAAGCTGGTTTTGGGAAGGGAGCGGGCTTGGCAGAGCCTGGGTAGTGGGGATCTTCCCCGAGAGAAGAGGACAGGTGCTGGGTGCGGCAGGGTGGGTCAGGATGGGTGCGGGTCAGTCCGTGCTACCTTCAGCTAAAGACATGAACACCAACCCGGTGCCAACCACTCTCCGGGAGGCGAAGACCCCACGGGAACCCGGCTCTGCAAAGCCTGACCCACAGACACCCCTCTGGAGGACACCAGAGGAAGAGC
>NW_008246054.1:5053248-5057926 GCF_000691975.1 Corvus brachyrhynchos
CGATTACCTTGGGGTTCTCCAGGATCCCGGCTTCGTAGCTGCAGCAGGCAGGGAAGGAGAGAGAAGTCACTGCAGCGCCTGCAACTTGCAACCCCAAAACCCACCCAGACGAGACCCCCACTCCCACCCACCCCGTGAGGATGGACATAAATACACGTTATGGGATTTCCAGGGCATTTTAGCAGCAAGCCTGCAAGGAGAGCCAGGCTTACGAGAGCCCAGGAGATGGAAGCTGCCGCATGGAATGTGGACAACTGGATAGAAAAGGAGGATGGAGGATTTGGAGTTGCCCATGGTCAGCATACGGTGGGGCAGCCTGGGACAATGGATTGCAAAGGGCTGTTCTGGACATGTAGGATGGAGGGGACTTGGGCCCCAGACCCCGGGTCCTCACCTCGTAGGACCTCCTCACCTGCCCAGCTCCTCACCTGATGTGCATTAGATTCTCATCCATGCTCCAGGGCATCTGAGGTGTCACAGGCACTGGGATCCCATGTTTCTGCCGGGAGGAGAGTGGGGGTAAGACAGCCTGCAGGGAAAGCCAGCCCTCACTGACACTGGTTCCCAGCAGGAGCAGCCCCAAAACCACGAAGGCACAACCCATGGCCACCAGCAAGGCAGCACAGAGCAAGGTGGACTCCTGTGTTCCTGACCCTGAGCAGCAGCAGCTCCCACCACAAGGGCCACCTCAACAGGGACATCAGGGACACGGTGTGGCTACCCCCCCCCCCCTGCCACAGGCTGAGAAGGGGCCCCAGAGCACCCCATGAATCCCAGAGATGGACACACCAGCACAGACGTTGTCTACTTTTCCTAGGTCCAGGGCCAGGATGGTGGAATGCTCTCAGGTATGTGGTGGGATGGTTGGGGTGTTCTTTGCAGGGCCAAGAGCTGAACTCAATGATCCTGTGGGTCCCTTCCAACTCAAGATGTTCCACAATTCTATGATTCCCCCAGCCAGGCTTCTCAGCAAGGGGAAGTGACACAGGGACACAAGTCCTCAAATCCACAGGATGCTCTAGAGCCTAAAGAGGGCTAATGCTCTGTCATGGGGGGAGAGCAATGCATCCCCACAGCCTCATGCAAACACGTGGTGAAGCAGAGACACCCCAAGCAGGCGGCAGTGTCCCCCTGAGCCCGGGCACCTCGAGCACACCATGCCCGGGGATGTGTGGCCCCACACCAGCTGCCTCCCTGGCACGATGCAGCGCAGAGCCCGGCTCCCTAACAAGGTCACCAGTGTGCTCATTTATCCACTGACATTTCAGTGGGGGAAATTGCCTGTGAAGACGAGGTGAATTCGTGGGGGAATTAGCGGGAAAGGTGATGGCAGCAGGCTGACAACTGGAGCCAGTGGGGACATCGCCCACCCTGCTGAGACACTGAGCCACGATGGGCTGGCTGTGGGACAGCCACAGCAAGACAGGGATGGAGACAGCGGCTTCCACTGTGCCTTGATGTGTCTGTACAGCCTGGACATTGCTGGGCAGCTCTGGCATTTCAGTGTCACCACAGCAGGGACATCAGTCAGGGCCTCAGCCAGGAACAGAGGAGCAGGGGCCGAGCGGAGGTTTCTTGTTTGCCAGGAAGGGGGGAAGGAAATGCTTGTGGTTGTTACATCACAGCCCTCAAACCATCACCTGAGGTGGGAACAAGGTTCTGAGATCTCCTAATGTTGCAGAGGGACTGACTCAGCCCTGCTCCTGGGGGGACATGGCCTCAGGCTCTTGGGTTCTGATTTGCTGGTCCCCCACTATCATTCCAGTGTAGGGCCCACTGGAACCCCCCAATATCCAATCTAGACCTCCTCTGGCACAAGTTAAGGCCATTTCCTCTTGTCCTATCTTGTACTTGCGAGAAGAGACCCACCATTGGCACACCCATCTCACCTGGAGTGTACAAATCCATCTTTCAGACCTGAATACCCAGAGATCCTGAGCTGACTCGTGTCCTCTGCCAGCCCTCTCCTGCCTCTGCCTCCTCCTGGCAGCTGGGGAAGCCAGTGCTCCCCAACCCATCCTCACCCCATTTCAAAGAGCATCCTCCAAGTCCAGACCCAACATCTACTGAGCCTAGGCAGCCGTGGCTGGAGCCAAAGGTGCCAGGACCAAAGCGGGATTTTGTTCTCAGCATCTGTCTCACCTGGCTCTGTCTGTGGCAAGGCTAATCCTGGAGCAGCATCCGGGAGAGCTTGGCTGTTCTCATTAAGGTGTGTGAGGATGAAGCAGCTGGTGGCAGGGGGGGGGGGGGGGGGGGGTGGCTCCAGCCCCTGGGCAGCAAATCCATGGCAAGAGCTGTGCCACGGTAAAACAGATCCTCACTTTCCCTGGCACTAATGGAGCCCCAAACATCATCATTTTACAATCCCCCAGCACCAAGGTGAGCATATCCAGGTGCTCAAAGGACCTGGCCATGCATCTCCCTCTCCTAAGGATGAAAAAGAAGGGAAACCACCTTTTTTTGTAACAGATAACCAGAGACTGAGAAGTACTAAAAGCCTCACCCCACAACCTTTTGCTCTTGGAACGGGGCCCCCAGTCCATTTCATTTCCCTTTCCCCTCCTTCCAAACAAACAAAACAATCCCCACAGCCAAACAAAACCCCCAAACCCAAAACACATGTTCCATTTTCCATATAATAAAACCACAGTGCTCTTAATAACTCCCCTATTTGACAATTTGTTTGGCAACATATGGAAAGCTCTCGTAAACTCTCCCCTTCATAATACAACGGCAGATGGCAAACACAATCCTCAACACGCCGCTCTCTCCCGGCAGCCCTAAGGGGCTCAGAGGGCTCCTCACCCCATGCCACATCCCTCCAGCTCCACACCTCGCCTTCCCAGAGATTACCCAGGCAGCTTCGATGGCAGCTATTTAAAAACTGAAGCAATTTTCTGGTTTATGCACAGAGCTGACTTTTCCCTTTTGATTGATTGAGCCGAGTTGTCAAGCATTTCCATGAAGTCACTAAAAAAGAAAGGTACCCTGGTGGGCACATAAAAACCTGATGCAAAACTTCTAATGTGTTTTATTGTAACTTGTACTTCAAAAAGGAAGGGACAACAAAAGTGAATGTATTTGCTTTGTCTGTTATGCAAGTCAGGGAGTTGGGACCCATTCCCTTGGAAAGCGGGTTACCATTAATAGCCAGGTAATTATGAGGCTTTTAGAAAGGAAAGAGAAAAAAAAAAATAGAGGAAAGGGGGGCAAAAACCCTGACCAGGAGGCTGCAAGGTGATGCTGCAAGGATGTTGTGCAGGATGTGCTGCTGTCACCCGCCAAGTCATGGTGAGCATCCTGCGGTCACCCTGAGCATCCCATGGTCACTCCAAGAATCCCATGGCTACCCTGAGCTTTCACAGCCACTCTGAGCACCTTTTGCTGCCCTGGGAATCTTGTGGCTACCCCACACCAGCTCCTACCTTGGCATAATCCATCAGCTCACGGCGCCCAGGGAAGCGCTGGTAAAACTCGGGCAGCCTCCATGGCGCGACAACCTGGCAGGAGAGCAGGAGCATGAGATGAGAAGCCCCCATCCCTCTTGTAGGCCCTGGGTCCCCTCTGCCCCCCTGCCAAGGAAGCCAAGACTCACAGGGTGTTGCTCCCCCAGCTGAAATTTAATCTCCCAGCACAAGGTGGGAATAAACCAAACCCCGACCCTAACCAGGCACTGGATGCAAGGGGGAAGCAGGCAGCATCGATTATCCAGCAGCTGCCTTGGTACTGTTTCCTCTGTGGCCTTGTGGTGTTTGGGGTAAAAATAGGTCAATTAAGGATCATTACAGCCCCCTGAAATGCCAAAACGTCGCTGCGTGCAGCTGGTGGCTTGTTAAAGTGAGGCAGGGCCATTTGCATCGGTGTTAAAACAGAATTCCCACCAGCTGGGGAGAGGCCAGGAGCCTGGCAGGGGGGAGGCGGGGGATGGTTTTGGGTGCCTTACCTTGATCTTGGGACACAGGGCGTAGCAGGTGAGCTCAAACCGAACCTGGTCATTGCCCTGAAACATGAATGGGAGGCACTGAGGGGTCACCCCAGCCCCGGGTGTGGCAACACACACGCAGCCTCTGAGGAGCTGCTTGGCTCCACTCGCAGCTCTCCTGGTGATACTGGAAACCTTGGACACAGAGGGCAAGCATCCTCTGTCCCATGGGATCACTCCTGGTCCCTCTCCATGGCTGGTTTGAACCCCAAACCACCTTTCCTGTAGCTCCTGATAGCTGTGTGTTCAAACCAGATTTGGGTATTTTTCCCCCCAAAGGCATCAAAGGACACAAAAAGGAAGAGGGCAAGGTGGGGGAAGGACCGCAGCGAGCAGAGGGATGCAGCAGCTCATAATTAAATAGCACAGAACCTCCCTTTACCTTAATTGGCCCTTGCTGATTAGGTCCCACTAATGAGTCCAGGTAGATGGGAAGGGGCAAGGAGCAGGAGCAAGGCTGGGAATTACGAGCACTTCCAAGGGAACAGCACTCACTGAAGCCTATTTTCCACCTGCACCAAGGGGCGCAAGGACCCCCAGTTCCCTCCCATCGGCCTGGCCCGGAGGATACATTTACACCCGGGCTGGGATTCCCGAAGGACTATTGCACACAGGCAAGTACATCCAGCAGAGCACTCATTTCCCTTACAGGCCCAAAACATGTCCATCTGCTCCTGCAGCAGGGACACCCCAGAT
>NW_008246054.1:5058022-5060503 GCF_000691975.1 Corvus brachyrhynchos
GGGGGGGCCCCCCCCCGGGGGCCCCCCTGCCAGCAGGGACGGCTGGTGGCACCTGGGAGCAGAGGGGACACCGCCGCACTGGGGATGTGTTACTCCAGGGCGCCTCTGAGCAGGGGCTTTCAAGAGAGGCCTGCTGGGGACGGATGAGATGGACGGAAAGGGGTGCAGGAACCCGACTGCAGCAGAAGAGAGAGTTATTGTAGTCATGTAGCCCCCCCAGCTGCCCCTCTGCCCCATCTCCCGGGTGCCGGCATGTCCCTCGGCAGTCTCCTGGCTTGCATTTAACATCCCCCTTCTAGCAGAGTCCCCACCGTGGGGACCCCAAACCCGTTGCCATTCCCCCAGGAGGTCACCTCCCCTTACCCCTGGGCACGGGCTGTGGGACGAGGAGGGAGAGGCACCCGGCAGGTCCTGGGTTCACCCACTGAGCCCTCGCCTGCCCCAGGTGTCCCCGCCCAGGGCTGGGGCGCGTGCCAGGGGCGCCCCACGGTCACGTCTCGCAGGTCCCACGCCCCCACCACGCTCCCCGTGGGGGATTCCCCCTGTCCAGGAAGGGGCTGGCACCGAGCATCCCCTTTCCGCGGTCTCTGGCTGCCTCTAGCGGCAAAGTGTCCTCCCCGCGGCCAGCGGGGCCAGCGGGGATGGGGACAGGGACCGGAACAACCGCGGTAGGGACCGGCACTGCCGGGATAGGGACAGGAATGGGGACAAGGACCGGGAGAGCGGGGGATGGGGACAAGGATGGGGACAGGGACCGGGACAGCCAGAACTGGGGACAGGAATAGGGACAGGGTCTGAGACAGTCGCACCTATCCCAGGATGCCCCTAACCATTCCGGGTTGTGCTGGCTCAGTCTCAGCCGGCTCCTGGCCCGGGAAGCCGCACCATGTTGAAATTACTGGCAGAAACAGAGCGTTCAGCTGTGACTGCAGCCTTCCCAACAGCGAGACGGAACCGAAATTGGGCACAGAAATCCCAGAAGTGAGAAGGAAGTGTTGAAACACGGTTGAGTTTTGCACAGTCCCCAAAAAGCACCCACAAAACACCCCGTGCACCTCTCCTGACACCCACAGCTTGGCCTGTAGACTCACCAGCTCCCCCATCCAAGCACCTCGAGCTATCCCTGCCTGGTGCCCGTGTGGCCCCTCACCTTGCCCGTGGCCCCATGGGCGACATACTGGGCTCCCTCGCGCTGGGCGATCTCCACGAGCTTGCGGGCGATGCAGGGCCGTGCCAGGGCCGTGCCCAGCAGGTACCGATCCTCGTAGAGCGCGTTGGCCTGGACCGCCGGCCAGATGAACTCCTCCACGAACTCCCTGCTGATGTCCTCGATGTAAACCTGCCAGCACGATGGGACATTCCTGATGGGAGCATTGCTAAGGGGGGAACCCACTCCTCTGGAGTTTTAGGAAACGTGCAGTGAAAAGTCTCTTTGTCTCCCTTTTCCTAAATGCTGCTAAAAGGCTTTGGGGCAAAACCTCTGGAAAAGGGATTTCTCACTGGCACGGTCCCCTCTCCAAAGGATTCATCCCCATGGTGGAGAGCAGGGAGAACTCGAAGCCCCCAGAAGCAGGGAGGGACACCGTTACCTTCTTGGCCCCCAGTGCCAGTGCTTTCTTTCGTGCTGCCTCAAAATCTTCCTTCTGCCCAATGTTGGCCTGGAAAGCAGGAAATCAGCAAGACTCAGTACGAACAAGATCATAAAACCCAGTGCAAGCCCAGTTTGGCACAGGGCATCATGCAAGGCATGACAGAGCCCATGCTGGCTGGGCTTAAGGCTACCCAGGATGAGCAGGAAGGGAGTTCCACCCCCCGAGACGGGTATCTCAGGGCCATGACCCCTTCTGCCAAGCCCCTTGGCTCTGTCCTGATTCCCTGCCTTCATTAGCAGAGGGTCATTAGCTGGCAGGGACAGGCTGTGCCACACAGGGCTGGCAGCTCAGCAGAGCAGCAGCGGGCTGGGCCATGGTTAACCAGAGCGAGCAGGGTCACCGCACACACCAGGACACGCCTTGCTCCCCCAAGCCCCCCCAGACCAACAGCCCAGCACATCCTCCACCCCCAGCCCCTGGGGACAGGGTTCCTGTGACAGGGCTCAGCTCAGAGCTCACCAGGTAGGCGACAACGTCGTAGCCCTGCTCCTTCAGCCACACCAGGATGCAGGAGGTGTCGAGCCCCCCACTGTAGGCAAGGACCACTGTGCCCTTGGACTGAGCCATGGTGCTGCCAAAGCAAAGGGAAAGGGGGTCATGATGCCACCAGCCACAGCATCAGGAAGGATCAGCTGAGCCAAGAGCCCTCCCAGGCTGCCAGGAGCCAGGGCAGGGCTGGGGGCAGGAGGAAAAGCCACAGCACTGGGACAGTGTCCAGGTTGTGGCTCTCAGCCAGGGACAACACCCTGTCTGTGCACCAACCTGTGAACCCGGTGGCGGCTGGGCGGTGGAGGAGGCCAGGGCAGCCCCGCGGGCTGGTTTGCGCTTA
>NW_008246054.1:5061019-5064906 GCF_000691975.1 Corvus brachyrhynchos
ATGGAGGAGGCCAGGGCAGCCACGAGGGCTGTTTTGCTCTTACCTTTTCTCTGTGCTGGCAGAGCACAGCCTGCCCCACGCTCTGCAAGTGCCCTGCAATGCTGGGGAGCCGGGGCTCAGGCGCAGGCGCCCGGCTGTGGCAGAGGCACAGCTCAATGCCTTGCTCTGGCACGACCCGGCACGTCCCGGCCGTCTGCAGAGAGCTGCCACCGGCTCAGCCCCCAGTGCCCATCAGCACTGCCTGGCCTGCGCTGGCTGCAGGACTGCGGGGCTTGGCAGCATCACCTAGAGCCCAGCCCAGCCCCAAGTCTAATTAACGCTCACAGGGCATTTATTCTAATTGCGCTGCACGTGTTTTCTGCCAGCACAAAACACCTACGTGGGGATTCAGTGCCCCTCACCCTCCAGCCAAGGATACCGAGGACTTCAGCCAACAACAGGAGATGGTGAAGGACGCAGCAGCCTGGATCTCAGGAGAGGGTTGGGGGTCCTGGGCAGGAAGGGGCTCCGGACTGTCCCTGCAGTCGCTGGGCCAGGCTATGAGTCCCAGGGCCCCACGAAGAGGCGATGCCAGCTGACCCTTGGCCGGGGGAGGCGGATGGCGGAGCCGGCCAAACCCCGTCCCGAGCAACTTTCACACTGCTGCTGCCAAGTCAGCACAATCCTGCTCCTGCAGGCCGGGAAGGCGCCGTGCCGGGCCGCTCCAGGCTGGCCCACCCAGCACCTCTCCCAGTGGGATGCGGTTATGCCGGGGTGTGCCGCAGCACCCCGGTCCTGCCAGCGAGGTGTGGAGCCAGCACCCCACGGGGCACGGCGTGCAGCCAGCCAGGGGCAGGCTCTGCCCCGCTGCTGCCAGGTTCTTGCTGAGGAACAAAGGGGTCTGGCGGGCCCGTAGCCTCCCTCCGGCTCCCCGAGCCTGCCCGTGCCCGTCAGGCTGCCACGCAGGCAGCGCCCGGTGCCCAGGCTTGTGCAAGCAGCATTTCCCTGCTCGTGGGGCCCTGTGGCTGTGCCAAACTGGGTCCCTGCCAAGCGAGGTTCAGCCGTCCCTTCCTCACCGGGGCATTTACAGGAAGGCAGTCGCAGTTCCCAAAAGGGCCCAGCCCAACCCTGACGCTGTGCCTGCGGCTCCTTTTGAGACAGCTTCCCTCCTTTACTTCTAAACTCTTCCCCGCCGTGGCCACCAGCATCGCTGTTGAGGTTGCCAGGCTGAGTAAGCGCCTCTGAGACCAGGCGCGCTCGCTCTACAAGTGGCCCAGCAGTGCGATAGGGAAATGCCTCCAGCTCCTGCCTGCTCAGACACGTCCCAGTGTCGCAATGCCCGAGGGGCCTGGGGGCACCTTGCCCTGGAGACGCATCCTGCATCCCAGAAAGGGGGTGGGGCCACCAGCATTCCCAGCTCTGGAAACAAGGCTCGTGCCAAGCCCGCCTGCCCAGGAAGGGAGAGCCCCAAAGTTTCAACGTTCGGCCGCAATAAATCAGAGCAAACAAAGCTCAGTGAAGAGGAACGCGGCGGGACTTTCTCAGCCCTTATTATTATTCCGTAGCAATTTCCGTGTGAGTCGGGGCAGGGATTTTACTGGAGAGACTGGAGCTGCCCTACACCAAAGGAACACCGTGCATTCGGTTTTAAACCCAAGAAATAGATATAAAGAGGGTGGGGAATAAAAAGACTGAAAGTTTGGTAAAGAGAAGAACTGTCTTCGCCAGCCGGGCTGGAAGAACAGGCTGGGATCTTGCCGGGGGGCTGTAATGAGGCAGCCAGGAAAGTCAGGGACGGGCAGGAGGGGCAAGGACAGGGGCAAAGGCAGGCAGGAGAGACAGGAACAGCCGTTCCAGGGATTCGTGCAGCAGAGGCATATGCTCACTGGTACTGGGGTTTTCCTCACCATCACTCCTCCAGCTCGTGGAGGTCCCATCCTGCCCCCCAAAATCCCCAGAGCAGAGCAGAGAGAGCACAAGGTGGTGCCGGCTGAGGTCTCAGTTCGCCTTCCTGAGGGCGGCCAAGGGGCCCCTCAAGGAAATGGGACTCTCTTGGAAGCCCCCCTCCCATCCCAAACTGAGCTAGGAAAGGCTTGACTGCAGTGTGCACAGCGCTGGGAAGGTGCTGGCACCCCACTGCCCTGCTCCAGCACCCAGGGGTGGGGGACACCCGTGGGTGGGTGGAAATGGGACAGACAGGGTGAGGGGACATCCCCCAAGGCAAAGGCCACTCTTTACCCTCTCCCCCCCATGCCGTGCCCGCACTCACGCACTCCTGGTGTCCGGCTGCCCTCGGTGCTCTGGTCCGGTGCCTGGAGCATCCTCCCCCCTCCTCCTTCTCCTTTATAACCGGGCGTAGGCAGGCGGAGCCGCCGCAGGACAGTCCCCCCTTGGGCACGGTCCCCGGGAGAGGTCCTGCGCTCCTCCTGCCCGCGGGGTGCCCGGCAGAACGGGGGGAGAAGCTGCCCCCGGGCCGGGATGGAGCCAGTGCCCAACCCCAGCATGGCTGCTCTGGGTGCTGCCACTGCTGTCCCCCCACTCCTGACCTCCTCAGCAATCTCCACAGAGCACCCAGGGGTGTCACTGGGGGGACTCCACAGAGTCAGCTGCCCCCAAGGAGTGGGACAATGGGGCCAGAGAAGAGACAGTGCTCTGCAGCACCTGATTTTCCTCCCTGGACCAGCAAGAAGGGGGAAGGTTGGATTTATTTGCACCTCCATCAGGAGGTGATGCAGGAGCCAGGGTGGGCAGGAGGGGACAGGGCAGAGGGTTGTCCATGGAGCCAAACTCACCTTTCCCCCTCATACATGCCCAGAGCACCCCAGACCCACAGCAGACCTGGCTTTGGAGGACAGGAAGGCTCCATCCCAAAGGACAGAGATTTTTAGGGGAATCTCAGACAGGTGCAGCAAGAGCCAGCTCCAGCGACAGGATCTGACCACAGAAAGTTCATGGCCACCATCAGCCTCTATGGCCCAGCCCTGGTGACCATGGGCTCATGTTTCCTGGGGCCAGCACCTCCCATCCCACACCATCAACTAGGACTGAGACAGTGCTTTGGGAGCAGTCTCCGTGTTCACCATGTGCAGAGAGGCTACATCCTGCTCTTGCTGCTTGAGGGACTTGACACCAGGGCAGGATTGGAGCTTCAGGGGCTGGACATTGGCCTTCTGGCATTGCCACATCCAGACAACCTCCCTTTTATGGTCCAAGGCCAGGCAGGGAGGTGTCCAAAGCCCTGGAAATTCTCCCACACACTGAAGAAAGCATCTTCCTCAGGCACAGCTAATATTTAGCCACAAAACACCTTCATAAATCAGTAAGAGTGCACAGAAACCAAGTGGATTTTAAAAAACCAAAAAGACTATTTCAGTTTAATAGATGGTTAGTGCTGGGGTGCCCCACATCCTCCCCAGCTCAGGGAACCCCTCCCTGCACCCCGGTGGGACCCTCGCTGTCCACTGTCACCCAGTTCATCTTCCCACCCCCCACATTTGGGGGCTGATAGCGGCCAAGGCCATCCAGAGCTTTGTTTGTTCTGGGATCTGGGACCTCACTGCAAGAGGTTGGTGAGACATCTAATCCCCCCTGGGATCCTGACTCTCCTGCTGAGTCAGGGCCCAGCCCTGGGTGACGGGAACACAGCTCAGGGGCGAGGGGGTGTCTGGGAGGGAGAGAAGAGGTACAAACTCAGCACTCCCTGAGCCACGTGCCCTACCGATGGGGTGGGGAGGGACAGGAGAAGAAATGACCCTGCATCCCCTCCTGTCCCTCGGCTGTGTCAGTAAGGGTAGGGGGAGACGGAGATGAGGAGGAGGAAGATGCTGGGTGCTCGCTGCCCGTCTGGGACCAGCGCCTGCACCTTGAGCCGGTGGGTGCCGGGCTCCCGCCGCGGCCGCACCCGGGAG
>NW_008246054.1:5065148-5077686 GCF_000691975.1 Corvus brachyrhynchos
CCTCTCCGGTACCCGGCCGGGCACGGCACATCCATGCACCGGGCACCTCCACGGGTGTTGAAGCACATCTGGCTCGAGCCACACTGGATTGTGTCCTCCATGCACTCATCCACATCTGCAGGGAGAGAGGGGACAGGTCTGAGGGTGCTGGGGTGCCCATGGCTGAGATAGGGGTCCAATCCCCAGCTCCCCCACCCTCCCACATCTGCCTGGACACAGAGACAGTGAGACACGAGCACTCAGACTGTGGAGTGCTGGCTCTGGGAACAACCCTCCCAAGAGAGGAGGAAGACTTGCAGCCCCCAAAAGATGACACCCAGGGCACCATGGGGACTGGGCACCCCTGCACTGACCATGGCAGGTCTTCCCATTGGACAGCAGCCGGTAGCCGGGGGGGCAGAGGCAGTGGTAGCTGCCCGGGCTGTTCCTGCACTCGTGCTGGCACTGCTTCAGTGTCTGGCACTCATCGAGGTCTGCAGGGCAAGAAAGGGTGAAGGCAAGATGGGAAGGATCAGTCCCCTCTGGTGCCACTGCAGTGCACCAGTGCCTCTGGTGCCCCTCTGGGGCCAACCTGGCTCTCGCCTCCCCTTCCCAGCACAGCAAAGACCACAGGGCACAAACAAAGTGGTGGACAGGGCAGCAAGAAGGACACGAGGTACCTTTTGGGGACAAAGCGGTCTCTGAACTCCCTGCAGCACCCTTCCCCAATGTGCACTCACCAGTGCAGATGCCATTCCTCCTGATGTAGCCCATGGGGCAGGGGGGGCCCCGGGCACCCATCCCTGCATCCTTCGCCACGCGGCGCAGGGCGAGCTGAGTGTGGAAGGATCGTCCCCGTGGGCGGCTGCTCAGCCCCTGCCAGCGCATGGGGGTGTCCCGGGGCACGCTGCCCGTTGTGTCCCCTGCATCCGTCCCTGCTGTGGCACACTGTCCCCCTGGCAGCAGGGTCCTGCCAGCGGGGCACAGGCACTCGTAGGAGCCCCGCAGGTTGTGGCACTCAAAGGCACACGGTGGGGGAAACTGCAGGCACTCATTGACATCTGGAGGAGGAAAGAGGTGGGGAGCTGCAGACGGATGGGGGAAACTGAGGCTGGAGCAGGTCAGGGCTGACCATGGACCCTGAGAACCCAGCTCCTACCCAAGCATGGCCAGCCAACGCCCAGCGTGCGGTAGCCAGGAGGGCAGGAGCAGCGGTAGGACCCGGCGCTGTTCTGGCAGATCTGGTTGTATCGGCAGGCGTGGGACCTCTCAGTGCATTCATCAACATCTGGGGAGCAGAGAGAGGACAGGGTTGGGGGGACAGGGAAGTGGCACCAAGTGCCCCTTGCCATCCTCATGCCCCCTCAGGAAGGGTCCGTACCAATGCAGTAGCGCTGCCCAGGGTCCGGGATGAATCCCAGTGGGCACTGGTCTCTATCAGCCCCTGTGAATTGAGCAGAGAGAATGAGAAGTGACATGTCACTGCAGGGACGTGGCCTTTGCACCCTCACAGACACCCAGAACTGGCAAATGGATCCACCCCCATCCTTGGGACTCGCCTGGTTACCTGCATCAAGTGAGGCACGGAGCTGGAAGCGGAGCTCCTCTTTGGCTGGGTCATAAGAGGCTGTGATGGCTCGGGCCCGGAGGTGCTGCACCCGGGGGGGCTGCGGCCCCACGGGGGGGTCGAACACGATGGTGTGATTGCAGTGGGCACGGACGAGGCGTCCATCCCGCAGGAAGCTCTGCACCGAGCCCCCGGAGAGCTGCCCCGCGCCTGTCTGCACGTAGCGCTCGCTGAAGTCCTGGGGAGAGGCAGGGAGGGGGGTCAGGCCGTGCTCCCGGCGCAGCAGTCGTGGTCCCACGGGGATAATGGGCAGTGCCAGCACCTGCAGCAGCACCACGGCATCGCCGAAGCTCTCCGGCACGGAGCCGCTGATGACACTGTCCAGCCGCAGAGCGCCAGTGCCATCCGCACCCCGGGCGAGGTGGGTGACCCGCAGGAGCTCCCCTGCCGGGGGGAACGGTGAGCAACAGCCCACAGCACCTCCCCACACAGCTCCATTCCTGGATAAGGGATGGTGCATGGGGGAGATGGAGTCTGAGCTTCCTCAGGAGCTAACCGGGCTCTCTTATCAGAGACCCCTCACCTGTGGCAAACTGCAGCAGAGACTCGTGCTGGAAGGTGCCCTGGGTGAGCAGGAACCCGCTGCGGGCTGCCCCACTGGCGTGTGCCAAGGACCAGTAAATGGGGGCAATGATGGTCACCAGCACCTGCATCAGTGGCCCTGGGAATGGGGAAGAAAGGGTGTCACCGTGGAGCCAGCACTCTCCTAAGGGGGCACCCAGCCTGCCCCATCCCTCCTTGCCCACAAGGCACAGATGTGGGGGCTGCTTTTGGGGAAAAAAAAGAAATAAAAACCTTTCCCCCAAGATCTACATCTGACGGACATCAAAACCCTTACACGGGTGAGGGTAGAAATGTCCACCCACCTATGGCAGGTGGAATGCTCCCAATGCTGCTCCGGAGGGCGGTGGTGCCGGACTGAGAGTCACCCAGCACGCTGGCATCAAGGGTAGAGACACCGAGCTCGTGGCCATTGATGACACCGACCAGGCTGCCCCGCACCTGGTGCGGCTCCCCTGGGGCAGTGAGGATGGGGTCAGGCAGCAGCACAGGGACTGCACACCCATGGGAGAGCAGGGGGCTTCCCTGACTCCCCTCTCGCTAATTTGCATGTCAAGAAAATCTTGTTTTCCAGAGGTGAAGGCAGCCAGAGCAAGGCAGGCAGTGTCCCTGCCTGGCTGCAGCACAGTCCCCAGGGACCCCACGGCTCCAGGCACGGTGCCATGTTGACAAGGGATGTTGTGAGCGTGGCCCTGTGCCTTGTCACACCGACAGGCACTGACACCCCCAAACCCTGCTCTGTATCAACCTCAAGGTCCCGGCATAGCCCCAAGCTTTTATTTGCTTCTCCAGCATGGCTGGCAGCGAAATGCCACCAGCCACATGAGGGCACATAGGGCACCTGGCACTTCCTCCAGCCTGGCTCTCTGCTCCCGAGGGGCAGCAGGAAAGGATGTGTCTGTGCATTTAGCAGAGCCCCTGGGAGACGGGAATTTAATCATGGGCAACTAAGGCAGGAAGGCTGAGGAGAGGCCAGTGAGGGCTGGCACGCAGTGGCTGCTTGGGCAAGGGTCTGCTCGGGCTCAAGCCTTCAGGTGAGCAGTGGGAGAGAGGACAGGACAAACCAGAGTATGAATCACAGGCTGGAACAAGCAAGGAAAGGCAATATCCCCCCAAACCACCGTCCTGGAGCTCTCACCCCAGGGTGTAACAGCACTGCAGGCAGCACCAGCCCCCCAGCCAGCCAAAGCCCCCCAGGGCCAGGGGCAGACACCCACCTTGAACATCCAGGGAGGCGTGGGCGGCAGCAGAGCCCAGGGCATTGCGGGCGAGGCAGGAGTAGTTGCCGGCGTCGTGGTGGGTGACAGAGGGCAGGAGCAGGGTGGCATTGGGCAGGACATGGGCGTGGGGACCCTCGGGGAGTGGCTCGCCATCCCGTTGCCACTCCACGGAGGGGGTGGGCTCCCCTGACACGACACAGTGCAGCAGCACCCGCTGCCCAGCATGGACTGTCACCGCTCCTGGTGTCACTGTCACCACGGGGGTGCCTGGGCAGGGAAAGGGATGCAGGTAGTGATGCGGCATTCCAGCGGTTCTGGGAGCATTCCCCATGGATCAGGGGTGGTTGGAGGGGCTGAGAGGTGACATGGTTTGCAGTCCCTTAAAAGAAGGGTGAGGAGGTGGGCAGCACTCACTCTGCAGCGCCAGGGTGACAACTTTTGCTGCTGTGCCCGCATCGTTCTCCGCCACACACTGGTACTGCCCCACATCGGTGCTCTAGCAGGACCAACAGCATCAGCACAGCGTTTTGCTTTGCCAGAAAAGCACCCTGAAATATGCCAGCACCCCCCGGGCCCCGCTCACCCGCACAGCACGGATGGCCAGGGAGCCATTCTGCAGCTGGTGCAGGCGCCCATGGGCCACCACCGGCACCCCGTCCTTGCTCCAGCGGATGAGGGGCTCAGGGTGACCCTGGGCATCGCAGTCGAGGAGGGCATCGCCTCCGGAGCGCTCCGCCTGGTAGGTGCTGGCGTCTCCCTGTATGACGGGTGCCTCTGGGAAAGGGAAAGGGGTGGCAGAGAAGGGGGGCTGGACGGGCACCCCAATTCCCCTGCTAGCACCTACCTCTGACAGAGACGAAGGCAGTGGCCCTGATGGCACCGGCGCTGTTCTCGGCGTGGCAGACGTAGGTCCCGCTGTCCCTGGGTGTGGCTGCCTCCCGCCGCAGGATGCTCCGCCCGCTCTGCCCCGACACACCATCTGCGGGGTGCAAACCCCCAAAAGTGTGGTTGGGGATCAGCTGGTTACAACCCCGCACAGCCAGACGTGCTGGCACGCCGGGGACCCTGAAAGGTAGGACAAGGGTGGCACCAGGATCGCTTTCTCCCCCAAGTTCAGCATCCTCTGCCCCTGCCCCGGTACCAGTGACGAGCTGCCCGTTGGCCATCCAGGAGACGCGGGGCGGGGGGCTGCCCACGGCGGCACACACCAGCTCCAGCCTCTCGCCCCGGCTCACGGTGGTGTCTGTGGGCAGGTGGGTGAAGGTGGGCAGGGTGTGGATGGAGAGGGAGAGCCGGCGGACGGCCCGCCCAGCAGAGTTCACCGCGGTGCAGGAGTAGCTCCCAGCGTCCCCTTCCTGCATGAGGATGAGAGGGAGTCGTCTTGAATCTGGGGTCCAGCTGCAGCCCTGGCTCGCTGAGCTACAGCTCTGCTGGTTGTTGTGCATCTCAAAAGTCACAGTTTGGACAGAACCATTTTCTCCAGCCCACATTAGCAATCTCACACTGCCCCAACCCTCCAGCCTGTGGCACAGGACTGCATGGTGCTCTCCCTCTGCCAGATATGTTCACAAGCAGCCAAATGCTCTTCAGCAGCAAAAGACACTTGTTGCTCAGCACTCCAGCCTTACAGCGGCCCCAGGGGACAGTGCTCACCCGGACATCCCGGAGCAGCAGCTCCCCGGAGGGCAGCACGGTGGCCTTCCTGCCCCGCACCGGGGCTCCATCCCGGCTCCAGGACACGCGAGGCTCGGGAACACCGTGGGCAGCGCAGGGCAGCAGCACCTCCAGCCCCTCCAGGACCACCAGCTCCAGCGGGCCGGCAGCGATGATGGGGGGCACTGGATGGGGCAGAAGGGCAGGGACTTGCTCACACCTTGGAAGCCACGTTTTGCTGTGAGGCGCTGGGAAGGGGCTGAGCAGAGGGGCGAGCGCTGGCGCTCTGATCGCTGCTGTACCTTGCACAATGAGCCTGGTCTTCCCCGCAGCCGTGCCCGAGGGGTTGCGAGCCATGCACAGGTAGGTGCCTGCATCCTCTGGGGCTGCTCGGAGGAGACGGAGCTGCCCGTTGGGGAACACCTTCTGCCCAGACCCTGGCAGAGACGAAGGACAGGATGGGGAAGCACAGCTGAGCCAAGGCGCAGATGGATGATGTGCAGGGACTGCTTCCCCCACAGAAGTGCCTCTTCCCGAGGAGTCTCCATGGAACAGATCCAGAGGCCACCACACCCACCTTGGAAAGCAGCCGGGAGCCAGGAGGACTCATGCACAGTGACACCCCACACCCTGCCGGGATGCCTACAAACCCCTGGCACTTAAGTCTTCCCCCAAGTAGAGGCTGGCAGGCAATGCGGGCTCTGCCAGCCCCCAGCACACTCCTGCTCACCTCCAGTGATGCCAACACCATCCTTTTGCCAGGTCACCTCCGGCCGGGGGACGCCTGTGGCCTCACAGGACAGCACCGCGCTGGTGTTGACCATCACCATCACCATGCCAGGCAGGGGCTTCAAGGCAGGGGGCTCTGTGAAGGGCAGGGAAGTGCTATCCTGGGAAGAGGGTGTGGGACCCCCAGCAGCACGACCCTGGTGCCGTGCATACCGTGCACCGTGAGCCAGAGGTGCTTCCGGGCCATGCCCGCGATGCTCCGAGCAGTGCAGGTGTAGCGGCCGGTGTGTGCGGGCAGCGCCTGCCTGATCTCCAGGGCTCCTGGAAAACAGCGGGCAGAGGGGAGGCAGTGGCAGGGCTGGCAGGGACCCCCTGTCCCGGCCGGGGCTGTGCTACCCCGTGCTGTACCTCTGGGCAGGACGCGGTAGCCCCCTCCTCTGCTGCCCAGCTGAGCCCCCTCCTTGCTCCATGACACCGTGGGCGGGGGCACGCCCGAGGCGTAGCAGGTGAGGACTGCAGGGGACAGCCGGGTGACAACCACATCTGTAAGGTCATCAGCGATGGTGGGGGGCACTGGAGAAAGGAGGGAGGGAAGTGAGCAGGGCTGTATGGCAAAAGTTGAAGAGGATTCTGTCCCTGTTCACATGGGCATGGATATTTCTTTTCCACTCTTGTCCACCCCCGAGCCCAGTCCTTGAGAGGGGACCCAACCCCATGTGGGGCTGGAGCACACCCACATCACCCTCGAGGTGGTGACAGATCCTGGGAAAGCCACTCTCAGCAAGACCCCCAGCCCCAGGAGCTCACCGTGGACAGACACGAGGAAGACCTTCCGTGCCTCTCCGGCAGCATTGGTGGCGATGCACTCAAAGCGCCCCTCATCCCGGGGGCCAGGGCTGGAGATGAGCAGTGACCCTAAGGACTGCAAACTGTGCGGGCAGAGCACACATCAGGATCACCCCTGTCCCATGGGGGGCAAACCCCACCCTACAGGGGAACCCTTTGGTGTACAAGGTGGCGGGTCCTGCGGGTACCTGTAGGCGCCAGATGAGAGGTGCAGGTTCAGGGGACGGCCATCCTTCTCCCACCTGATGTGGGGCTCAGGGGACCCCTGGGTGTCACAGCCCAGCATGGCCGGCTGCTGAGCCAACAGGGTGAGGTTGGAGGGCCCGGGGGCAATGGCAGGAGGGACTGTGGGAGGGCATGGCAGCGATGAGCAGAGAACAGTAGCACATCATTGCACTGATGAGAGCAGCCCAGCCACGGTGGGTTGCAGGAAGGATCCATCTGACTCTCCTGCTTACCCAGGACATGGAGGTCCAGGCCTCGCCGGTCAGAGCCAGCAGGGCTGGATGCCATGCAGAGGTAATGGCCCAAATCCTGGACCTGGACGGGATCAATTTGCAGGGAGCCTCCTGGCAGGAACTGGAGCCTGGGGAGGGAGAACAAATAAACCTGCGGGTTCAGGGTTGGGAATGTTGGAAGGGTGACAAGTGCCATTGCAGCCACATGCAGCACGTGCCCACTGAGCTGGTGTGAGGACAGAGCACAGCTCTCCACAGGGTGACTGGCACACTAAATCACCTGTGGCTGTGGAAGGTGGCACGGTCTAAGTGCCAGTCCTTGGTGTCCCCAACCCTCAGAGCCTCGTACCTGTTGCTCCCAGGCAGGGGCAGGAGCTGGCCATCCTTCCGCCACGTCACCCGGGGCACGGGCCACCCCTCTGCCCGGCATGGCAGCACGGCCGAGCTGTTCAGCAGCACCTTCACCTCCTCAGGGCCCGGCTGGATCTCTGGGGCCACTGTGGCAGCACCCAGAGACACCACCAAGAGTGTGGAATAAGGCTCAGGAGTGGAGGACACCAGCCCAGAGCAGCACTGGGGGGTGGGCGTAGTCTAGCCCTGCCATCCCATCTCCCGACCCTATGACACCCTATAATACCCCACATCCTGGATTTAACCGGGAAGGAGCCGGTACTCCGGGGCCAGGGCAGGGCAGCACTCACCGTGAACCTGCACCCGGACGCGCGGGCCGGTGTCCCCGGGGGCCCTGCAGCTGTACTCGCCGCCGTCCGCAGCAGCCACCGCCCGCAGCCGCAGGAAACGCCCCTGGGCCAGGACCTGCCTGCGGCCATCCTCCTAAAACCGCCGGGACCCCCATCAGCAGCCACCCAGCATCACCCCCAGCACCAGCCCGATGGTGCCGGTGCATCCCAGTCCCTGACCGTGGCCGTCCCTGGTCCCGTCGCAGGTACCTGCAGCGGGGAGCCCTCCCGGTGCCACTCGATGTTGGGGTGGGGCTCAGCACCCTCTGGGCACTCCAGGAGGAGCTGCCCCCCTGCCACAGCCGTGATGATGGAGATCTCCCCAGTGCTCGCGATGCTGGGTGGTGCTGTGGGACACGGGCCAGGGGGGTCAGGGTGTGCCACGTGGGTTGGGCACCCCCACACCTATCCCTGTAAGTCATGCATAGGCCCCCACTCTGCAGGACATCACTGTGCTCCAGACCTCTCTTTTGGAGCCCACACCAATCCCAAAGAAGGATGCAGGGATGCTCTGGCTCTCTGGTCCCCCAAAGCTTGGGCCATCCTGCAGCACCCCCTGCTAGCCCCCTCCTCGCTGCACTGCTGGGGCCACACTACCTTGGATGCTGACATGGAAGCTCCTGCTGTCCTCCCCTGCAGGGCTAGTGGCCAGGCAGGTGTACAAGCCAGCATCAGCCACCTGCACAGCCAGGAGCAGAAAAATTGAGGCACAAAAAGAAAACCCAGGTAGGGAGAAAAAAGCGGAGCTCCTACCTCAATGCTCTCAATGTGGAGGGTGCTCTCATTCCCTGACACGAGCAATGGCCCTGCCAGCAGCCATCCATCCTTCTCCCAGGTGACAGTGGGCATGGGGACACCTGTCACCACACACGTCAGCTCTAGAGGGGTGCCCACAGCGATGGATATCTCAGTGGGGTGGGACACAGCCTCGACACGGGGTGGCTCTGCAAGGCACACAGCAAGGCAGGAGGGCTCATCCCCTCATTGCTCCCAAAAAATTGGCTAAGCTGCCCTTCCCAAATCCCAGAAGGATGATACGCACCCATCACCAGGAGGTGGAAGGCTTTGCTGACCTCCCCTACTTCATTCACCACCAGGCACGAGTAAATGCCTGCATCAGACGGCCCCACGGCCACCAGGCTCAGCTGCGGGCCACCAGGCACCTGGTCACTCTGCTGCCCCAGGGGCTCTCCATCCTTCAGCCAGGTCACTGATGGTGCTGGGGACCCGGTGGCTTTGCAGGTGAAAGTGACGTCAGAGCCCTCAGCCACCATCTGCTCCTCACTGCTCTCCGGGCTCTCCAGGACAGGGGGCACTGGGGAGGGAAGGATTCCCTTTAAGGGACAAAAGTCAGGTCCCCAGGCACTGGGGGTGGGTTTGGTCATTCCCTGGTGTCCTGCGAGCAGCCAGAGGTGGCTCAGCCCTCTTGCAGGATGCTCTGGGGCTGCTCTCAGGTTGGTCCTGCTTTGCTCCATCCCTTCCAAGCCCACCCCAGCAGTCGAGGGATGGCTCCTGACCCTGCTTGGGAATGGGCTGCAATGCACCACGTGTGCTCTGCCAACAAAATCAGTCTCCAGACACCCCCTGCTCTGCCCCCCCTAAGCCCCTGCCCCATACCCTGTATCTGCAGGACGAAGCTGCGATCGGCCACCCCTGCCCGGCTGGACACAATGCAGGTGTAGAGTCCGGCATCGGAGACCTGTGCCTGGGAGATCCTAACCCATGGGATGGGGAGGAGACATCAGCTCGGGGTGACTCCCTGCTCCCCCAAGGTGACACTCAGCCACTTCAGGGTGCAGCAGCGGCTGTTCCCTCACGCAGACCTGGGTACCAGCCCCAAAGCCTGTGGCTGATCAAGGCTCCAGGGTCCCTTCTCACCGGAGGATGTGCCCAGCTGAGAGCAGGGTGACATGAGGGGACAGGCGGAGGGGCAGCCCATCCTTCAGCCAGCTCACGTGCAGCGGAGGGGACCCTCGTGCCCAGCACTCCAGCGTCACCACGGCGGACAGGACTCCGCGGACCACCCCCGAGTCATCAGCACCTCTCTCGATGGCGGGAGGGACTGGGCGAGGGGACAGAGGGGCTGATGGGGCTGTCGGGGGTGGGGGTGGCCCCGGCGCTGCCCCGCAGGTCCCAGCCCTGCTCACCCAGCACGTTCAGCGTGTGCAGCCGCGTGTCCTCGCCCAGGCTGTTCCGGGCCAGGCACGTGTAAGCTCCGGAGTCGGCAGCTCGGAGCCCCTCGAGGAGCAGGGAGCTGCCATCCGGGGACACCCTGCGTGGGGAGGATGGGACAGTGACCTGTGTGCTCATCCCCAACGTGCCTGCGGGGCAGAAGTGCTCTGTGCTCAGTTTACAGCCACCGATGAGGGTTTTGGGGCACACTGCAAGGTCAGGGCATCAAGTGGAACCCTGCCAGGGTGACAGCGACCATTCCAGTCTCCAGGGCTTAACCCAGGATGATATTTTCTCAGCAAAGAGATGGCATGAGTGCATCCCAGAACAAACAACAGGAAGAAGCAGAAGAACTCAGCCTGTCTTGCCTAGCAATATTGCACGTGGGGACACTGTGCCCCTGGGGTGTCCTCCCCCCCAGACTCACCGGGCACGTGAGGGGGGCTGCAGCCCCAGGGGCTGCCCGTCCTTCAGCCAGGAGATGTGGGGGGGGGGCTGCCCCTCTGCCCGGCACTCCAGCCTCACCCTGCCGCCCTCCAGCACGCTGTGTTCACTGGGGTCCCCTGCACTGCTGATCTGGGGGGCCACTGCACCCAGGAGAGAAGGAGGCTGAGGGAGAGGAGGGGGAGGAAGGCTCACCTCCGAGGGAGAGCCCGCAGGGACCAGGCTGCCTCGGGGAAGCCCTACCTCGCACCAGCACCATGAAGTCCTTGCGTGCCTCGGCTGCCGGGCCCTGTGCCAGGCAGGTGTATCGGCCCTGGTGGAAGGGCTGGAGGGGGTTGAGCTGGAGCTGGGCCCCCCCGGACACCAGACCCTGCTCTGGGCTCATCTCTGCAAGGAGACAGGGTGAAGGGGGCTGAGCAGTGCTCCTCCTCTGAGCCCTCCCCAGGCTCATTGTGCTTCCCCCCACTTCCCACCCCTGAGACCCAGGTTTGGGGATGCTGTTAGAGCAAAGCAGGGTTTTTGCAGAGTTCACTGCTGAAGCTTTACAAGAAAAAAGAGCCACCGGTTTGGGGGCAAACCCCTGTCGCAGCAAGCACCCCAAGGGCTGGTACCCAGAGAGCTCATCCCCCCCCGTCCCTCCATCACATCCTGTGCCCACATCCCATTGCTTCGAGTCTCAGGAATGAACGTGAGGTCTCTTAAAAGCACGCAGGGAAAAGGCCAGCCCCTCCATGCTCTGTCCCCTCCCTGTGCAGCCCTGAGGGTCTCTTGCAGCAGGATTAGAAGTTGGGAAACTGAGGCAGGGCTGCTTGGAGGGGAACAGCAACGAGGCTGGGGGTGGCAGCCTGGCACAGCGTTCCCCTGCACACACACCCAGCGGGCTCCCGTCCTTCAGCCAGGTGACAGCAGGCACGGCCACACCAGTGACTTGACAGGTCAGGACAAGGGATGTCCCCATGGCAGCTTCAAGCGTCTCCTGCTGTGAGTCCTGGATGCCTGGGGGTTCTGAGGAGGGTGAGCAGGGGCAGGGGGTGTGAGACAGACCGGGGTTCACTGTCGGCTCCTCAGCACGTGCTCAGGGGACAGAGCTCCTGGCTGAGCCCTCACCACGTACCATGGATGGTGAGGATGAAGCTCTTCTCAGCCTGGCTGGCCATGTTCTGTGCCATGCACGTGTATGTGCCTGAGCTGGAAAGCTGCAGGTGAGGGAGCTGCAGCACCCGAGAGCCTGGAAGAAGCAGAGAGCAGGGAATCAGGACAGCCTGGAGCAGGACCAGGTCTGGGCCACCGTGGCAGCAAGCTGACTGATCCCCCAGCACCCAGCCAAGCTCCGTGCAAAAGGAGTCTGGCCATGGGGTCTCTCTTTGAGGTCCAAAGCCTTCTTCTGCCCAGCAGGAAGGGGCACTGAGCTCCCAGGAAGCAGCAGCATGGAGTGCTGCAGGATTGCAGCCCTTGGTGCTCTCCAGAGGGGATCACTCAGCATCGTGTTATTAGTGTGTCATACAACCCAAAAGCTGAGCTCAAGTCCCACATGTGCCATCCCAAAAGGGGGGTTAGGGGGCCTAGAGCCAGGGCACAGGCAACCATCCTGGCTCATCCCAACATACCTGGGGTGACGGTCACCTCCTCACAGAGCAGCAGGATGTGGCCATCCTTGTACCAGGTGATCTCTGCAGCCGGGTGGGATTGGATGTCGCACACGAGTGAGACGCTGCCATTGACAATGCCATCGACGTTTTCGGGGTTTGTACCCACACTCCAGGGAGCTTCTGCTCCAGTGCACCCAAAAGAGAGTGGCAAAGGGGAGCCATGACTGTGGAGGTCGATGCCTCCCCAGGAGGAAGCACGCACCCGAGCCTCTCGCCTGCTCGGAGCGTGTGGCACCTCGACCTCCTCGTGCAGGGCGAGCGTGACCAGCACAAGGGGACAGAGGCAGCCATGCAGTTCCAGAGCCACAGGAGACTCCAGCTGGTGGAGAAAGAGGAGGAGGGGAGTAAATCAGTGACCCAGGGAAGGGGAGATGCCTTACCCTGCACGGCGAGGGCAAAGTGCTTCTCAGCTGACCCGGCCGCGTTCTCAGCCATGCACAGGCAGCTCCCAGTGTCACCC
>NW_008246054.1:5077808-5104432 GCF_000691975.1 Corvus brachyrhynchos
CCACTCTCTTCCTGTGTCCCTCCCCGACACAGCCACCTGCTTAGGAGGACACCAACCTGCAGGATTGTGCCACCCTCCAGGAGCTGGTACCGTGGGCCAGCCTCTATGGGGAGATCATTCCAGAGCCAGGACACTGTGGGTTCTGGGTGCCCAGTAGCTTCACACCCAAAGCGGACGGTGCCATTGATGGTGGCTGTCACCTCCTCCACCAGGTCCTCCGTGCCACCACGGATGGCCGGGGCAGCTGGAAGCAGGCGGTTATGGGGCTGCCATAATGTGCCCCAATCCAATGTGCCCCTGGCCCCATACTCACTCAGCACCTCCAGCTCGTAGTGCAGGCGGTCCTGTCCCACAGCATTGGCGGCCTCGCAGGTGTACCTGCCGCTGTCGTCCTCCTGCACCACCTGCAGCTGCAGCACCCGGCCCCCTGTGACACGGGACAGGGTTGGGGCAGGGCACAGGGAAGGGTCTGTGGGATTTCCCCCCCAGCCCCACCCTGCACAGAGCCCTGCACTGCCCCAGTGACTTCAGAGGTCCCACGGGTGCTGTGTGTGTTGGCAGGAGGAAGGATCCAACCTCCTCCACGCTATGGATGCTCTCAACCCACGGAGCTGCTGCAGGACCACCCCCAAGCCCCACAGTGGGGGTTCACACCTATTACCCATTACCTTGCAGCATCAGCACCCCTGGGCCAGGGGAGAGGGGCTCCCCATCCTTGTACCAGGTGAGCTGGGGGGGTGGGATGGCACTGGTGTCGCAGTAGAGCGCGGTGGGCTGGCCAAGGACAGCCTGTCGGTGCTCTGTCACCTCCCCATCCTGATCTTCCTCCCGGTAGAAGATCTCAAGAGCTTCTTTGGGGCTTGTTTGCTGCTGGAAGATGGGGGGCACTGCGGGGACAGGCTGTGGTCAGCTGTGGGGAATGGGGACATCAACCCCCCGGTGCAACCACAGCTGGAGCTATGTTGTTTTCCAGCAGGCTTAAACTTTTTTCCTGCTCACCCTTCTCTCCTCCCACAAGTGACCCCTGAGGGCCCCTGCCCTTGCTGAGAAACCCCCTGCTCTGGGTGCTGGCTGGGCTCACCTTGGACGTGCACGATGAAGTCCCTGTCATCTTCACCCACAGCATTGGTGGCCACGCAGGTGTAGTGCCCCGAATCTGAGACACTGGCTGGGTGGATCTGAAGGACCTGCCCTTCACTGAGGATCTGGAGGTGTTCAGAGCTTGCCAGGAGCTGCAGAGAAGAAACAGAAGGGCAGGAGGAGTATTACACACCCAGGAGTGGGGCAGAGCCCAGCCAGCCATATAAAGGGTATCTTCCCACTCCGTCCAGCTGGCACAGTCCCCAAACCCAGCAGCTTCTCCCTGGTCACAGCTGGGACCTCACCTGCTTGTCCTTGTACCACCGGATGGTCGGCTCGGGCACAGCCCAGGTCTCACACTCCAGCACCACTGTGCTGTTGACCCTGGTTTTCACCTCTTTCACGGCAAATTCCCCCAAAGAGTCCTCTCTGGCAATCCAAGGAGGAACTGGGGGGAAAGACAAAAGGGAGCAAAAGGGAGCAGCAGTGGCCTGGTTACAGTGGTGAGGTCACTGCAGGAGTTAGGAAGGACATGGGGAGCCCCCTCACCCAGGACCTTCACAGCGTAGTTCTTCACAGCCTCCCCATCTTCGCTGGCCACGACGCAGCTGTAGGTGCCCGTGTCCTCCTCCTGGGCATTCAGGATCTGCAGCCCATGGCCACCTGGGCAAAGGGGGTCTCCTGAGAGGGTCGCTGCTCACAGCCACAGCTCTCTCTCCCCATGCAGCACCTGAAGGCATCTCAAGGGACCTGCTGAGCACCTGCAAGCCTGGCTCGAGGGGGCCTAATGCTCTTCTAGAGCCCAGCCCCAGGCTTATAAAAACCAGCACAGAGGAGATTCTAGTTATTATCAGAGGATGCAGCACTTGGAAGAGCATCCAGCTGATGGCCAGAGCCCTCATGTCCTGCAGGATGATGACTTCTCACCATCCCACTGTGCTGGACCCCAGCCAGACCAAGAAAAGATCCCACTCCCACTCCCCAAGGCATACACAGCAAGGGGCCACCACAGTCATGCAGAGCCAGTGGACAGCAGCACGGTACCAGGGAGCAGGAGGACATTTCTAGATGCTTTGAGAGGAACCTCGTCCTTGAGCCAGGTGATGTTGGGAGATGGGTATGGCAGAGCCTCGCAGACCAGGGAGATGGGGTTGTTGATGATCACTGTCACTTCTTCTGTGGCAGCATCATCTCGAGCAAAGGTAGGGCTGGCTGCAGAGACGTGGTTGTGTGTTAGATAGGCACTAGCACCCACTTAGGCTTCCCAGCACTTCACGCCCCACCAGAGAGCATGATCCAAGCTCAGGGAGTTGGACTTGACGCATGTGCCACCTTCAGACTCTGCCCTGTCCTGCTGCCCTCCAAAAACACAGAGACCCAGAAGACACATTCCCCCTTCCCACAAGCCACCATCAGAGATGGATCCTGCACTAAACAGGTGCTTTCTGCTCCTCCAAGAGGTCTCACAAGGGCTTTGGGACAGGTCCATGCCATGCTTTGGCTACAGAACTTAGAGATCCTCCTCACCTACCTGGGGCAGGCCATTAAAACCCTCTAAGTCTACTCACACCTGAGACCCTGCCTCCATCCAAAGGCAGCTCATACCCAAAACATCCAGCAGGTAGTGCTTGGTCTGATTTGCCACAGAGCTGGAGGCTAGGCAGGAGTAGCGACCAGCGTCGGCCAGGGAGGCTCGGGGGATGTGGAACAAGGAGCCATCGGGGGAGATGGAGAAGGTGCCAGGGAGAGGGTGGTTGTCTTTCAGCCAGGTGATCTTAGGTTGTGGGTTGCCTGGGATGGAAAACATCCTTAGGGATGGAAAACAGGTTTTGGCCTTCGTGTGAAGTTTTTCCATGTGTGAGCACAGCCTGGCTGGGGTCACTGTCGGAGCTTTTCTGGAAAGCAGGGACATCATCCCAAATCAGAATTATCATGATCTGGATCTGGATTTTAGAGGCTGCTGGATGAGCCAGCAAGAAGAAAGAGAACTGTCCTGCGTGGGAGGTGATTAATTATTCCCATCACTAAAGGAGAAAAGAGATTAGAGGAATTTTAGCTCCATTTGGGAAAAATTGGAGCTTACATTGTGGAACAGGCTCCCCATGTGGGCGTCCCCTCCCCAGCGCTTCCCGGACAGCACAACTGCAAAGCCAGGAACCATCCCAAGAAAAGCTCTGCAGCCGATTTCAGCTGTTTTCATCTCTCTGCCTGGAGACATCCATTTGCTCCACACCCCAAAGTGAGACTCAGGTCTGCCCTGAGCCCCATCTCCCACTTGCTCATGCCACCTCCTTTCCCCACTCGATGCTCACCTGAAGCCAGGCAGGACCAGGTGACAGGGTGACCCTCGGGCACTTTGAAGGTGTCTTCTTCACCCGCGTTCTCGATGTGGGGAGGAACTAGGAACACAAGCCCCCAGTGACTTCAGCAGCTGGCCAGCTTGGCCTCTGAGCTCACATCCTAAGGCACGAAGGACTCCAGCACACCCAGCATGTCCAGTCTTAACTCATGTCTATTCCTGCAAGGGTGGAGCTCTGAAACCCCACCAGGAATCCTGCAGCAGACAGAAGACCCCTCCTTACCTAGGACTTCCACGTGGAAATGCCTCCTGGCCTCCCCAGCTACGTTGCTGGCCAGGCAGGAATAGTGACCACCATCCTGGGCTTGTGCATGGGTGAGCCTCAGCAGCCAGCCCCCTGGAAGCACGGAGCAGAGGTCTCAGAGCCCTGATCCAGGTACCAGCACATCCCAGCGGTGCTGCTGTGGGGCTGTAGCTCCACCATGAGTTTGAACTCATCAGTGTTGGGGCAAAACATGTTCCCAAAGCGCTCATCTCTTGCAGCACCCAGACCTCTGACCTGAAAGCACGTGTGTGTGCTCGCTGGGGGTGACAGGAGAGCCATCCCAGAACCAGGTGACGGTGGGCTCGGGAATGCCGGTGGCCTCGCAGGTCAGCATCAGGGATCCTTGCAGGGAAACGCTGACATTGGTTGTCAGTCCTGATCCTCGAATAAACTCAGGGGGAACTGGGGATGCAGAAAAAGATGGACATCCACTTGCAAAGCAGCAAAGGAGCAAAGTGAAGAGGGGAAAACTGGGTGAAGCTGGCTTTTCCCACCTTCCTGCTTTGTACAGCTTCAGGACACAAGCCCAGGACCATGAGCATCACCTGGAGATGGTGACTTTGAAGGTGTTATGGGACAGGTGACCCACAGCGAGTGTGTGCCACTTACCTGCACACCTGAACCCCGGCTTACAGGTGTCACACCGAGCTGGCCACACGGCCTGAGCCACCTCAGACCTTCTATAGCTCAAGTGACCTTGACCCATGAGGTTTCCTCAAGTCTTTGGGTAGTAGAGGACTTTGTATGTGATGGCTCTGTAAAGAAACTCCCACCTGAGGGACCCAGTTCTGCAGCTGATGGGCCCAGTTCTGCAGCTGTTCCTGAAGCATAACCCTGCTGACCCTGAGACCTTCTACACACTGGATTGTCCAACATCTACTCCACGTCAGGTTGCTCCACATCACCACCCTCCTGGTCCTGCCTGCATCCACCCCAGCCACCAGCCCCATCCCACATCCTTACCATGCACCAAAACATCAAACTCCCTCTGTTCCTGCCCCTCTGCGTTGGCCACCAGGCAAGTGTAGTGTCCTGCGTGGGCCACCTCTGCCCTGGAGATGTGCAGCCGCCTCCCTTGCTCTGTAAGCAGGAGCCCGTCCCCACTGGCCACAGGCTGCCCATCCTTCACCCACGTCACCCAGGGTGGTGGTGTCCCCATGGCCTTGCACTCCAGGACTGTCTCGCCACCCTTGATGACAGAAACCTTCCTCGGGGCTTTGCTGCTGCCCTGGACCCTTGGCAGTGCTGTGGGCAGAGGGACACAGGGTGGAGGGGATGTGCAGCAACTCCCTCAGCCGTGCACAAGTGGGGGGCAAAGCTGGCCCAGGTAGCAGCACCCCTTCCAAGATACCCAAGGCACCAGGCAACGGCTTCGGGTCCATCTGGACCTTGCACTGAGAGAGGTCACAACACCTCCACCCACCCCCACAGGTCTCTGGTCCCCCACACTCACCATGCACCTCCAGGTGATGCTCCTTGCTGCTGCTGCCAGCAGCATTCTTGCACTCGCAGGTGTACGTCCCCTTGTCCAGCAGCTGTACCTTCTCCATGTACACCATGTTCCCTCCTGGGGACACCAGCTTTGGGCTCCCTGGCTGGGTGGAGAGGGGCTCACCTGCCCAGGGAAGGGGAGAGCAGCTTCCCCTTAGGCTCCCAGCAGGACAAATTCCCACCCAGAAGCTGGATACTGCTCAACAAAATGTGCTCCTTGCTCCAAGGAGATCAAGAGCTGGGTCAACACAAGTGATGAGGGGAGAAATGGGGCTGAGGAACAGGGCCCTACCGTCCTTCCACCAGCTCAGGGTGGGCAGGGGGATCCCATGGCACTCGCAGGCCAGCTGGACAGATTGTCCCTCCAGCACAGACATGGCCTCGGGCTCTGCCGAGGAGAAGGATGGAGGCACTGCAGGGATGAGAGGAGCAGCTCAGATGATGACATCAGACAAGAGAAGAAGGGGAGCTCCTCACTGGAGCTCCATCCTGCTGGATAACACCCCCTGCAGCCCTGCTGGCTGCCACAAAAGAAAACACTGACCCTCCCCTGCCCTGGCTTCACATGGAAACAATAATCTTGTCTCTCCAGCCAAGCGAGGGATGCTTTTAATTGCACGTGGCCGACAGCAGAGGATGACCAAGCATCCCACAAGCAGGCCAAGGTCAGGTTGGCCAGACAGAGCTTATTTGGCAGCCCTGCCCACTGAGAAGGTTACCCAACTCTTTCCATTATCAGATGCTGTTCTCAGCTGCTCATAAATACAGCTGGCTGGAAAATGGTAACTCCTTCCCATGAGGGATATCAGTTTGGAGAAGAAAAACCCCAACACCCAGAAACCCTTGAAAAACAAAAACAGAAGAACCCAAACAATCCACCCGAGCCAGGACAGCAGACGTGCAAACATTTCCCTGGGAAGAGATTGCAGGAACAAGCCCCGACCAGGAGAACTGGATCTTCTCCACTCCCTGGCCACCTGCCTGCAGGACTTCCACCAAATGGCCCAGAGCATCCCTGAGAAAAGCCAGACCCTGGCTCAGCCCCCGGTGCTGTGGACATGCTGAATGGTTTGGGAAGCTGCAGGCATGCTTGGATTAAGTGAGAAAAAGTGTCCAGTGCCTGTCTTGGCAGCAGCCCAGGAGTCACCACTGACTCCACTGAGTCCAGGGGGACAGAAACGTCACCAGACACACAGAGTGCAAAAGGGACAGGGTGGGTAGGTGATCCCATAATGAGGACCTGGCACTACCCATCCATGGGGCCACAGCTTTCCAGGACATCATTTGCGATGAACACAGGGGATTTCATGACTGGAATTGCAAATGGGGCAGAGGACAGGGGTCTGCTAGAGCCATCTTCCAGGATGTGTCCTGAGGGCTGGGACAGCCCCACTGGTCCCACGCTCACACGAGATATTCCAGAGGGGAAGCCCCCACCTCTCAGGCTGCACTCACCAGTGACCTGCAGGCTGTACCAGAGCTCAGCCACGCCGGCCACGCTGGAGGCCACGCAGCGGTAGCTGCCTGCATCAGAGAGTCGGGCATGTGGGATCTCCAGGCGCTTCCCATCCCTGGACAGGGTCACTCCTGCTCCGGCCGAGAGCTGCTCGTGTCCCTTGTACCAGGTGATGCCTGGAGGGAAGCAGAGAGCCGAGCTGTGAGGAGCGATGCTGCTGGGATTCACGAGCAAGAGCTGAGCGGCAGGACTGACTCACCGGGAGCCGGCAGCCCCGAGGCCAGGCATTCCAGGGATGCCGTGCTGTTCTCCGGGATGGCCAGATCCACCGCGCTGGGTTCGATGTTTGGGGGCACTGCAACCCAGCACCCACTGTCACGGGCTCTGTGTGACCCGGGCTGTCTGCAGCCACCACGGCGCAGGGCCCTGGGGCACAGCCAGGCTCACCGGTGGCTCTCGGCACGCACCGAGTCCTGGCAGAGCAGCAGCCGAGGGCCACAGCTCGGTCCCTGCTCTGGGAGGGGACCACATCACCCCGTGGTGCCACCACTGCTCCCCAAGCCAGCCAGAGGTTTGTTCCCTGCCCCAATGAGACATTCATCCTTTCCAGGTAGGAATTTCCCCTCCCTGCCTGGTTTCTCACCCGGCACTTTCAGAGTCACTTCCTGCTGGTGGAGGGGAAATGGGGCTGGGGGAGGACCCTCCACCAGGAAACAGCAGTCAAGGATTTGCTGTGGTGCCAGTGGCCATCAGCTCTCAGCCTCATCAACAAAGGACAAGATCCCAAGAGATCAAGCCAGTGACCCTGTACCTACCAAAAATTCGGGCCAAGAACTCCCACCCCTTTGGCCAGCCACATTCTTCGCAACACATGGGCTGGATAGCGGGTCTCACCCCAGATGCTGCTCTCACCATGCACTGAAACCTGCACCTCTGCCTGGGCCAGCCCTGCCCAGCTGCTGCCCTGGCAGACGTAGAGCCCTTCGTGACCAAGCCCCACTCTGGTGACCAGCAGAGTCCCACCATCCTCGGACACCACCACACCATCCTGCCCATCCAGCGGGTGCCCATCCTTCAGCCACCTGTGAGGAAGGGGACAGGCAGCAAGTCCTTGGTCTGTCCTGCCACCACCCACCCCATCTCTACACATTAAAGGGGTGAACTTGGGTGCTGGCAGCAAGGTCTGTCCCCTTGTCACCTGGAATGGGGCTGACAGTGCCCAGGTTGTTGAGCAGAGGGCACCACAGACAAGGAGAAGGAATGGATGCCTCCCACCCTAAGGAACACCCCATGCCAGAGGCTCCTACCACCCATCCTGCGAACACAGGCAGCACCCACCCCTCGGCAGCACTCACTGGATCTGGGGTGGGGGGATGCCCATGGCGTGACAGTGAATCCTCAGGGAGGTGTTGGCAACAGCCGTCAGGTGGCTTTCCCCATGTCCAATCCACAGCTGGGGGGGTGCTGGGGGGACAGGGGACCTCAGGCTGGGACCACCCTCATTTACCACCCATCCTGGGAACACAGGCAGCACCCACCCCTCGGCAGCACTCACTGGATCTGGGGTGGGGGGATGCCCATGGCGTGACAGTGAATCCTCAGGGAGGTGTTGGCAACAGCCGTCAGGTGGCTTTCCCCATGTCCAATCCACAGCTGGGGGGGTGCTGGGGGGACAGGGGACCTCAGGCTGGGACCACCCTCAGACCCTGGCACAGGGATGTGCGAGCAGCCAGGGACTTGGAGGTGCAGGACCCCAGCAGTACAGGAAGCCCTGGAGGGGTGTTTGAACCTTGGACGTGCAGGCTGTAGCTGAGCGAGGCGCTCCCCGCGGCGTTCGTGGCCGTGCAGGTGTAGAGGCCGGTGTCTGTCACCTGGGGCTCGGCCAGGTGGAGGGATCCTGAAGGGAGGACACTGTACCTTGGGGGAGAAGAAACAGAAAAGCTGGATGGGAAGAACAGCCATGTCATCCATCACCTAACCCTGAGCAGGAGCTAAGGGCTGAGAGCTCACTGTCACCTTGGGACAGCCAAGAAAAGGTCACCAGAGCCACCTCTCACTCAAAGAGGGAGGCAGAGCTGCCCAGGGGGGCAAATCCCCTTTGCTCAGCCCCTGCACAAGCTCAGCACGAGGCAGCACATGAGCCCAGGGGGGTGAAGGAAGACAAGGGTCCCCCAGAGCACAGTCCCTGCAGCTGGAGCTGGCCACACGCTCATTCCCAGCCTCATCTGTGCTCCACAGACATAACATCATCTCAGCCCACGGCTGCAGATTCCTCCTCATGTGCTCCCATAAATCACCCAGCATGGACAAGCCAGCTGAGATGTGGGGAGCAGCACAGGTCAGCGAGGAAGAGCCATGGCAAACTAGACATGAACAACAAGGCAGCACATCCCCCAAGAAGAGCAAAACCAAGATGCCTTCCTGCTTCCTACAGCAATCCTCAGGTACAGGGAAAGAAGTGCTTAACCCCAAGACTGGGGCCTGGGGCTTTAGCACTCTGCTGGAAGGGAATCCCTAATGTGCTGAGAAAGCATTGGAAGACCAAGACACCGGATAACCTGGAGAATTGCTGGATATGTGTTTATCTTCTCCCATCAAATCACATTAAATGACTGTCTCGTGGCTGCCATCAGCTTCAACACCAGCAACAAACTGATTTGTCCCTCCAGAAGGCACTCACTGGAACAAATCTAGCCTAAAACCCCACATTCCAGTGCAGACAAAGCCACTGCCGGGCTAAAAGCTGCATTTGTGCCAGACCTCATCCCAGCATCAAGCCCTGGTCCAACACTTCCCACAGGGATCCACCATCCCCAGGCACATCCTTGACCTTATGACGGCACAAGGCAGGAATGTGCACGAAGGCAGATGGACAGCAGGGTGAGGAGCTGCACTGGAGCTGCCTTTACTTCCCAACCCCAGCCCTGTGTCCAGGGTAGGCACATGAAGAGTTGGAAGCAGCTGTTTGGTCCCAGCAGATGTTTGGAAGATGGAAAAAAGCCTGGTGCTCTCCAAGGAGAGCAGAGCTAATGCTGTACTGCTTGGCTGCCTCAGCTCCTGCATTGAGCATTGGCCACGGGGTGACAGGGGTGCCCTTCACATCTCCCTGCCAAGCAGCTGAGTCCTTTCATGGACCTGACATCCCTCTGAAAATGCCAGGAGATTGTGGCCCCCAGCACCCACAACCCTCATTACCTCGTGGTGGTGAGAGGCAGTGGCTGCTGCTCCCGGCTCCACACCACCAGGGGAGGGGGATTTCCTTGAACCTCGCAGGGCAGCGTGGTCTCCTGCCCCAGCACAGCCAGGATGGTGACAGGGTCTGATTCCTGTGATCCGTTCACACTGATCCTGGGCTTTGCTGGATGGAGAGGGAGCGCAGCTGGTGCAGGGACCCTTCAGGTGCCCCACAGCCCTCATCACCTCTCTTCCCATCCTGTAAACCCATCTGGACAGGTGCTTCAAGGAAGCCAGGAGTGTTCCCAGGTCGTGCTCTCCCTGCCAGTCCCCTCTGGAGCTGTCCTGAGCACTCACTGCTGACAGAGAGCTGCATCTCCCGGCTGGAGAACCCTGCTGCATTGGTGGCTGTGCAGAAGTAGGTGCCAGCATCCCCAGGGGATGGTGAAGGGATCAGGAGGGTCCCATTGGGGTCAAGGTGGTAGTGTGGGCTCAGTGAAATGGGCTCCGTGCCCTACAGAAGAAAGGGAAGGGAGGAAGGCAGAGATTCTCCCACGAGCTGAGCATCCCAAAGGCAAGAAGAGGGCTCGGGACCATCAGAGCAAGCCATGCCCTGGTCCCAGCTTCCCAGGGCACTTGGTGCCACCTGCCGAGGCAGCCACAGCCACACTGGGGAGCTACACTCGCTTCAAACACGTTACCCTGAACCCGGGGGTGGCCCCAGCCTGGCTGGCAGGGGCACAGCAGTCGGCCTGTCCCTGTCACCTACCTTTGCCCAGGTGACAGCAGGGGGGGGCACGCCGGTGGCATTGCACTGCAGGGTGACAGCTGCTCCCTCGGTGGCAGTGACGAGGACAGGGCCAGGCTCAATGCTGGGAGGAACTGGGAAGGAAGAGAAGCCCCTCATCCTGCATGACCAGGGCCATGTCCACCGCAGAGAGCAGAGCAGAGAGAGCACCTGCCCCATGTCACTGCTGAGCGGGGACACGCAGCTCCCCGACACTCACCGTGGATGACCAGGGACACGTCCTGCCTGTGTGAGCTGAGGGCGTTGGTCACCTCACAGGTGAAGGTCCCTGCATCCCCCTGCGATGCCTGGTCCACATGCAGGCTCCCGTCAGCCCGGATGGAGTAGTGGTCACCTGGGGCCACCTGGACACGGGCAGAGAGCAGAAAGCAGGACAGATGGGGGGTCAAACAACAACATATCCGTGTCTTTGGGGCACATCCAGAAATGAATCTTTGAGCAACAGGAACATCCGGATGTGGAGATAAACCCATGTTGCCCTCCCAACACAAATGCTGCCTTGGATTCTTTCACCAGCAGGTTTGGCCCCACAGGTTGGGGGATCCATCCTGCAGCGAAGCCCTCACCACAGGGTAGGTATCCCTCCACACACCCACCATCCCAGCGGGCATGGAAATCTCACCATCTGCCCATCCTTCAGCCAGCGGCGAGCTGGGAACGGGCTCCCAGCCAGGATCACACAGGGCAGCGACACGGGCTGGCCTGGGAGCACACGGACCACGGGGGATGCAAGAGCTATTTCTGGGGCTGCTTGAAAGAGGGGAAAGGGAACCAGTATTAATCAGTGATAAACTGGTCAGGAACACTCAGGAGAACAGATCTAGATCATCTTTCTTCTGGGGTCCGGATCCTGGCTCGGCAGAAGCCAGCTCAGATACTCCACTCCCCCAGGAATTTGGGGATATTGGCTGCAGTTTGGGTCCATGTCAGCGTATGAAGCCAAAGAGGGCTGGGAAGGGCATTGCCCAAACCCTGCCCTGGGGTTGCTGAGCATTCACTGTGGCCAGCTCAGGACCAGAGACAGCTGCTCGGGTCTGCCACTCACTCACTCACTGCCAGAACAGCTGGGATCGATTCACCAACCAAAGCACGGAAAAACAAACCCTGTCCGGTGACTGTGAGCTTGACCTCTGCGTGGATTTTCCCAAACTCATTCTGGGCTTCACAGATGTAGGTGCCTTGGTCATCCAGCGAGGCACCTGGAGCACAGTGGGGAGAAGCCTCAGCCTGGTGGGGCTGGAGAGCCTGGAGCAAGCTCCAGGACAGGGACCACCCTCCCCTGCCCCACCACCATCTCCAGTGGGAACAGACCCCGCAGTGCTGGAGGCTTGCAGGCTGTTACAGCACAGCTAAGCTTGCACAAGTTAAAAGCACAAATAAATGCGTGCACACTCAGCTCTTACTGTTGATGAGGAGCTGGGCAGCCTCCAACTGGCTGGAAACACCCCATGGTCCCTGCCAGCCCACCATGGGCTTCCCGTCCTGCCGGGACCAGGTGACGTGTGGCAGGGGAGATCCCTCGGCATGGCACAGCAGGCTCACACTCTCCCCAACCTTGACCTCCGTGTCACCCAGGGGCTCAGGAAAGTGAGGGGCAGCTGGAGGAGAGAGCAGCAGAGAAGGGGCTCAGGCAGGTTCAGTATCCCAGCTTCCCCACAGCTGAGCCTGGAGAAGGAATGGGCTGCAAAACCAATGAGCCAGGTGCCCTGACAAGTTACGAGACTGACTTGAAGCATTTGGTGCTTTTCCAAAGCTGTCAGAGCCGTCGCAGTTTCCATCCCTTCCAGTTACACTCATCACCCTCTGGGTCAGCGAAATCTCTTGCACTTTTCTATCTTTAACTGCTTTAAACCCTGGTGCCCTCAACACAGAGCCTTCCCTCCTCCTCCTCATGCTCTTTCATTCCTTCTGCCTCCAGCAGAAAGCCCCGAGCACCTGGATTTTCAGGCCCACAGAAGTCAGCCTACACCTCTGCCTAATCCCACTGATTGCACTTTGCATCCCCAGTTGCATCCCAAGCCCTCATGTCCCCATGTAATAACTGCCTTATCTTTTGCCACTTGTTGAGCCTCCTGCATCTCCCCAAAGCTTGGAAACCCTGCCAGGCTTCCTCCTGTTTGTACCAAGCACCAACACCTCCCTGCTGGGTAGCCCGGGAGACTTGGGAAGCAGCAAGTGGGAGCTGAGCCAGAAAGGAGAGCTGTGGAACAGGCTCGAGCACTCAGTAGGACCCAACAGGACTTACACCCCACGTGCAGCACGGTGCTGTCGAGGGCGACGCCGGCCTCGCCGAGGGCCTCGCAGTCGTAGCGCCCGGCGTCCTCCTGGCGCACCGCCTGCAGCCGCAGCACCGCGCGCTGCGTGCCCGCTGGGAACGCCGCCATCGCCTGCTCCCCTGCCCCGAGACCCCCACATCAGCACCCCACGTGCCTCTGTGGGCCCCTCCTGATGGCACAGCAGGGGACACCACGTGTGATGGCCCTGCGGGGCAGCGGTGGGGTGCCAGTGCGTGCTGCCAGTCTCACCTTTGTACCACACGATGCGGGGTGGGGGTGCCCCTGAAACCCAGCACTCCAGGGTCACATCTTCTCCCACCAGCACCTTCAGGCTGGGCGTCACTGCCAGGATGGCAGGAGGTTCTGTGTCACAGGGAGAGAGGTCTTTGGTCACTCTCTGCCACGCTGGGTGCGGTGCCATCCAGCCCGAGGGGACCCCAGAGCCCTGGGAGTTGTCCCACCCCACCCTTTATCACACACAGCCCCATTTCCAGTGCGCTGCCAGCGAGCAGGGAGCAGGTACCAGTGAACTCCAGGGTGATCACTTGCTCATCCCAGCCCAGTGTGCTGCCGGCGTAGCAGCTGTAATTCCCTGCATCCTCTGGGACAGCAGACCTGATGTGCAGGGTACCCTCAGCATCTCTGAAAACCCTGCAGCAAATGGGAGAGAAAGGGAGAAATGAGGCCTGCGAAAACAGGGGTGATGGAAATGTGTTGATATAAATGAGCAGGCTTCAGGCCATGCTGGGCATGTGGTGGATGTGGGTCAGCACTTAGAGCAAGCTGCTGCAGGGCAGGACTTTGCTTTGAACCAGGGAAAAGCACTGAGAATTGGGCTTTTTCATCTTGAAAGTCAACTCTGGCACTCACAGCCTGACACAGGCAGGAGTTAAAAGGCAAAAAGCAGAAGAAATTAAGGGGAAGTACAAGGAGTATTTTGAGACTTGAGCTCACACCAGGTGTGCAAAGCGGGAACGGTGACCTGGATAAGGCAGGACTGCTTAAAAATAAATACAGACAATGAAGGCCGGCAGCATGCCAAGCATCAGGAGCCTGGGCTGGGATACTGCAATGCTTCCCTCTCTCCAGAGCTATGGCAGCCCCAAGCCTCCCTCCTTCAGCCTGTACATCCCTGCGAGGGGAGCACCGTCCCTGCGGGACAGGCAGGATGGAGGCTCCCGGGTCCCCAGGGGTTACCTCTCATCCTGCTGCAGTGCCCAGCCCCAGCGCTTCCAGGTGGTGTGGGGCGGGGGGTAGCCCCCGGCCGTGCAGTTCAGCCGCAGCTCCTGGCCCCTGCTGAAACGCTGGGGACTGGGGTCCACCTTCACCCACGGCGCCTCTGCACGGGGTTGGAGCAGGGCTCAGCCCCCACGTGCCATTCACCACCCGCCCACAGGGCAAAATATCCCCCGGCCAGGGTCCCACACGGGAGCAAAGCCTACCCTGGATGAAGAGCCACAGCGAGGCGGTGGCAGTGCCATGGGCACTCTGTGCCACACACTCGTACAGGCCCCCGTCCCCCGGCTGCACGTGGCTGATCTCCAGAGAGTGGTTCTGCAGCAGCCGGGTCCGGCCGTCCCCTGGCTGTGCCGCCTTCCCGTCCCAGCGCCACGTCAGGTTGTAGGGCACATCCCCCAGAACCATGCAGGACATGACCACATCTTGGCCCGGTGAAGCCGTGATGTTGCCTGGGGCGATGAGACGCGGTGGTGGCTCTACAAACACGGGATGCCTGGGTGAGAGGAGCCCGTGCCCAGGCACGGGCATGGAAAGGTCTCTAAGGCTTGGCACGAGCAGCCCCCACCTGAGACAGAGACATAGGCACGAGCCCGTGTCACTCCGACCTTGCTTGTGGCCGTGCACTCGTAAAACCCTTCGTCACTCTCGGACACTGCAGGGATCAACCAGCTGATGTTCCCTGAAATCCTGCAAAAAGGGAGAGATGAAACTATGGATCACTCCCACCTTGGGTCTGCCATGCCACCATCCTAATCCTACTCCCTGGGACCTTTTTTTCATCTGAGTCAGGCAAAAAGGTGCATCCCCACTTGCTGCAGACCTGTCCCTTGGAATTTTCCTTTTGGAATGCTCAGAACCTGAAGGCACCCAGCCAGCACACAGCATCCCCCTGGCTGGCACAGCTCAGGGGCTGTTGCTGCCCACATGGGTCCCTCCTGGGGCTAACTGGGCCATACCAGAGGCTCACCTGAAGAGCTGCTCTTCCCTGAGCTTCATCCCGCCGCGGCTGAGCTGCAGGCGGAAAGGGACCTCACTCTGTGCAGAGCAGGAGATGAGCTGTGGCTCACGGTTGTAAGCCTGGATCTTGCTGGAGATATTCACTTTAGGCAGACCTGGAAGGATGTGCAGATGTATAAACACTCCTTGGAAGCTCACTGGGAGCTGCACTGGGAAGCAGGATGACCAAGGAGAAACCAAAGCAGAGGCAGTGCTGGAGCCTCTGGTCCCTGCTCAGCACCCGCAGGTTCCACTCACCAGGCACCACGCTGGTGTAGGTGACCCCTGAGAGGCGGTGCAGGGGGTGGCCCTGGGCATCTTCACCCTTCACCTTCAGTAGGAAGTCACCCGGGGGAACCCAGAGCGGTGAACCCACCCAGAGCTGCGGGGTGGAGCTGGAGGAGGAGTTGGAGAGGGGACGCGCGGGCAGTGAGAGGAGGACGTGGCCCGAGGTGTTGAAGAGCTCAATCTCCTGCAGGCGCCCAGGCGGCCTCAGACCAGTGCAGTTCACCAGCACGGAGATGGGCAGACCTGGAAAGCGGGGAGAGAAAAAACCACCAGGAACATTCCTGGCTGCAAAACGCCCAGGTGCAGCACCCAGCCCCGTGGGCAGCACCACCCCTCACCCTGCACCGGCCGCTCTCTGGGCTGGCTGGTGTCAAACTCTGGCTGAGTGGAGAAGCTGGCTTGAAAATTAACATCGCTGATGCCCGTGATCCTCAGCGAGTGGCGGCCACTGCTCCGGGTCTGGAAGCAGATTGAGAGGCAAGTGCTGAGGGCAGGGGAAGGGAGAGGAGGTGGGAAGGGAGGAGGTTGCAGCCAGCCCTGCCCAGCCTGCTCACACATCCTCTGCCTGGCTGGAGATGGATGGGGAAAGCCCACACCTGGAAAAGCCTGGCAAGCTAAATATCCATCAGGGAAAGGCAGAGGATGTGCAGGTCTGCCACCAGCCTACCGTGACCAGCCACGTCCCTGGCTCGTAGGGCTCCACGGCCACCACCATGGCTGAGTTGGGGATGCTGAGCAGCTCCTTCAGACCTCGGCCTTTCTCCAGGACCTTTCCTGTAACAGTAAGTGAATGTCCCAGATGGGAAACCCAGGTCTATCCCCTGGTTCCTGCAACAGCTCAGGGCAGAGCAGAACGCATCACAGCTCACAGCCAAGGCAGCAGGGAAAACCCTCAAAGCCAGAGGCAAAGCCAAACTGGGAGGGGAGCAGGGAGATGTGCTGTTGTTTACTGAGGGCTTTGTAGCTCCACCTTTTCATTTGAGTTTTAGGGCAGGGTTTGGTGAACCCCTTCCTGCTTGTCCTCACCTGAGGTCTTTCTGAGAGGCACAACATCACCCCCCTCTTGTTGTCCCTCTCCCCTGGGCTCCTACCTGCTGGATCCTGGACCTTGATCCTTGGGGCAGGGCCGCTCAAGGAGATGGTGACCTCCTTCAGGCTGGGGTCAAAGGGGACCTGCCACGTGTTCTCCCCACCATCCTCATGGTCTGTGGACAGCAGGTGGACCTTGGAAGCCTGGATGGCCTCTTCCACCCACTTCAGCACCTGGAGGTGAGGATTAAACCTGGATCTCCCCTCACTGACAAGCACGGCCTCACTTCAGCACAAGGGGCCAGGTCTCCCCACTCACCTCTGTCACCTGCTGCTTGTCCAGGTGGAAGATCTGCCCGGAGCTGGTGGCAGCGATGCGCTCGTACACGCGGTACCCGGGGTGGCTCCTGTCCCCGCAGTCCCCCGTCAGCACAAACACCACCTGCCACAGCCACGGCCCCGTGACACCCCACACAGCCACGGGAGGGGACACAGCCGGCATCCACCAGCATCCCAGTACATCGGATCGGCCCGGGGGATGCAACTGCCCCCAGCCCAGGGGTTTCATCGCTGCGCCTCACTGATGCGCTGCTGCTGCAGCATCCCCCGAGCCGCTGTCGCAGGAGCCCTGCGGGCAGCGCCAGGGCCGCTCACCTGGCTCTGCTTGTGCTGCAGCAGCCGCAGCAGCTCCTCCTGCTGCTCGTAGTCCTTGGCCCGAGCATCCGAGAAGACGTAAACGAAGGAGCCGGGATGCGAGATCTCCACGGCCACCCTGATGGCTCCCACGCTCATCTCCGGGCAGTCCCCCCCACCCTGAGGGACACAGCCAGGGATGTGGCACAGGCACCGAGCCACCCAGTGCTCAGCTCCCGGCAGGATTCCACCCAGGGGGTGCTCACAGGGAGGAACTACCCCATTTTGCTGGAGTCAGGCCAGAGCAGCGGGATGAATCTGCAGGGACACTCAGGACAGACCCCTGCACAGACCCGGCCCTGTCTCACTAACAATGATAATTAAACCACCCCTTTGGGGATCCATGCTCACAGAAGCCACTGGTTTCCCACAAATACCTTTAGTGGGCACATTTGTGCCCGCCCCTGTGGCTGAAGAACCAGCCAGCCCAGGGAAGCCACAGAAAGGACCAGCTCCCACTTTCCCAGGGCTTGGCACCCCAAAGGGCTGGGAAACCATTTGCAGCCTCGGCGTTACACCTCCTGCCAAAACAGCTGCATTGAAGGGAAACGCCACAGGGATTTAGCAATTCACTGGAGGCAGGGCAAGAGTGGGGATGGATAAAGCAGGGTTAAGCTCCCAGGGAACATTTTGGCTGGCAGAAAACAGATGAAATAATTTTAAAAAAAAATTTCAAAACTCAATTATCAAGCACTGCTTCTAGAAGGGGAGATTTTTGGTTTCATGGAGAGTCTTTGCAAAATCTCCTGGGAGCAGTATCTCTCCTAGGGACAAGAGCTGTGGACTGAGAATTCTCTGCCCTGTTGCAGGATTCGGGGACACTGTTGCAGCAGCATTACCCATCCTCTCCACTCCCACCCCCTGCACAGCCCCCCGCCAGTCTGGCTCAGCCTGAACCCCCACCACACTCCTGGGGGATGCAGGGATTGCACCATGCAGTGCCAGGCTGTCCCCCAAGTGCCATGGGCCAGGCACCAAGGCAGGCCTGGCAGAGCGCCATGGGGCTGAGGATGCCTACCTGGACATGGAGCTCCCGCAGGCGCTGCTGGAAGAGCTGGGGATCCGTGGTGAGGGTGACAGGTCCCACCTCTGCAAGCACACAGACACCACCACCTCAGCCCCCTGACCCAGCACCAGCTTCCTTCGGTGCCACCCACGCTGCCGGCACTCCTGGCACCTGCCCTGCCTCAAACACCTGAGACTCGGAGTCCAGCATCTACCCTGGCTTGGCACCAGGAGAGAATTGGGTTTGGGCACACCACCCCCCTGTGCCCGTACTGTGAGCACTTGGGCAAACCATTCCTATGCCCAGGAATTTCTCCCGACACACTGGGTGGTCCCAGCCAGGGCGAGCTGCAAACCCAGTGCTGTTTTCTACTGGGGGAGGCTCCCAGCAAAGGGATGCAGGAATCGATTCACTGCCTCTGCCTCCTTCCCTGTCTGGCTCCAAAGGTTTTCATTCAACCCAGTGTTTCTGCTGAAAATAAAGCTTGGGTCCCGCTGTCCTTGTAGGAGGCCAGGGCTCTTTTGGGGAACAGCTGCCCTTGTATGGGTGTGCACAAAGGAAGACAAAGACAGGGCAGAAAGAAATTATTCTGGTATCACAGAGAGTTACCAAAGCCTCTAGCAAGTGGAGCTTTTATTGAGGTGACCTGGAAGCACGTTGTGGACTTGAACAGAAATACCGACCGTGAGCACTCCGGGGAGATTAGAACGGGATGGAAGGGGAAGAGCCACCCACAATGAAGTGTCAGCACCCCTGGGATTAATACGGTGGAAATAGCCCACCTTGTGCCCACAGAGCGGCTTGGGGACAGGAGCCCCAGCCCAGCTCCCAGCTCTTGAAGTGCCATCCCCATCCCAGCAGCCACCAGGGCATTAAAAACAGGGAGAAGGGGCAGTGCAAGCACTTATGGAGTGCATGTTTCAGACCCAGACCGGACTGGAACTGCAGCCCAGCTCCCCACAGCCCCACCCCTGCCAGGACACATGTCCTCACCCTGTCCCAGACGTACCTGGGTCATGGAACGGCACCAGAGCGTAGTTGCTGATGGGCTTCGTGCTCCTGCTGAGCGTCCGCTCCAGGATGCGCGAGGCCCCGTCCATCACCTGCACCAGGTCGTCGTACATGGAGCCGGTGACATCGAAGACAAAGGCAAGAGTGGCCCACCCTGGGGGGCTCTCGGCCAGACTGGGGGCCAGCAGCATCCAGAGACCCACAAACACCCCTCCGTGGGGTGGCATCGTGGGGGAGGCTCTCGGGTGCCAGGAACACCCCTTGTGTCCTTGTCCTGGCCCTTCCCCCGGGCACCGTCCCCACACCAGGGAGGGACACGGTGTGCAAGCGGCCACTCGCGGCGGGGACGGAGAAGGGACCCCGGGCAGGGAACGCCCAGCCCTCCGCAGCTGCGGACCTGCTCCTCCAGCGTTCAACTTCTGGGAGGGCGGGAGGAAAAACCGGACTTTTGGAGCCAGCGACGCGGCAGGGATGTGGGTGGGAGTTGGAGGAGATCGGGATGGAGATACAGGGATTGGGAAGCAGATCCTGCAGCCCACGGGATTGTCAGAAGCACTGCCCAGGCCCCTCCCCAGCCCCGACCCCCTGGCTCAGAGAGACCCTGCTCTGCTGGGGGGAGCAGGGGGTTAGGGGAGGACACGGGGGTCACAGCTGAGCACCTGTGAGGAAACCCTGCCAAACCCCAGCGGGGGGAGAGACAGCTGCCAAAAGGACCCCAAGGAAGCAAACTCCCCCTCTGCTAGGCAAAGGGCCCCTGGAATCGGGGTCTGCAATGGGGCTTGGAGGTCAGGGGGCTCTGTGGGGGTCTCGGGTGGGCCCACCCCACGAACAGGGAGCAAACAGCCACGCAGAGCACAGACAAAGCCGGAGCCAGGACATGGGCTGGGACAGGCAGCCCTTGGCCGGGACAGGCAGCCCTTGGCAGGGAGAGCTGGCTGGGGGTGCGGAGCTTTTCCTGGCTCCCCTGGAAGCGGAGTGCTGAGCTAATGGCTGCTCCACAGGGATGCTCTGCTCTTGCTCAACTCCCCCGCAGCGGGACCCAGGGCTCAGCCACGGCCAAGCGCCGGCACCAGGTGAAACTGTGCACCGAGGGCTGGGCACCTCCTGCACCCCCAGCACCAGCCCTACTCCTCCCGAGATTACCCATCTCATGGCCCACACACACAGGACAGTGTGTGTGGGTCATGAGATGAGCATCCTGTGCATTCCTTTATCCTTGCAAGCGTGGGCTCAGCCTAGCCCAACCTCAGAGTGAGCAAGGACATCCATCCCCCTTACAGCAGGGCAAGGACACTTCTGCCCCCGGGGCTGTGCCAGTGGCCTGTCCCCCTCCTGTCCCACAACCAGGGCTTGCACTCCCAGCCTCACAGAGCTGAGGGGAGTCCCCAACCCCACAGTGCCACAAAACCTACCTTAGAGCATCCCCAGTCACCAACCTGCATCCCAGCTCCATCCTGCACACTGGCAGGGAGCTGGGCACAAAGAAACCCCAACAGCTTCACCTCATCACCAAATTAATTCCAGCCAGCCCTTTCCACACTCACCAGTCCCAGGAGCACATGTGCTAGTTGGGCTTTAACCCCTTCCTGGCTGGGGGTTAAGGCACAGCCTCTGGGTAACCACCGTGGTTTGGAGCCTGTGCCTGTCCTTGCCCACTCCATGGCACAGGGGAGAAATCCCTGGGAGTTCCCACCATGCGCTGGCACAAAGCACCTCTGGACAAAACCCCCGCACAAACACAGCCTCCTTGTTTGGACCATTACGGCATCTCCTCTGGCCTCCTGAAAATAATTAGTCAGCCTCGTTAGGAGAGCAAACAAAACGGAGATGGGCTGGCAGGGAGGCCTGGCAGTGCTCGTTTCCAGAAGAGTTGGCAGTGCAGAATGGCCAACGCGACCCCGCTGCACGTGAAAAGCCCAGTGCTGGCTTTGAGCCCCCCGTGAGCCCTGCCAGGGGTGGGGGGAGCTGCCGAGGGGCACCTCCAGTCTGGGCAGTGGGACACAATTATGGAATACTCATATCAGGATTCCTCTGCAGGCACTGTGTGACAAAAGTGACCCAACAGCTCCCACCCGATGGAGCTCGGAGGGAACAGGGACAGTGCCAATAGGCACAGGGCTGTGAGTGTCTTCACTGTGAAAGGAAAAAGGGATGCAGGCACTGTGGCAGGATGGGACCTGGCAGAGGGAAAGACGTGTCTGGGTAAAAACAGGTGGGGAGTGGTGTTCTAGGGGTGAAGGGGCCCTGGGATGCCTGGAGCTGAGACCTGACAGCTCATCACAGGTGTGGGCACAGTGCCAGCCCACAGAGCCCAGAGCATCCCTATTTACACCCGGGCTAGTGCCACCACAGCCCCCAGCCCAGCTCCCAGCCCCGCTGGGCGCCAGGACAGCTTTGGGGGCCCTGTGACCACCCACCCCAGCACATCATAGACCACTGCTGCTTCGTTACTGTCATTAAGCTTTTATTTCCACTGTCACAAAGTTCCTGGGTTTTGTTTTGTTCTGTTATTAAACTGTTTCATTTGCTTGGTTTGCTCTTGAATTCATCTCAAGACAAGGCAGCGGGGCATGCAAGCCGAGACACCGGCACGGACGCACACACAGGCTTCATCTTCACAAACAAGGCTCTTTGCTGGAGCTGCTGCTTCTCAGCCCAGGGCTCAGCCACCCCCCGGGCAGGACAGGACACCCACCCGGGGCTGGTGGCCACAGGAGCAGAGAGAGAAGGGAAGGACGACTTTACTGCAGAGCTGCTGGACTATTCAGGGCTGGCATGTGTGACTGAGACTCCAAAACTGCTGCACCCCAAACTGTGCACTGAGACTGGGGCCAGCAGCTCCCTCCTTCGCCCTCAGCCCTTGCTTCTGTCCCAGTCAGAGCCCTCCCCTCCAGTGCCCTCGGGAAGGATGGACAGACGCTCTCACTAAATGTCCCAAATCTCCTCCTTGGATGGGGGACTGAGCTTGCTGCAGGTCACTCACCCATCCCGAATGACCCCCCAACCCTAAATACATGGGAAGGGGGCAGCTCTGCCAGTGATTTCAGCTGCCCCCATGCCATGCCTGGCCCTGCTTCAAAGCCAGTCCTCCTCCAAGTGGGGCTTAAACCCAGATCCCAAGACTCCAAGACAATTCCACCTTCTGGACAGCTGCATCCCTGCCCACTGAGCAGCAGTGACCCTGGGCTGGGATTCCCACAACCTCAGCTTCCCCATCCAACAGGAATGGGGTGTCCTGATGGCACAGGAAGAACCTACAGGCATCTGCTTCTGTGAAGGAGGGTGGGATGCAGCTGGTACCTGGCAAAAACAGGGTCTGGGGTTCCCCATAAGCAAACACTCCCCTCCACCAACCCAGCGGAGAGCGCTCCTGGGACCAGCCTGGTCTCGTTATAAACTGCATTAATTAACAGCCTGCTCCAGAAGAAAAACCCTTCACTTCTCTCTCTCTCTCGGGTCCTGGTTTGTGCTGTGAGGAGAGGGCGGGGGGGAATCTGCCCCCAGAGCCCTCTCCCATGTTCTTGCTCCCAGGGGAAACAGCTCAGCCCAGCCCAGCCCCAGAGCTCAAGGAAAGACGGATACAAAGCAGCAACAGTCAGCGCACAGACAGAAAAATGAAAAGAAAGGAAAGTACAGACATGGCATTTAATGGGGCAACACCGACAGGGACAAATGAGAGTGGGGGACATGCCACAGTCACCGGGGCTGGACCCTCACCTCTGCCTGGCTGTGCTTTGGGTCCCCTTCCCATGGCCAGGGATCTACTTTGGACAGGCACCAGGAACCCGAGTACAAACAGAGACCAACCAGGGCTTGCTGGCTGTTTCATCATGAGCAGGTGTAGAACAGAGGCTGGAATTAAAGACTGGCTGATGTAAATTCCACCCCAGCACCGTTCCCGGTGTTCTGCACGTGCCTGATGCTCGGTGGGTCCTGCCAAGCCAGTCCTGAGCCGTATCCAGTGCTCATGCTTGCCAGGGCACAGACACCAAACCGCTTTCCAGAGGGGGATGGCTCACCCCGGCCATTCCACTGATGGGGAAATTGAGGCACGAGGAGGTTAAGGCCAACATTTCCAAGCACAAGATGCTCCAAGCCTTATTTTCGGTGATACCCAGACACTGCAGATCCTGGTGGTGTTCAGGAGGAATCAGGGGCCCTCGGTGCTCCCCAAAAGGGAGATTAGAAGCATCCAAGCCACGGTCCCAAATCCGCAGCCGGGGGGAACACTGGGGCCAAGCCGCTTTGCTCAGGGACACTCAGTGTGCCAAGAGCCCTGGCAGGGCTGACTCCCTGGGGAGACATCTGCGAGCACTGATGGAGCTCAACCCATGACAGGTCCTCCAAAAATTAAAAGCTTTCCAGGGGAAAAGTGTCAGAGCAAATGAGGCTTGCCTTTGCCTGGGAACTATGTCAAACGCGGCGGGGCCCATCATTCATCAGCGGAGGTGATTGCAGCAGTGTCACATTCATTGGGAACATCGATTGGCACCGGGAAGGGACCGGTCTGGCAGACGAGCATTCAACAAGTTGGAGGCACTGCAAAAACCTACCCCAGAGAGTTGCATTTTGGCCACAGAGCAACAAGGAAAAGGTTTCCATGGGAGGGAGTTAAGGACACCCTCCAGAAGCGCCCCCACAGTGAAACATGGGCACCCTCGGGGACAGAAACTGCAGAAGAGGCAGAAATATTGCACATGGACGTGAGGTCAGTGTCCTTGGGGATGGGGAAAGGTGGCTTTTTATGGGCATCAAGAAGTACCACAAGCACAAAACCCCAAAACTGGGGAGCAGGGCTGCATGGTGAAGATCTGTCCCTGCCATGCCGGGAGGATTCAGGAAATGCTGAGGCACTGCCTTGTCTCCTGCATCGTGAGACACCTGTCAGACTGTCCTCCACATCCAGATGTCACCTCCCACTGCCATGGGGACAGTCCTCTGTCTGGGCTCAGCCACAGGAGCTGCAGACATCCTAGGAGACAGCTGGGTGGAAAGATGCTGCTACCATCAGCTGGACCAGAGATGGCAGGGTGAGCCCCAGGGTGGCTTTAGGGGTCCCAGAGGCTTCTTGCACTTTGCTCCTGAGGGAATGCCCATCTCTCCTTTCCCAGAGCAGGGGCCAAGGCAGCTGAGGCATCACCCACACAAGGCTCATTCTCCAGCAGAGATGCCAGCTGTGTCCCATGGTGTGGGTGCCAGTGGGGCTGAGCTGGGGGCACATCCCAGAGCAGTGGTGGGTGTTGATGGAGTGTGGAGAGGCCATGCAGGCCCCACTCATGACGGGGGGGCTGCAGCCTGGTGTCCCCAGGTGTGTATTCCCAGCCCTTTGCCTCCTCCAAGGTGGGCGCAAGCGGCTCCGCTTGGGGCCGTGCCCTGGGTTCACAGCAAGACCTCCCATGTCCTATGGGAGTGACGGGATAAGGAGACACCCTGAGCTGTGCAGAGCCCAGCCTGGCACTCCCCTGTCACCTTGTCCCAGCTGGGATGGGGGGACGGAGCAAGTCAGAGCAAGGCTCCCCCTCTGTCCCTCCAGCCCCACCGGCACACGGGAAGATTCACAGCCACCACCGAACACCTTCCCACCGTTTGCAAAGCAGAAAATAGCAAAGGAATCTGCTTGAAAGCAAAACCCAACTCTGGGCTCCATTAATACTTTTTCATGCAGTGAGAAAATTAATAAAAGAAAGGAAATGGGGACGTTCTGGTGCCTGGCAGTTTCCTCACCCTGCCCGACTGAGGGATGGAGCTTGGTCTGCTCAGAGTCTGGGCTGAGTGAGCCCGCACTGAGCTCCCAAAGGGAAGGGTGAACAGAAAAATGCAGGGAACACAGGAATGGGAAGAGGAAAAGAAGCTACAGCATCCCCTCCAAACAGCAGCCAGCCCACGGAGCTTGGGATACAGGGGGTGGGAGGAGAGGGGGGAAGGCAGATTTTTGGCTTCATTGTTATTGCAGGCTCCTGGGTCCCCGCAATAGTGTACGAGCATGTAAACCTTACAAATCCTCACCTGGGTGGGTGGACACGCACACGAGAGACGAAACACAGCAGCAACATTTACAACAAATAAATAAGGATATTGATCGTTGAGATAGGCGTATAAAAAAAAACCTCACTTTTTTCCACCGAAGGAAAAGAAAAAAAACCAAAACCAAACCAAAAAGCACAATACTGTCTCACCAAAAGAAAAAAAAGTAATAATATAATATATATCCCTAGTGAGCCAAGCCGGGCTGCCAGCGGCATCGTGGGTGACGCCAGGACTCTGTTCCCAATCGCCGTCGGTGCCTCAGCTCCCCGACCACCCCACACGGGCAGAGCCCAGGGGCTGCAGCCCCCAGGTAACATCCACAGTCCCATCCGAAAACGTAGGAAAAGGGGAGCAAAGGGGGCAAGGAGGCCGAGAGGGGGCTCTGCCTGTGGCGATGCTCGACCCGTTCCCCCGGCCCTGAAGTCTTGGGCGTTCGCTGCCGCTCAGACCGGGGTCTGGCGCGGGTTTTTTTTTGGAAAAAGCAGAAGTTGGCAAATGGCAGCGGCTGGTTCAGAGTGCAGAGAGGGGGAGCGAGCTCGCGCTTCGAGGGCATCCTTTGCTCGCGGAACAGAAAGGAAGCCGGGAGGGACAGGCAAGCTTCGCGCGGCGGTGGTCGGATGGCACGGAGAGCATCTTCCCCCAGGCATCTGCAGGAGAGGGTGGGGAGAAGGGAAATAGGGTGAGAAGGATGGGCAAAAATCCCTGTGGCCATCTCATGCGACACCAGCGCAGCTGGAACGGCAAAGCTGGAAACGGAATAGAGATATACTGAAAATCTCAAAACTCCAGTGGGGTTAAAAAATACCCCACCCCCCTGGACACTGCCTGGACTGTGATAACCAAAATCACTCCAAGGGACAACTCTGCACAGCTCCACAGGGCATAGCAAGGACCACGGGGTGCTCAGCCCAGCACCTGTATAATGCTGGGAACCAGTGTCCCTGACACTGCTGTGCCAAACCCAGCTCCAGGGCATAATATAATAAGATTTAAGATAAATAAAACATTTAATATAATCTGTCTCTGGAGCGTCCCTGTGCCCCCAGCACGCCAGCTGCCTCCCTGCCTCCTCTGCAGCCACATCTGCTGGTGAGGGTGTGAGCTGTGCCGCAGGCAAACATTTCCATCTCCATGGGATGAGGTCTGAGGGAGCTCTGTGATACGGGGGAGACTGGGAGAAACCTATCAGGACGGGGCAACATTCCCCCTGGCTGGATTTGGGGGGGATATCCATGTTTTGGTGCTTCAGCAGAGGAGAATCAGCTGGCTGTGCCTGGGGGAGGTGGGAATGGCATGAGGCAGGTGGGAGATGGGCACCCGCAGCCCCTGGCACCGCACTCACCGCCGCTCGGCCCCGGGACTATACGAGCCCATCGTAGAGGGAGAGCGCCTGCACAATGGAGGGGGCGGCCTTGGGGGCCCCCTG
>NW_008246054.1:5104460-5110922 GCF_000691975.1 Corvus brachyrhynchos
GCCCCCAGGCCGCGGGCCTATACGAGCCCATCGTAGAGGGAGAGCGCCTGCACAATGGAGGGGTCGGCCTTGGAGCCCTCCTGAAATTCCTGCAGCGTCAGCTTCCCGTCCGCATTCTGCAAAACACTCCTGTTACTGCACAGCTCCACCCAGTGAGCCCCCGACACCCCGGCACATCCACACCATCCCACACAGCCTCCCCACACCGCTGCCTCAGCCTCGGTTTCCCCATCAAGCCACCCATGCCTGCCATGGAGGGGACAATGCCACCTCAGAGACCCTGAAAGGGATCCAGGGATCCCAGAGGGATGCGGGTGTCCTACAGAGACCTTGGCAGCAGCTGAGACCTTGTGTTGGTGGGGAAAGGAGGCACATGCAAGAGCCAAGATGCAGCAAAGGGACCCACAGCACCTCCTAAATCCCTTGGCCACGGGGAAAACACCCTCAAGCATCCTCACCTTGTCCATCATGGCAAAAATCCGATCCACCCTCTTCTCCGGTGTGTTCTCCTCCTCGGGAAGCTCCACCGTGTTTCCCTGCAGCAGCAGGACAGGACCTGGTCACACACCCATCTGTGCCCTGCCTGGAGGGTGTCCCCAGGCGAGGATTGTCCCCCCACACCTCACATCAGGACAGGGTGCAAGGGGACAGTGTTGGCACTACAGTCACCCTCAGCAACCAGATCCAGACCCTGCCCTGGCCATGATGGCCAGGACGGCCACAACCCCACACCAAAAAAAGCCAAAGAAGGAACTGGGGGTGTTTCAGCATTCCCACAGAGCCAAGCTCCAGCCCAGCAGGGACCCCCCCCAGGGGCTGCTCACCCTGTGCCCCCCCTGCCCCTCTTACCACCATCTGGTAAATCGCATCCACAATGTCCAGCATCTCGTTCCGCGTGATGTATCCGTCGTTGTCCAGGTCATACAGCTTAAATGCCCCTGCAAGCCAGAGCAACACCAAGGGGCTGGGACTGTGACCCCTGCCCTGGACACTCACCCCAGCACCCTCATGGGGCTGAGCCCACCAGTATCCCATGGGCAGCACTTACACCTCAGCTTCTCGTCCAGCGTCCCCCGGGAGGTGACCGACAGTGCCTGGATGAACTCCGAAAACTCGATCCTCCCATCCTGGGGGGAGGAAAGGAGGGGTCAGGGTGCTGCTGCCACTCCTGTCCAGCAAAGTCCTCCCTTCCCATGTGTCCCCTCTAAGGGGGCACATCCAGAAAGGCAGCAGGGAGGGAGGAGTGATGCACATTTATCTCCAGCACTGGCATCCAGCTGCAGCTGCCCAGCCCACCAGCAAACATCCCGGCGGGAGCGGCTCTGGAAGGGCACCGCACGGATGGGCTTTTGCCAGCGGCACCAAAACACCGCGCTTCTCCTTTCCTGCTTTGCCACTTCATCGCCCTTCCCCACGTGACTCTCCTCAACTAAAACAAGCGCGGGGGCTCGCTCCAGCTGTGCCGCTTCAATTTCACGCCCCAGGAAGCACTGGAATATCAAACATCCCGGCGGGAGCGGCTCTGGAAGGGCACCGCACGGATGGGCTTTTGCCAGCGGCACCAAAACACCGTGCTTCTCCTTTCCTGCTTTGCCACTTCATCGCCCTTCCCCACGTGACTCTCCTCAACTAAAACAAGCGCGGGGGCTCGCTCCAGCTGTGCCGCTTCAATTTCACGCCCCAGGAAGCACTGGAATATTTTGCTCCACCAGTGCCACGCAAATGCATTCCAAACCCATCCCACCATCGCCACAGGCCCAGCCCTGACCCCCCTGGACTGTGCCCCTGGATCCCAGACTTACTTTGTTCTCATCGAAGACATTGAAAACAAAAGTGGCAAATTTGGTTGGGTCACCGAAGGGGAAGAACTGCTTATAGATCTTCTGGAAGCCGGCGGCATCGAGCTGCCCACTGGGACAGTCCTTGATAAAGCCCTTGTACCTGCGAATGGAGGGCAGGGCATGGGCCCAGGAGGGTCTCCTGCTGAGCCCTGGGGAGCTGGGATGAGGCTCTCCCCAGTGCTGCAGTGGGCTGGGAAGGTGCTGAGGTGCTCCCTGTGTCGCTCCCATCCCCCACCTGCAGCATCCCAGCCCTGTGGATGACGTCTTTGTGGGCACCACAGTGAGGGTGGCAGCGGGGACAAGCAGCGAGTGGCACCAGTGACACTGAGTGGTGCCCACTGCACCGCTCCACCCTGCTGCCAGCCCACAAGGGGCAACAGGGCCACAACCAGGCTTGTGGTGGACATTGTCTGGGAGATGGGAGGTGACAGGGACACACTGCCCAGCCAGGACTGACAGTAATGCCACGCTGCAGCCATGCCCTGGTGAAAAACAATGGCACAGTGACCACCGAGTTCTGTGAGGGTAGCTGGGCACTGGAAAAGGTTCCCCAGGGAAGTGGTGATGGCACCAAGCCTGCCAGGGGTCAAGAGGTGTTTGGACAACACTTGCAGGCACATGGGATTCTTGGGATGTGCAGGGCCAGGAGTTGGACTTATGATGATGCTTCTGGGTCCCTTCCAACCCAGGATATTCCATGATAATTTTTGCACGACCCCAAATGAAAGCTGCTCAGAGGAGCTGGGGGGCACAGCAGGGTTCCTGTGTCACCAGGTGGCACAGCTCAGGTCATTTCCAAAACCCACCAATGCTTAAACATCCCAAAAAACCCTCGGTCCCAGCTCCAGGCTGGACCTGGGTGCTGGAAAGTGCAGCTGCACCGGAGGGTGCAGGGAAGGGGCTCACTGGCTCTGTGGGTGAGGGCACCACGCAGGGAGCGTGAAGGGAGCATGTGGGACCACACGGGCATCACGTGGGGTGCGTGAATATTATGCAACACGTCGCCCAGATCTGTCAGGCGCCCGCTGCAGCGGGACGAGGGCTGGAGGAGGAGGGGAAGGGGGTGGCGAGGTGGGAAACCGAAGTGCCGGTGACATCTTTTTCACGCTGCTGCAGCTATGACTCATCGGGTGGGGGGGAAGGATGAGAGAAAGAGATAAAGAAAGCAAACCTTGACTGGTGGGATAGGGAGATGAAAGGGAAGCAGTGGCTTTTCTAGGGCGCTGTGTTCGGTGGGGCGGAGGGGATGGAGTGAGAGCATGGATCCCACCCCTGACAGCCTCTGCAGGCCCTACTGCAAAAGGGGACACGCTGGGACAGCACCAGCCTCCTGCAACGGGTCACCAGCTGGACAGTCCCCATGTCCCCACGCTCTTTGGCTGCTCGTATGGGGAGGGAAGAGCCACTAGAACCCAGCCCTTGCACAGGGTGTGAAGGAAAACCCCTCTATTTTCTGGTCTCCCCTCTACGAGGCAGGTGCACCCCAATATGGGTGCACCTGCCCACCCCTCCTGCATGTCCCTGCTCTGCCTGGCCAGTGGGGTGGCCGAGTGCCACCAGCTCCTGTCCCCTGCCCACAGCCCCATGCCCCAGCCAGCTCACCACCATGCCAGGCACTCACCACTGCTGCACCTCCTTCTCCGTGACTGCAAGAGAAAACAGGAGAAAAGAGAAAAAAAGAGAGAAATTTAGTGCTTTTGCAGTGACAGCTGTTCCCCTGCACTGCCCATCAGCAAATTCCCTGGGGGATGCCATGGGGCTCCCAAAAATTACTTCCCTGGGGGATGCTCTGGGATTCACTCACTCCATGAGCTGTCAGGTGCCCCCCACAAGTTCCCCCTGTGGCAGCAACTGCTTTTGAGGCACTGCCTGGGCCAGCCCAGCTGGTCCATGGGACCAGGGCTGCAGGTGTTGGGGACCCCTGAAACCAAGAAGCCTCCCAAGATGTTTTGTGTTGTGCTCAGGGAGTGCAGAACCATGGCTGCAAGATGCTCTGGACCATGAAGGGGACAAGTTGATCATGCCTGGGGAAAATCTGGGCCTGCTGTCTCATCTTCCCAGAGCTAAAACACCCCTGAAAACATCTGCCAAAACATCTGCCTGGAGGCAGCTCAGGGAAGGAACTTGCCTGGCCCTGACATTACACACTGAACGTGGGCACAGGCACAGCCCCAGGGCTGGCATCCCCCCAGGCACCAGCTGCCTCTGGAGAAACATCATCAAACCCATCCCAGCACCCTGAGGAGCCCCACCAGGCTCTGGCAAAACCCCAAAAATGCAACCAGCTAGAAAACAGAGAGCACTGGCAACCCCGAGTGTCCCCAGCCAAGGGACAGCTGCTGAAATGAAAAATGTCCTCAGCAGATGAAAGGCTCAGAGGGATGTGGGATGCTGGGCAGCGGGCTGGCACTTGTCCCTGCATGTCCCACTGCAGAAGCTGTGCCTGTGCCTTCCCACAGCAGGGAGCCAGGTGCCAGCAGGTGGGCACAGGGGGAACGGCCTCATTTGTCATTTCCTTTGCGTCGTGCATCTAAATAATGATAAAAAAGCCACAGGTCTGAAAGGCGCGGGGATAATGAGGCGAGTGGAGATGTCAATGTGCAAACGGCTGATAAAAATAGAGACTCAAGACACACCAACAGATACCAATTACCTTGGATGGCAAAAAAAAAAAAAGAAAGCAATTTTCTATCAGGAAGATTTGTAACGTGCCTGGCAGAAGGCCCAGAGCACAGAGGCGAGGGCTGGCAGGTGGGGCGGCCAGGAGGGCACACAACGGCCCACACCTCATCACCAGCTGGATTCTGGCTCCAGCATCCCCGTTAGCAGGAATTGCTGTGCCCAAGATTGCCCCAAGCATTGGGGGATCCCTCCATCCCAGCCCAGGAGTCACTGGAGGGACAGAGCCTTCAATTCCCCCACTTCCCCTGGGATTCAGCAAAAGCAGCACCCACTGTAGCACTGCAGGGTGTCTGGACAGCAGCACCCCAGGAGAGGGGACACAGCCATGGGGATGCTCAGCATCTGGGATGAAGAGCACTGAGGGCTTTGGCAGTCACAGGTGGGATTTGGAGGGTTGTTTGTTGAGCTGGGGTGGGCTAAACATCAGTCATAGCAGTCTCAAGGGATTTCCCCATCCCCAAAAAAAAAGGGTTGCACAGAAGCATCCTTCCAAAAGAGAGATGCTGAGCAACATCTCTAACAGGAACAGGCTTCCCTGCACACAACCTCACTGAGACACCAGCCGTGACCTCCACCCTGAGGGTGCCCAGGGGATGCCCCAGGCACCAGCTCTGCAGGCCCAATCACCCAAGAGCACCAAGGAGGGTAGGTGGAAGGAGGAGGAGGATGAGGGTGAGCCCTCGGGGCAGGCAAAAAAGACCTCAGCAGCAGCCCGGGCTGCAGTCAGAGCTCAGCTCAGCCCCTCCAGGCAAATCGCCTTCTGCTTCTCTCTTGTTCGACTGCGTTTCCCCCAACGTGCTATTTTGGGCCCGGGAGCTGCCTTTCAACTCCAGCAGGAAACAATTAAGAAATTTGTGCTTTTTTTAGTACAGGAGAAATGCTGGTAATGACACGCTCGGGCTGAGGCAGGAGGGAGGGACGGAGCCAGCTCCCCTCGTGCCGCAGGAGGGATGTGTGATGCTCCCAGGAGAGGCTTTTCTGACGGAGGGAACCATTCAGGTGCCACGCTGGAAATCAGCACAGGGCTCCCAATGAGGGATTTGTTAACGTGCATCCTGGAAAGCCACACGGAGCCCTCCTCCAGCACACTGGCACCAGTGCCTGTCCTCCAGCTTTGGGTGCTGGGGGATCTGTGGGGTTCTCCTGAGGTGGGAGCACGGCCTCATCTCCCAGCCCTTGGAAAACCACCCACCTCTGGGTTCACCCCTCCACTGCCATCACATCTCCCCCTTGCCCAGGGGCAGAGTGTTCCCAGGGCAGGGAACCACCCCAGCCCTGACCCAGCGTGGGGACTGAGTAGTACCTGCCCCCCCGTACCTGCTGTTACAGATCCGGGACAGATGATGACTTCATGGCTGCCACTTCCCGGCCACTCCGACCCTGCTGGCTGTTGACACTCCGAGTGGCACCAATTAGGAATGCTAATGCTCGACTTGCAGCCGCAGAAGCCTTGGGGACACGCTACTGAGCGCGTGGCTGAGCCACCTGTCCTGGGGCTGGCGACAGGGGACACACGCCGGGACAGGGCTGTCCCTCTGCTCTGCATCTCCCCGGCAGGCAGAGCCCAGCCGGGCTCACCGACAGTACCTGTGCAGCGGCAGCTGCTGCATTTCCCTCCCGCGGCACCGATGACGCCGCGATGCTGAGCCGACACACATCAATTTGCAGCGATATAAACCTCGGCCAGGTGCGCCCCCGACGCCCCACAACAAGGGGATGACCCACAGCAGCCCCATAGAGCATCCCAGCGGAGCAGGACCGGCTCCCTGGCCGCGCTCCAGCGAGGAGCCGGGCTCAGCTGCCGTGCCGTGCTCCAGGGACTGCCGCTCCCGCAGCCGCGCTAGGGAGGGCTAAAAATAGTGCACGTAGCAGCTTGTTAGTAGCAGCGTGCCCCGGGATCCTTGGGGATGAAAGGCGCTAAATAAAGGCAGAGTTTTAT
>NW_008246054.1:5111209-5115737 GCF_000691975.1 Corvus brachyrhynchos
CCCCCCCTCCCCAGCCCCCTCCCCCCACCTCTCCATCAATCCCAGTGGCACAGGCGAGGACTGACAGCTCCGTCACCACCCGCCCTTCGCGTGCCCCCTCTCCTCCCACCACCCGCCTGCCACTGCAGCAAGAATCAGCTCTGGTTAATCAGTGCTCAAGCCTGTTAATTTGTGTTTTCCAGGCAGAGAGGAGAGGAGGGACTTGGGACTGTAAATCCCCATCCGTCGCCCTGCCCCAGGGATCTCGCTGCTCGCTGGACCGCGCCGGGGCCGGGGCAGCAGGAAGGAGGGCAGGAGGTAACTGGATTCGAGTGGTTCAGGGACCCCTGGTCACGGTGGGATACATGAGGTGACGTGATGCTTCAGCCCCACCGGAGCTTGTTTTGTGCTGACATCGCTTCCCCCGTCTGCGCAAGAGTAGGGGCTCGGCCACCGCCGCAGGGCTGGACCCTGAGCACGACCGTGCACACTCAGCTCAGCCCGTGTGCCAAAACCAACGGCACAGCTCTGTCCTTTTGCAGGTTTGAGTTCCCAAACGCTCAGCAAGCATTGTCCCCACGCAGCAGCCATTGAGGAACCCCCACACGTCCCCCCTTGCTCCAGCTGCTACAACAGCACCTTGATCGCGTGGGGCCATGGGCACCGCAGCCTTATCAGGGAAACCAGTTAATTATTTCCAGGCACAGAGTGCCTTTCCTCCCCGCCATAGGGCACTCCAACTATGCCAGGTCACGGGCTCTGCCGCTAACCCACGGGCAAGTGGTCCAGCACCACACTCTGAGTCATGGCAGGGGCAGTCCTGCGGCATTTATTTCCCCCAGGCAGCTGCTATGGCTCCTTTACAGGGGCCCCGGGCATCCCAGCCTGGGGGAGCCAGCACATCACCCCAAGATGGGACTCCCATCGGGTTTGGGGCTGCCTAAACCTGCTGTGGATGCTCAGCGCAGTGCCCAGGCCAGGGGAAATTGGGCACCCACACTGGGTGCTCCTGCGTGAGCGAAGTGGCTGCTCAGGCGTGAAGGAATGGGGCATTTATGCATGCACTAACTGGGCACCCATGCCTGAGCCAGAGGGGCACTCATGCAAAAATACACTGGGAAATCATGCGTGGACTAATTGGGCACTCGTGCATAAATTATGTGGGTGCTTCTAGGAGAACTAATTGGGTGCTCATGCATGAACCGCCCGGGTGCTGCGGCGAGAGTGAAAGGGCCGCTCATGCACGAACCAGCTGGGGGCTCATGCATCCATTTTTTTGGGCATTCATGAATTCACAGGGCGCCCATGCACGGATTAATTGAGCAGTCACGCGTCCATTCGCTGGGCACTCCTGCGTGAGCTAATTGGGCACTCATGTGTAAATTAGTGTAATTAGGAGATAACACACTTGTGCACGTACTAATTGGGCACTCAGGTGTGAATGGATCAGGTGCTCATGCATGAATTAATTGGACACTCAGGCATGAGATAATTGCAGGCACGTGTGCCAATTAATTGGGCACTCATGCATCAACAACCGTGCCTTCATGCACGGAGCAGCAGCGTGCGATCCAGCGGGAATTCACTGGGCAGCCATGCATAAATCCAGCTGGGTGCTCATATGTAAATTAATTGTGCGCTCACGTGTGTGTTAATTGGGCGCTCATGCGTGAACTAATTGGGCGCCGATGATGCGGAGGAGCCGGGGGTGCTCATGCGTGCGCTGAAGGGCCCCTCACGCGTAAAACACCCGGGTGCTGCGGGGCGAGCCCCGCACACGCTGCAATTTGTGCCAAACACACTCCGCCCCCCGTCTCGGCGAAACACGTATTTAAGAATTTTCTGAACGTAAATCTGATACAAACTCCACTCTCAACATCGTCACAATGTTAATATTAACCAAGTACGAGCTCCCCGCTCCCTCCCGCCCGGCTCGGCAGAGGATGTGCTCGCTCCGACTTCCCTCCAGCCCCTGGGATCACAGCGTCAGCATCACAGCCTGAACAAGCCCTGCAGAATTCGTCCCTGGTCCCTCAGAGTGACCACTGGGCCCGGTACAACACGTACTCGGTGCAGAATTCACACCTGCAAACACGGACACAGCAAGGTCCCATCGGTTGGCACAGGGGGACCCAGTGCCAGCCCCTGGCCCTGTGGAGTGAGTTACCTGGGGTAAACACATCACAGCCTGAGTAGTCATTCCCAATTCCAGGCCTTGCCTCTACAAAACACTCAGCCAAGAGCACGGCAGCAGCTGTTGGAGGTGAGTGGAACCAGGGGACTTAATCCAGCCCTCAAACAGGCACTGGGCAGCACTTGTCTGGTGCAGAATGGGCACCTCCTGCAGAGGGAGGAAGATGCCCTGTGTGCCAGGGCTGGCAGGGGTCACCTCTGGCAGCCTGGGCTGTTGGGTGGCTTCGTGCAATTCGGAGGGGTCGGGGGGAAGCATCCCAGGGACAGTTGGAGCATTGGCACCAGGCTCCATCCCAGTGCACTGCCCCAGCTCCAGCACCAACCCCCCAACAGAGCCCAGTGCCCACGGGAGCTGCCCTGTGGTGGAGGGAAGGGGTGAACTCTTCCAGGCTGCCACGGGCTCAGTCCTCCACTGGGACTGTCCATCAGCCCACTGTGGGGCATTCAGAGCTCACTCAGGTCCCTGTTTGATGATGGTAACTTTTAGGATACTCCACATGTCAGCACTCTGGAAATTTGGGTAGTTTGGCCCTGATGACCTGGTCTCATTAAAATTCAGGTTGAACTCCTTAATGATGTCCTGGTTCCGTGCTCTCTGCCAGCTCCTGGGCCACCAGACCACCCCTGGTTGGGCTTTGCTCCTGCTCCCAGGCAGCACAGGGACAGCTCTGGGCAAGAGGCAGTAAAACACAACTGTGGCACCGGGGTCACCCCCTTGCAAACAACTGTTTCTGGAATCAGACTGATGTCATTCTCTTTTGCTCCTCGAGATGATCACCTGCAGTTTGCCCCAAGCACTGTGCCCCAAGCTCAGCCCTGTGCCTATCTCTGCTCCCAGCCACATCGCCCACACACCGGGGTGTCCCTGTGTGGGAACCCATCCCTGCAACATCCCCAAGGGATTTGGGAGCAGCCCCACTGTGCAGGCACCAACACACGTCTCCCTGTCACAGCGGGACACCCCCATCCCAGCTTTCCCAGTTTGGCTTCTCTCCCCATCAGAGACATCACCAGCACCACGGCAGGTCTGGGAGCCTCCGAGATGTTCGGAGCTTGAGTCTGACAGTGTTATTGGTGTCATTTGTTACTCTGAGACACAGAGCAATACACGGAGAAGTGCCGGGGTGTTTGGCACTCTCCTCACTGGCAGTTGCCATTAGCGGTCTGCCTTGCTCCCAGAGTGGATAAACAGGTCCATGAGCAGTTCTGTTCTCATCTCCCCCGGGGCTGGTACCAACAGGAAAGCCAATATGCAGCTGAAATCCTTTTTAGACTTTATTAAATATTTAAGGGCCCGACATTAGGCTTTGGAAATTGGGTTTAGGGAAAAAGCAGCAGTTGCTCTTTGAAGCAAAGGCAAGAGAGGAAGGGCGAGGGACAGTGCCTTCATTTGGAAATTAATGAATCAGGCTGAAGCACCCCCACAGCAGGAGCTGGTGGCTGCAGCAGGTCTATCCCAGGATTGAATCCCAGCTTCCCCACGAGCCAACGCAGCAATGTTCTGGAGGGGCAGAGGATTCCCAGTGCCATCAGGAGCAGGGACAGAGCAGCCCCCCTGCCCAGACATCCATGGCACAGCTGTGTCCTGCCACCTGCTCAAATCCATCCCTTGCCCACAGGGATTTCAGGGTGATCTGGCACTCCAACACGCCATCCCCAACCTGAGGAGCAATTCCTGCCCTGGGCAGAGGAGAAGACTCCCCTCTAGAGCAGCATGGGCAGTAGGAAAGGAAGTCTCTCTGGCTCAGCCATCACTCCCTGGAGCCATGGGAAGGTCAGGAGGATGCTCAAGGAAAAGCCTTGCTGGCAGCAGGGCCACCTCTGCTGCCCCTGCAGTCCCTCCTGCAGGGATCACTGAGCACTGAGGGGTGACACAGAGACCCAGAGCGGCTCTGCCAGGTCCGACCATCGATCACAAGATGCTGGAGAAATAGGTGGATGAAGCACAGGCAGCCCTCCTTCCAGCAGGAGGTGTGGGGAGGGAGCCCTGTGCCCACAGGCAGTGATGGTGATGGAAGCGACACAGACCATGCCCCAGGGCTGAGCACCCCACGGCCACTCTTGCCCAGGGCACGAAGCTTGGCTTGCTTTGGCATCCAGCTCCCTGGAAGACCCAGGAGAACAAAGAGGGGAAGGAGGAACAAAGCGACCCCACAAATGTCACCCCGATAACAGAGTGAGCGTGCCCGCTGGCTCCTCCCTGAAGCAGCCGCTTCCTTTGATGCCTTCAGAGCTTCTTGTTTCACAACCTTAATTATAGCGGCAGCAGCAAAGGTCAGGAGAGTGGTTAAGCAGATCCATTAACATGTCAGGGGATAAATGAAATGTGATTCTTGTGATGCCAGAGCAGCAGGGG
>NW_008246054.1:5115816-5121043 GCF_000691975.1 Corvus brachyrhynchos
AGAGGGAGCCCTCAGGGCCTCAGTCGTGTCTCCCCCTTCCCACCCTGGCACTGCAAGAACTTCCCAGGGACTGCGGGGACTCCTCGAAACTTGCTTCTGAAACCCCAAAACTTGTTTTGCTTGCATCTACCTATGGAGCCCCAGGTCCATGCGCATGTGGGATGCCGTGGGTCAGATTCACTGGGAGCAGGTTGGGGTCGCCTTGGAGAAGGAACTGGAGATCACTTCTCTCCCCCTTCCCACCCTGGCACTGCAAGAACTTCCCAGGGACTGCGGGGACTCCTCGAAACTTGCTTCTGAAACCCCAAAACTTGTTTTGCTTGCATCTACCTATGGAGCCCCAGGTCCATGCGCATGTGGGATGCCGTGGGTCAGATTCACTGGGAGCAGGTTGGGGTCGCCTTGGAGAAGGAACTGGAGATCACTTCAGACCACCACAGCCCTCCGGAGGCAGCACAGCAGGTCCACATTGAGCTTGCAGTGAACCTGCACCACAGCAACCCCCTTCACAGCTCTGGCTTACAGCAAAACCAGGCCCCAAACAAATGCCAGCCCCTGGGCATCCCTCTGGCATCTCCTGCCCATTGTCCTGCCTCAGGGCCCCAAACCAACCTGGCCTTGGACACTTCCAGGGATCCAGGGGCAGCCAGGATCTTCTGGCTTCTCTGGGCAACCTGTGCCAGGGCCTCACCACCCTCACAGGGAAGATTTTCTTCCTGATATCCAACCTAACCCTGCTCTCTGTTGGTTTGAAGCCATTCCCGTTTGTCCTGTCACTCCAAGCCCTGTTAAAGGTCACCCAGGCTGACAATTTCACCCAGTGTTTGCCACTGAGGGATAATGGGTTCGTAGCCACCCGGCCAGCTCACCCCGCTTTCTGCTGGATGAGCAACAGGAGGCATTTCAACACAAACCAACCTGGCAGAGAAACTCAGTGCCTGGGGCCAAACACTTTGGAGGCTAAAAATAAACCAGCAGCAGCAGGGGAGCTACCAAGGTCCCTCCTCTGCTCCTGCCCACTGCCCCAGCCAGCACATTTCCTCTGCACCAGGGTGGCACAGTGGAGCAAAGCCCTAGTCTGGCTCAGCCAGCAAGGAACCAACCCATTTTCCCATTTTCCTGGCTGAAAACTGCTGCAGTCGTAGAATTTCCTTTCCCACAGAATTCCACCCGCCACCACGTACCCCCGTAACTACAAATCAATATGTTTATAGTTTGCTCTTAAACTAATGCCCATTAATTCCCTGCATTACTGTCGAGCAACAGAGCCAATTTTGCAGCTTATTGTGAAAGAGTAGAAAATGATGATGCCGGAGCGAGTTGAAAATCCACAAAATAGATCACAGTGGGTGGGATGCGGTTCTTGGGAAAAGAGCATCTTCCTCTCCCTGCACCCACTCTGCAGCCTGGGTGTTGTTTTGGCACCCTTGCCATGGCTCCCACGCCTTCACCTGAGCCCCACTGTGGCCTCAGGAGCACCAGGACCACCATCCCCAACCATCCTGACCCCAACGTGGCCCCAGAGCGATGCTGCTGCACCGACACGGCTCTGAGTGTGCCCGATTGCTCAGCTACTGCAGCCTCAAAAATAACAGTGCTAGTCCTGGACATGGGCAACAGCTGTGCAAAGGGAACCCTGAAAGCCAATCCCCCAAAAAATGACTGAAAACAAAGAGCAAAATGTGCTCTTCTGAAACAAGCTCAAATTTTTAAAACTGCTTCGTGATTTTAAGGGTTACTAGCCTGGGAGTGCTGCTGCGAGTAGGGACACTCAGCACTGTATTTCTCCTCCAGTTTCTCTCCCAGGAGTCCACACCAAGTAATTTCCACCCAGGACACGTATCGTGCACCCACAACTGCACACGTGCATGTTACACACTTCATTCAGGCCACAGCCACACCTCAGGACCTTCACAAATCTCCAGCTGAGCAGAACCCTCTGACCATGGCCCCACAAGGTTCTTAAACAGAATCCGAAATCCCACCGTGGCCCTAAACCGTGAGCAGCTGGTCCAAGTTAAGCTCAGGTTTAAATCCCCATGGAAGAGGATGTGATCCAGGGAGGATGGTGGTTCCTTCAAGTGTCGGGAGTTACCACCTCCTGGAACACAACACCAAACTGCATCTCTGAGCTACCCCAACGAGGCAGCAGGAAGATTAATAAATTAATTATTATAAAGCACTTTGAGGGCTTTTCAATGAAAGGATTTATGAGAGTACAAAGAATTACATAATTTATTATTCAGTATTATTATCACTCAGCATTGACTTCTCCTGCACGCTCCTGTGAGGCACCAGCCTGGTCTCCAAGGAGGGTTAAACAGCCCTGCAGCCTGGCTGTCCCCACAAGCACTATTCCAGCACCTGGCAGATGGGGGAGCCTGGCATTGCCAGGTATTCCTGGGCACTCAGGTGCCCAGAGACACAGAAAGGCACACGGAGATGGGTCCAAACCAACAGGACTTGGGCAGCCGGCACTTCGAAGAAGCCCTTCTGCGCCTTTAGGTGTCCAAGTGCCATTAAAATCTGGCCCCCAGCACTGTAAGTCAGGAGCAGAGTGGGGAGGGGAGCCAAGAGACGAGGTTTCCAGGCTCCTGCCTTTCCATGTCCAGTTCCCAGCAGGGCCTGGGACAACCTGCTCTGAATGCACGCAGGAAAATATTTCTCGCAGCTCACAGAGGCCGCTGACGGCAGCCCTGCAGCATCCTCGGCTCAAGTTCCCTGTCCACAAGTGCCCTGGCACCTGAGCCATCCCATGCTCCTCTCCTCCCATCTCCTGCTTGTCCCAGGATTGCTGCAACTGAGGCACGGCCAGAGAAACACCACAAATAGGAGATGGAGAGCCCAGAGGGGACAAGGGAGACAAGAAGCCACCAGGGACTGAAGAGCACTAAGGGGAAACAGAGGTCATCTGTGTCCCATGGATGAGATAAATTTGCAGAAAAGCCATGTGGGGCAGGGAGAGGGGGTGTCATTTCCCTCTGATCCTGCAGAACTGAGAGGGGCCTTTTTGGTATTTGCTTTGTTTTGCACTGAAATTCACACAAACAGAAAATGATGCAATGGAAGGAAATCCCAGCGTGGGAGAAGCCCTTCACGTACCACAGCCACAGCTCACGCTGCCATGGGAACCTCCATGGGACAAATGCAGGTTCGCATCAGTTTGGGCTGCTGGAGACATCTGCCCAGATGTGCTGTAGCAACAGCACAAACAGCACCACGCACGAGGCAGGGACAGCACTCGCTCAGTGACGTGGCAGCCAGGACATGGGATGGGCAGCACAGGCCAGGGATATTCTTGTGTCTGTCAGAAAGGTGCCAAAGTATCAACATGCTGCGGAATAAAACCTTTCCCAAGCAGGCCCCCAGAAGCTCTTGAGCAGGCTGTGGATGTGTGTGTATGACTGTCCCCTGCTCCAGCTGTTCCAGCAGCCACAGCACTGGGGTCTGGATCAGTTCCTCCCCCTGTACTCAGTGCAGCCCTGCCCTCCTACCTGCCTCTCCTCTGCCCGGCTTCCCCAAAACACAGAGGGAAATGAGCATCTTTCCAATCTCCCAGGGTCTGAAGATAAATCAGAGGCTCTCAGCCGTGCCTGGGAGGGCTCTGTGAAGTGCTTCACCAGACAAGGGAATGCGCACTCGCCTTGACAGCTGCAGAAAAGGGGCAGAAGCGCTCAGCAAAAGTAATTAATCCCAGAGACGAGAGGTGGAATGAGCAGAGCTGAACAAACAAACCCTGGAATTAGCGACAGCTCTCCCTGACAGGCACCACACTGCCAGCCACATGCTGCTGGGGCACGTTGGGATGCTGCACCAGACTCCAGCCACACAAAGGGCCACGTGCTGCTAGGTGCTGCTGCCTTACCTGCACAGGTACAGGGGTCTTTAAAAAGCAGCAATGAGAGGTCCAGAGCAGGCAGGCAAAGCTCCAGACAGGCTGGAAATTCACTGAGAGATAGATCAAAGGACCACAGCCTTTCTTGGAAAGGGTGCAGTGGAAAGGGGAGGGCACCCAAAAGAGAGGAGCAGAAAGTTCGGAATGAAGTATTTCACAAAAGCAATGACCTGCTGGCCTTACCCAGCAAAGAGACGTCCCTGTGCCCAGAGACGTTGGTTTCACCAGCGCTGTATTTGGCTGGCTTCAGCTGCAGGTAAGACCTGAGCCACCACTGCCTGTGTGCCCTGTGTCGGCCCCTCGGGTGCTGGCACCTTCCTGGCGCAGAGGAGCCACCCCAGGGGTGCAGAAAGCCCAGCACACAGGAGATCACCAGCAGATGAGGCTGTGCTGGGGCTGGCTGTTCCCAGATTCCTCTCCATCAGAGATCAGGTCGTCACAGTGGCTGCAAACGGAGCGGGTGATTGCAGCACAGCATTAATGGTACCTGGCCTGGCGCGGCTGCACTCACCGTGGGCGACAGCTGCAGTGAGGACACCAAAACCCAGCTCAGCTCCAGCCGGGGCTGTGCCCACCTGGCACTGCCACCTTCTCACCATTTCCTCCCCCTGAGCACTTTGAGGAAGCCCAGCCGGGGTACCCCAACCTCTCCTAGCATCACACCTGGTTTGGCTATGCGGACATGCCCCCACCACCTGCCCTCCTCCCGCCTGCTGTGCCACGGCAAAGAGCAACCCCGCGTGTAGGGTTGTGCAATGCACCAGTATTGCCTCTTCTCCATATGGGAGAACTTGCTGCATCCTAATCTATTGCCTTTTTGGGTAAGCGCTGCTGTGGGACTGCAGCAATGACAGAGGGGAGAGCTCGCAGGTCTGCTGCACGTTTGGGGAATATCTGCGACCTGCAAGCAGGGAGGCAAACTTGAGCCACGAAAGCCTTTGTTTCCTTTGTGCATCCTTCAGGAAAAAAAATGATTTTGCTAAAACTGGATGGCTGAGGCACCAGCCACGTTAATTAGATTACGGTGGAGGTCCAGACGGGAAAGCCACTCACTCAGAAAATCAGGTTATTAAACCGATACGGAGATACTTAGAAAAATATCGAACTCGCCGGTGTCGGGCTCTTCTCTCCACTTCAGAGCACAATAACAAAGGGAACCCCTCCAACTAACGCACCCAACTTTGGAAGCCACCCAGATGCTCGGCACCCCGCTGCCGGGCTCCGGGGAGGCAGCGCGGGGAGGACAATCCCCGCGGCGGGCCCTGGGTGCCAGGGACCGGGCAGCCCGGGGAAAGGATGCTCGGGGCAGGGGCGGAGGGGCGGCGAGGGAGG
>NW_008246054.1:5121848-5167881 GCF_000691975.1 Corvus brachyrhynchos
CCTGCTTGCGGGGGGCTGATGGGCAGCGGGGGGATGAGGAGAGAGGGGCGCTAGCCGTGGGAACACAGAGCCTAGAGCAAGGCTGAGCTCCGAGTTCGGGGGTGACCTTGGTGGCACATCAACACCTCCAGCTGTAGGAGCATTTTCCAACCCCTGGGTTCCTCAGCTAAAGAGGGGTCTGTTCCCGACAAGGAAAAAGTCGGATCCTTGTGGGTCCCTTTCAGCTCAGGCTGTTCAGGCTGAGCGAGCTGGGGAAGAGAAGGCTCTGTGAATACCTTAGAGCCCCTTCCAGCACCTAAAGGGGCTCCAGGAGAGCTGGAGAGGGACTTTGGACAAGGTCATGAAGGGACAGGACAAGGGGGAATGGCTTCACACTGACAGAGGGCAGGGTTTAAATTAGATATCAGGAAGAAATTCTTCCCTGTGAGGGTGGTGAGGCCCTGGCACAGGGTGCCCAGAGAAGCTGTGGCTGTCCCCTCCCTGAAAGTGCCCAAGGCCAGGATGGATGGGGCTCTGAGCAGTCTGGTTTAGTGGAGGGTCGCCCTGCCTGGAAAGAGGGTTGGACTAAATGATCTTTAAGGTCCCTTCCAACCCAAACCCTTCTGTGATTCTACCATTCTCTCACACCAGGGTTCCATGGAGCCTTCACTCACTCTCTGCAATGTGTACATAGAGAGATGAAGTTCAATCACTTCAAAAGCCTCACAGATTCAGCCTACAGCAGGTTTGTGGTGCAGCCAGGAAACCATACAAGTGTTAAAAGCAGCAGCACCTGGCTTTTCCCCACCTCAAACCCATGGAGGGCTTTGTGCCTCCACAGCAGCTCAGTGTCTGTGTGCAGTCATTAGCTGTACCGATGCACACGATAAATACAGTTTTCTTCCCTCCTGTGTTGCAATGAGGGCCCTGCTGAAGCTGCCCGGGCATGCCTGGACTCCTGGGGTAGCAGCCAAAGAGGGGAAAATCTGTGCCTGGATGCAGCAAAACCTGTCTGCGAGGCTGTGGAGAGCCCAGCACAACGCACACGGGGTGTTTGCCGAGGGCACAGAGGAGCACAGCTGACACAGCGCTGCTCTTTGCACCTTTATTGTTTTTAACCAGCCAAACGTTGCCTGACACTCACTTCTCCAGGGATACATTCCCCAAGTGGATGTTTCTAAAATGCCTCGTCCTCCATTACCCAGCCTCACACAAACGAGCTCACTAAGGCAGAAGAGGATAAAAACACCATCACCATGTCCCAGCAGCGGCACAGCCCGGGGGATGAACTGGAGGGATGGCACTGAGCGACAGGGGATTGGCAGCACGTGGCAGTGAGAGCTCTGTGAGGCTGTGTCTCCCCTCCAGCATCCCTCTCAGTCCCTTCCAACATTTGCAGGGCTTTTAGGGACAAAGGCCTGCCTGCGACTTCAACATAGGCCTCAGCAGATTCCACTCTAGTCCCCAAATGTGCTGCAAAATGTCCTGTGCAGCCCCTTCTTTGCTGCCCATCAGCAAAACACCAATGTTTGCAGTATTTCCCTTCATCTGTGGTCCCTGGGCTGTAACCACATTGCAGCAGGGGTGTCCTTTTGTGTGCAGAGCATGACCTGTCCATGCCCAGCTGGGGGTCCAGCAAGGTCCCAAACCTTCCCTGCACAGCAGAGGCATTCTAGCACAGGCTCTGCTGCTGCAAAACTGATGTTGAATGGATTTAATTCTATTTAAAACTTTGCCCTGCCTCCACCACATGGAACGCTGAGGAGAGAACGCAGATCACACAGACGAAAGGAGAAAAGTAATCGGAAACTATGCAAGCCAGTCACTTTCACTTCCCAATTATTAGCTTTACCCCTATTACTGTTTAAGTAACAACACTAGTGACATTTTCTAGGATGAAGTGACATTTCTACAAGCAGAGAAACACAGCCCAAGCCTGGAAAGACTCCTGGGGCTGATAGGATTGAAATCTGAACAGCGACTGGGGCACAAAACAATCGTGCCCAGCTGAATGTGGTCAGTGCGCCCGGAGAAGGAGCTGGGTTGTTTGCTCAGAGGAAAATTCAATGCAGGCCAGTCCTTGAGAGTAGTTTTGCTTTATAAATCCCCCTGGCTCTCTCTTCCAAGACAGACCTCAGGCATTGCTCACATCTCCCACCATCAGCAACTGCAGCACAAGCTCAGAGCCAGCCCAGCCCTGACCCAGGGTGGCTTTTTGATTAAGCAACGTGTGCCGCTCGCAGGGCTTCCACTGTCTGATCCCCACAGAGCAGCCATGGAAATGATCATTCCCTGGGCGATATTTGCCGTTGCTGCCGCGGTCAGAGCGGGTTCCCGCTCAAAGGGAAGCTGTTACCTCTCCTGCCACACCAGTGCTGGAGGTTGGGATGGATCCAGTGCTCCACGTTCTGACTGTAAAAGCTGGGAGCTGTGTGGGCTGCACAGCCGAGTGTGTGTCTGCAGAAAGCCTTTCCTTCCTCGGGTTAATAAAACCCTGGAGTTCTTTTTCCCCAGGACACAGCAAGTCTGTCAGGCTCAGCCACGCAGCCTTTTGTTCCACGTGGGCTCACCAGGCTGTGCACGTTTAATCAGCATCCTCAGACGCCATCACGGGGGTTTTCCCCAATGCATCCTTCCTGATTTAATTGCCAGGATTGCAGCTGCCTCGTGGGAATAGCCCTGCATGCAAGCAGTGAGGTGCAGTCCGCCCCGATCTCGTGTGCTCATTCTGTGCTTCATCACAAATGGTCTTTTCTGTCCCCCTTCGTCCTCCTCACTGATGTGCTCAGACCTAAAAAATCAGTGGTGTTACACATCCCAAGCACAGCACCCACTGAATCGCACCCTGGGCATGGCTGGAGCTGTTTGTGGGGAAATTTGGGATGGGGTATGGCATACTTGCACTCTCGGATGTGCTTTGACGCAGGAGCTGCCCCAGGAAAAGGAGAAGAGAGGCAGGGGATGGACTCTGGTTAGCCCATCCCATCCCCTTCCTCGCTCCTCCCCTTCCCAGGGCTGGACGAGGCGCCACACGGGATCCGTTCAGGCTCCAGGCTTCTCCAAACCGCTTTTTCCTACTGCATCATGAAACCCACACATCCACCCACCCATCCATCACAGTTGTCTTTGTGGCCAGTGTCACCCGCAGTCCTGTCAGCTCGTGAACATCCCCCTTCCACATCCACCCACCCAAAAGCAGATCGAGAAGATGCTCCAAAACCCAACAGACCACATGAGCGAGGAATCTGTGACTGGAGACATCAGTCTGGCAGTGAACTCACGGAGCAGAGCACACACAGCTTGTAGTTTATGCTTTTTTGCGGAAAAGCCAAGTTTTGCTCAGAGTTTTCTTGTGCCAAAGCAGGAGTGGGTCAGCAGGGGAGTGGTGAAGCATCAGAGCCTGGAATGGGGAAGGAACATACACACAGAGGAGATTAATTATATCAACTACAAAAATAGTTGCTATTTTAAGGTTAATGCTTGAGTGATCTGACTCAGTCAGAAAAAGAGCCAAAGGAGTAATTGGCATCAGCGCTGGCTGCTCCCCCAGCCAAGCCATGGTCACCGCTGGCACAGAGAGCCACCAGAATAGCTGCTTTTCCAGATGATTTGAAAAAAAATGCCATTAGAGTGAGTTCAACATCCTGGTGCAACAACCACGAGCACAGGAATGCATCAGCTCGTCCTGGGGACACCCTCGGCTTCCCACACATCGCCCGCATCTCTCAGATTACAACCATTTTACATACGTACGATCGCAGCACTGTGAGCAGCTTTGAACGGGACTCCACAGCTTCCAGCTCACCAAGCAGGGTGTTCCTGAAGCTCTTTTAAGCTTGACAAGATGCGAGTGAGCTGCTCTTGCTTCGCCCCTGGTATCACTGCAGGTCACAGCAAGCACCCAGTGCTGGCATTTACCAACTGCTTTGATAGGTGAGCTGTATATGACTAAACAAGAAAGCCCTTAAAAATCAAGATTTATAACCCAAACCACTCCAAGACTCTGACTCCAGCAGCTCTACTGGCTATCACTGCTATAAATTAATTTCTATCGCACCACATTTTAATGCCAATACATGGCTTCAGAGAAACGAAACAGACACAAAACACACCAGGTTTTTGGGTAAGTGGCAGCAGAAATGGTGCCCTGCAGGCTCTTTCCCCAGGAAATGGAAGTGTAGATATTGAAATGATGGCCAAATGCAGCGGAAGGTCTGGAAATCACAACTGTGCCAAGGCTGCACGTACAGCTGTCGCTCGAGACTGACACGCAGCCGAGGCGCTGAGCGTTACAATTTGCTACGCTATTAATTTCTCTGTTAAATTCTAGTTTATTTTTTAAAGCCTGTATTCTCTTTACAGCCTCTGGGGCTGTAATTGTTATGCTAATGTAGGAAGCCGGGAAGGGTGGCTGTGGTGAACTCATCAGCTGTTCTCCTATTGCCCGCAGTTTGCAGGCAGCCCTGGGCTGAGACAAAGCCAAGCAGGAGGTTTTGTGGATCTTCCTTCGATCTCCCTTCACGGCACATCACAAATCCCAGCTGGCAAGTGGGAAATCATCCTTGTTCTGCTCCTGCCGTCCTCGTCCTGCAGAGCTCAGCCCAGCCACCTTGAGCCTTGAGCCAAGGCTTGATTCCAGACAGGCTGAAAATAAAAGGCTCCTCGTAAGGACGACCAAGGAGTGCAGTGCACTTTGTCTGGGTGAGATAAGATCACAGTCACAGAGGCGGCAGCAGCATTTTGCAGCAAAGGCTCCCGGCAGCATCCACCAGCACCCTCAGGGCTGGAAGAGGGGTGGGAGAAGCTGTTCTCCACCTTGTTCTTCACCTTGTTCTCCACACACTGGGCAGGTGACTTGAGCACTGCTCACCAGGTCTGCTGCCAAGCTTCAGCAGGGTTTTTAATAACAAACCCCACATCTGTGAGAGAAGCGTCCTTAAATCTGAAAGACCGAGGTTTGGAGCAGAAAAAAGCTTTCAAAAAAATACACGTATTTGTAAGAACCTTCAAAATAAAGGGCAGCCACGTGGCTTCCAGCTCTTCTGTGATCCTGCCCGGATGTTTGCTCTGAAGGCAGCTCCGTGTCCATTCCGTGCGGAGCTCTGAGCATGCAGAGGGCACAGGGAATGGGTGTGGTGGTGGGTTTCACACCACAAACCAGACAGAAATCAGCCTCTTGATTACTCATGAATCCTACACTGGCTGATCAGCCCCTCGGTGCCTGGGGTCTGTCTGCTGAGGACATGCGGAGGCCGGGGCAGCTACTGGGGCTGGTGCTGCTGACCTGCTCTGGTTTTAAGACAAGACACAAGTCTCTTGAGCAAGCTTTGTAGGCAAACTGTGCAGTCAGCAGTGATGTCTGCCCACCCAAATCCTACCCTGCAATCATTAAAAAAAAAACCAAACAAAAAACCAAACCAAACCATAACAATCCCCAAAACCATTCAAACATACAAAATGGACCTGATTGACCTGTACCTATTCTTCAAATTTTGTTGCTGTTTAAGAGTTCGAATTGTTGCCTCCCCTAAGGCTGCTCTGATTCACGGCAACACTCGGGCATTGTGTGCTTGGTAAATCCCAGCAGATATTTCCGCTCAGATTTTGCGGCAACAGTTAAAACCCTGACTGACTCAGAATACAGATTAGGGCACACACCAACCAGCTTCATTTCAACGTGTTCCTCCTATGGAGCAGCCAGGCTCACTCAAGGCGCCTATGAGGTTTAACAGTAAAACTAAAATGACCCCCCAAACCAGGAATTATGCACGCAATATACTTCCCACTGAGATAAGCAAATGGAAAATGGCTGAGCCAGGCATTTCATCCAGCTCACAGCCAACAAGGGGTCATTCCCTGCAGTGTATTTAGCAATGATTTGTCCAGCCTAGTGTTGATTATCTAAAACAACACAGAACTGCCTCCATTTCTCCAGGGAGATTGTTTGCAGCCAAACTCATTGACAAAAGGTTTCTCCTAACATCTTGTTTTCCTCTACTTTCGTTACATCTCACCTCTCCACAGCTCAGCCTTCGGCCACACTTATTCCAAACCTGTTTCCGTGGGCTCCCCCATGCAGCCATTTTGTACTGAGCTACATCTTCTTGGCTCTTTTTAATCATCACTTAGTCAGGCTTACAGCTTTAATTCTTGTAATCTTCTGCCATTGCCCAATTCCTTCATCTCAGTCACTGCAGCTGTTCTTTGTAGCCCCTCCAATTTGGCTACCAGCTCCTGGTATGAGATCCATCCCAAAATGAACAAGTTTGGCTTCTCCCAGGGGAGGCAGATCAGTACCTTCACAGCTGTTCTGGGTGGAGGACTCCTTCCAGCTTCACAGAGCTCCTGCAGAACAAAGATCCCGAGCAGTTCAGGGAAGAGGCAGCTGGAGCACTGAAAATTACTCTTCCACACCCGCAGTAGGTGGTGGGTGCATTCTCAGGGAGACGCTGGGATACTGTGCCACCTTACCAAAGTGACTCAGGACTGAAGGCACGTAGAAGATCTGCACCCCCAAATGTCCTCAGGGACTAAACCGCCCCAAACCTATTACTACACTTACAGGTGACCCATGTTTTAACTGCTCCTTTCACTGAGGATGCTCTTGCCAAGATCAGCACAATCATCCCAAGAAGGAGCAGTAAAAGGAATTTCACACCATCCCTTCCATTTTAATCCTCACCTATTCCACCTGCCACCCCTGTAACAACCTCACCTTCCATGCCTGTATTTTTTTTTTTTTTCAGGAATACAAGAGCCATCTCATGTATTGTGTCTCAGCCACCCCACAGAAAATATCCCATGGGGAGAAAAGCCACAACAAAGCAGTGTCACCCCAATTATACCATTTTCTATGGATGAGAGAGGAGAAAAGGAATGGATGACATGCATTTTTTACTACTTAAGACAGAAGAAAGCCCTTGCCTCCTAATGGAGGGCCCCAATATCAGGATCAGCTGTGCCAATACAAGCTGTGTTATTACCTCTGCTGTACAAAGCAATTTGGTTTTTATTGACCATTCGCTATATAGGGCACTACACTCTCCCCTCATTAGAGCCTGTCACTCAGAAGGCAAAGGAAGGCAAAAACAAGGTTTAAGGAGAAGGCAGCTCTTTGTAGTCATGAGGATAACCTTGCTGGAGCAAAAGCATAGACAGCAGGCAGCCTGGGCTGCAACAAAGAGCTGCAAATGATCAGACAGCTGGGAATTTCAGACACTGGAAGAAAAACCTTAGTGCAGGTTGAACAATTTACCTCCCCTGGGCAGGAAAACACCTACAAAATTGCATCCAAACACAGAACACTGAGGAGAGTTTTGTTAGCTCTGGTTTTGTTTCTTCTTCTCCCTGTGTAAGTCTGCCAGATGACCTCTGCTTGCAATAGACCTCAAATATTAGGAGCTCTTCTTTGTGTCTCCTTGGAGAAAATGGTCAGAAATCAATTTTTCCACTGATAATTTCATTTGGTCTCCTTATCAAGTGAGTGTTCCCGCAATTTAGTCCCACCTTACCCACTCCACCCCTAACATTTCACCTTTCCTTATGGCTGAGGGATGTTTTGGCTCAGTGCAGGCAACTCCAGGAATGAGTCCCAGAGCTGCTGTCAGGGAATGCTAAGGGGGAATGTTTTAAGGCCAAATACACAACAGACAGAATACGCAGATGACGTTCCAGTTTGGAGAAACCTGCATTAAAGAGATTTAGACCACTCTAGTGCAACAACCAGTGAGCACCTGCATCAGGAAAAGTTTGTTCTAACTTACGGTGGGGTATTAGGAAATCCAGGTTCCAAGTACTTTTTATAGTTTAGCTCCCTGGTAAAACACCACCCACCCAGAGGCTTGAGGCAACACAGAAGCGGCTGCCTGGGAGGTGCAGGGTTGAGAAGACAGGCTATTTCTGGCGTTACCCCTCGGTGGTAGGATGAGAACCATAGGCTGAACTGTAAGAAACATCTTGAAGACTCGAATTTTGTGCTGAAGGACATATGCTTTTGAGGGACGGGGGATTATCAGGAAGAACACTTCACAGGAATGCTGTGCCCTCCTCATCCCTGCCAACCCAACCAGTTTGCAGAACTGAAATACAAGGTTAGATCTCAACACCTCAGGAAGAGCACAACTACAGACATCCCAAATTACCATCAGTCTAACCTAAAATAGGTCAAGGACTTGCCCCTCTGAGATAGTGTGGACAGATCCACCAAAGATATTACTTAAACAGTAAGTTTCTATCCTTAACTTGTATCTGGACACCGAGGTTCAAAGCATCAGCTCCTTGTCTGCTCTCACCTGGCAAGCTGACCACAGGGCTGGAGAGCAGCACAGATGCTCCTGCATCCCTGCCTGCCCCAGACTGCAGGAGACACAGGGCTGTGAGAAACACTTTTGTTTAAGACTCAGTCCACAAACTATTGCCTAAGTTCAGCTTACAAACTTAAAAGAGCAGCTGGGCACATACAAGCACAGCTCCAGTACCTGGAGCTCAAGAAAAGGCACCTCAGTGAACCTCACCGGGTCACTGACAGGAAAGCTTTTCCCTTCAAAAGAAGTTTTCCACACAAGTTTTGTGATTTGGCCCTGTATCCATGATGCAGATGTTGATGGCTGGAAACAGAAGTTGAGCACAGGGAAATGCAGACTTTGGGATCAATGGGTCAGCTTGGCTGCTGGCAGTTCACAAGGAGAAAATGAGATGCATTAAAAACTTCTTTCTGGTCAGTCTTTATTTTACACATTTGCATCACAGCAGGGAAACCAAGTTACACAGACTGTCCTGACTTATCTCTACCTTGTTTCTCTTCAAATAATGTTTGCTGTTCTTTTAATAAAGTTTAAAAAAATACTGAAAAAAATCCATTTTTACATCTGAACAGGAACTGAGGAATAGGATATTTACAGGTCACCAAAACCCCAGGAACTGGACCTTGCTGTACACAGAAAAGTCTTCTTTAGTTCTTCTGGAGGTCATTTACTAAATGAATTCAAAGCTGCATTGTACAAGGTGCCCTAAAGCTGCTTAATGACACAAGAGGATCTAGAATTAATTATTAATAGTTCCTAAAGGGCAAGGGAAGCTATTTAGACCCATGCTCTGTTTTGACAGAGCAGGTACCAGCTCCACTGGCTACAGGATGAAGTGCTTCTGACGATGTGGAGGTCGGACTCTACTTTAGTACACAGAGAGCAGAACACTTGAGTGAAATCCCACAGGGAAATATTTATTAAGAATTCTCCTTTCTAGAGGATTGCTGCAGTCAAAACATAAATGGGTTCTTGAGCCAGTCAGCCTACAAGAAGTGATTCTTTTCTCAGCCACTTTCTTCCTACACTACTCAACATCTGAGTATCAGTATTTTCCTAAATCCTGTTCCAGCCACTTGGGAGCACAGGTCATGTACAGTTCTCCCTGGATCATTGCTATATTCAGGCAAGAAACTACAAGGGGGAAAATGCACAGCTTCCCAATATTCCTAAGGAAAAGTGATTAATCAGCCCAAAACAGTGTCATATCCAGCAGCTACAAAAAAGAAGCCAAATTAATTCAATTTAGAATAACCTTTTACAGCAAATCAACCCCAGGGAACACAAAGAAACATAGGTCAAGTGTCTCTGAACAGCACCACCTCAGCTTTGTGAAACATTGAGGCTACTGACAATGTCACAGTTTCAGTGTGAGCCCCACAATGTTCAAACCTCACTGCACCTCCCACTCCTGCGGATCACAGCTCCTCACTCTTTGTACACAGGTGAAAAATGGGGATGTGCTCTATGAGTGAAGTAGGGATCATAACAGGATCTATAAAACATCTGCTTTCAAGTGACAGCAGTCTGTTAGCTGGCGTGACAGGTCAAAATGAAGGAGACTAAAGGTAGGCTAAAGGAAGAAGGATTTCCTTCCCTCTCCTTACTAGGTAGGGAACTGCAGTTCTCAAAAGAGCCTACAATACCCAATATTCGCTTCAAATCGGGAAGTTTTCAAATAAACAACAAAATCCCCTCCCTTCTCATCAATTTGATTGTCAGTGACTTGACTGCTTTTCTCTAGAGGAACACAGAGTAAGGAAAAAAAGACTTTAAAAATCTTCCACGGGACTTCCACCAGATGTGCACACTGGAGTGATCAGGACATGCCCTTTCATGGCCAGAAGGAATGTTACAGTGCTCAAGGATACATGGTGGATGCACGCTCATGATAGAGAGGGTCCACTTAGCTTAGAAAAAATACATCTTCCACACTATGAGCTCCAGACAAAATGCTGCAATGCAGCAAATTTTTACAACATGCTCTCCCAGGGTATGCCAGCATGGAAATCCAGGAACAGGGCACTCAGCTGGAGGGAAACACTGAACAATGCACTGCACACATCACGACATGCCGAGTTAGATGACAACATGAAAGAGCATCTTAATAGGACAGCATGTGGCTTCTTCAACTCAAACTGCTCCACTCCGAGCAGGCAGCAGCAGTGTTCCAGATGACCCCATTATGTCTTGCTTTCTTTTAGTACGTCTCTTGATGAACCATCAAGGAAAACATTTTCCAGCCTGAAGAATGCAAGAGTCTGGCAGTTGCACTGCAAGGAGGCTTCCTCTGGAAGACAGCCTGCTGAGCAGCTACGGCAGGAAGGAGGAGTGCAGCAGGGGCACGTGCATGTCAGCATCCACAGGGATTTATTGGGGCATAACCTGCATTACAAGTGAAGACTGAACCAATCCCATTTTTATCTGCAGAGGGGACCGAGTGCTCCGCTGCAGCAACATATGGGAAAGCATTCAAACCATTTATTCCCATTGCACCAGACCTGCCGTTCCAGGACTCCTGTCCCTCTGCTGCTGGGTACTGTCGGGGCGATTGCTTCAGCTCCTCACTTCAGTAAAAGCAGCGACAGGGAAGTAAAGCCGAATATCCCTAAACGATCTGCAATCCACAACAGCTCCTCTCGCTTCCCTCCCTTCGAGAGGCAGAGCTTCCTACCAGATAAGCAGCCATCAGCATGTGAAAGGCAAGCACTGATTATCCTGCCTGGGAAGCTCCAAGCTGCTGCACTCCACTAGCCCTGGAGTCATGCAATGCAAGCCATGCAGCTGTGGGTCTGCCTGGGAAGGAGGGGAGGGAGCAGTGCTGTCTTTGATGCTCTGCAGTGCAGCACTCACCGTGCTGGAGAGAAGCACAACTGCGGCCATCCTCTCCACCCTCCAACATCCCAGCTGCCGACCCACCCATCATATCCATCCTACACCCCTGCACGACAGACTTTTTGTCCTGCTCCAAGGAACTGCACCAGAGAAAAATTCACTTTGGAAATGGCTGCAAAAAGATTCTTCTGAGTTTTGGTTTGACCATGACTTTGATTTTCCTTCCTAATGCTCAGGTCTGACCATTTCCTGCTGCTTGGCATCCTGTGTAAAGCACCAGCTAAAGCTGGTTGTAGAGCTGACTGCTGAAGCTCAGGGTTGAACTTGGAAAAAGCTCTTTTAAAAAATACTTCCAGAATACTGCTGTGGCTTTTCATGCCAAGACAAAAAGAAATGACCCGGTTTTTTTGGCCTTTGACTGGTGAGCCAGGGACTTGGCAGATAAACCTACACCATATGCAACTTTAGCAAAAAAACTGCATCTATTAAAAAAAAAAAAAAAAAAAAAAAAAAAAGAGAACCCTGAGACTAAGGTAACAGCACCTGCCAAATTGTCAGCTCCACTGATGCTGAGGTATGGAACAGGCAGCTGTTTGGAACCAGCTCAGCACTTCCTGGGATCACAGCACAGCCCTCGAGGTTTTCAGTGAAATGCCACACCCAGGACAATTTCACATCTCATTCACAAAAGGAATTCACAGGCTCTAGAATAGCATCGTCCAGATGCACTTCGTTCCTGACAGCACATCCTTATCCCTTACATACCTCAGTGCTAACACACTTCTTCAGTGGGCTTCTCTCAACAGACTTTACAGCCTGTTTGAGCAGCCCTTTGGATGCAGTGAGTGACACTTCCCAGGGACAGAGTAACTGCAGAGGATGAGTTTTTCAGGTATTGCATTTAAGTGTATGATGATCTGGGACTGCCTGTGTTTTGTTTATGGTCCAATTTCTCACACTTCAGCTAAATACGCAGATGACTTCTTCCTACAGAAGGCTTAAAAGGCCCGTAGGTCACCAAACAGCCTTTCCAGTGGTATAGGATCTCTTCCCACTAAAACCATCTCACTGCAAGTCAATGACAGCAAAGTCAAACTATCACTGCTGTGATTACTGTGAAGTTACAGCTGAGGAGGAAAACAGAAGAGGACACTGCAGCCAGAGACAAATGCTATTCTTGTGCTTTACCTGAAGAGAAAGCAGTTCCAGGTATCAAAGCAGGTAGATTTGTTTCTACCATTTCCATGGTGCACAGAACCAACACCTGGGAAAAGAAGGGGCAATGGGGGAAAGTGATGCTGCTCCTCAAACAGCAAGTCTTGGTACAGACAGCTCACCAACAGCTCCACAATCCCTGCTCAGGAGTGAGGAAGTGGTTCAAGATTCTAGAGGAAATCCTCCTTCTCAGATTGAAGAATAAAATAACCTAGTGGCTAACAGTTCTCTCATCAGCTGTGCCCCAGAAATGTAGTCTCTCCAAAAAGCCAATTCCTGAACGAGTCTGTAAGCGATGCTGGCACATCCAGAGCTCTGACAGTGTCTCTGCCTGACACCCTGGCAGAAGCACCTGGCTCAACAGCACCACATGTCAATGTCTCTGCATGAATATTAAGGCTTCAGTGGGTCAGTGACTTACACTTGATTTATTTTCGTAAAGCTAATCCTCATTTCACCAGGAGCCACTTCCATCCTCCCCCAAATTAACACCCATTCTCACTACTACAGCTCTGGACACCAACTGCCCTACTGACAATCGCAGGGACTACAGAGAAAAAATATGAGGCATTTTGGAACGTATCTGTAAAGACTCCACTGCAAGTCTGCAGCTAACAGTCAAGGATTCTATATTCCCCTTCATCAAGGTTCTGGTCATAATCTTCTCCTCTCCTGATAAAAACCAAACATTTAGGACTGGGAGTTACAGTTGCCAGTTTTTGGTGGCAACACCACTTTGACCAGTTCAGCTCATCTCAAACAGCAGTGTCATTAATCCTACACAGCCAGAGAGATACAAGTAGCCATCCAGAGAGGCCCAGTAACTCAGGATAACTGTGAACCAGAGATTTATGCTGCAGTAAAATGGCTTGACAGATTTTCATTGGAGAGTCTGGTACTGTTTACACTGTGCCAGAAAGGAGCGACTTTTGAAATACCTTGAAAATATTTTATGAAGGCAACCAAAGTGCTCTGGGTCACAGCTTGAAAGTAAACATTTAGGCAGACCCCTAAAAAGCAAACATCAGTCTTACACCTCTTGTGTACTTGTTGTCAGGTGGGGGTGAGTCACGAGCAACTCCATGGACAGTGAAGAATGTACATAAATGCTTATTGCACTATGGGCTTAGTGCTTTAATGGAGAACAGTCACTCGTTTCCTGTATAGCAACACAGCTGAAAACCTGACACGTTCAGGTGGACACCTGCAGGGATAAGACAAGAAGATACTTATCACCTCTCACACTTGTATGAGCAGTGGCAGAAGTCATCTGATCCAATACCCGTTCAGTCTCTCAAATAACTGCAGTTGTTCCCATCCATTTGTTCTGCAACGTTTTGTCCAAGCCAAAAGGAGAGTTTATAAAAAGAAAAAAAAAAAATACTTACATGTCTTTATCTTCTTTTCCCACCTTCTGACAGGCTTTGCAAGTCCCAGCATACATGTTACATAGCAAGTGTGTGTGTGTGTGTATATATATATGAGCATTATATAAAATATATTCTTTACATACACACTGAAGATCCCTCTTCACATTAGTATTACACATTCTGAAGAACGCAACAATTCAGAATAAAGAACCGATCCAGAAAGGGGGGGAAAAAAATAAGCTACCCAAAATCCCTAGGAAAGCTTCACACTCCTTGCAGGTACCAGGAGATCCCATTTTCTTAGGATCAAAGGAATAGTTATATTTCTGCACTGCTTTGCTCCCCCTAGACATACCCCACTCTGCAGTTTCAGTGGTGGGGAGTGCAAGTTGCTCCCTTTCCACTGAGAGTAATATTAATAAATTAAAAAAGTTTCTCTGAAAGTGCTGCCTTAGTCCAGTCCATCATGCTGTGCCTTCCCATCCGCCCTGAGGCTCTGCTGAACCATTCACCACTTTCTTGACCTTCTTCATGCCCTCCATTACTCCTGAAGTCGTCACCCTGGAAGAGAAGGGAGAAGCATCAGACATCAGACCTTGAACTGTAAAATCCATTTCAGCAACAGCTCACACCATCTTCCTGTACCTATCAAACAACACATCTCACATCTCTTTACCCACGCTGAGCAGTTTCCATGTTTGATCTCCTGTATAATCCTGGACACAACACAGATGGGCATTAGAAGCACAACCACTGTCCTTGAGTACCTCAAGGCCCTTCCCATCTATCATTAAGCTAAAGCAGCAAGTAATATTGGCTCATACTTCAAAAAAGGTAACAGGGGTGGTTAAACCAGGTGTTTATTTGCTAAATTTGAGCAGTTCACTTAAAACCCCCCTTTTACTATACAGCTGATCACCCTTATTTCTGTGACTTTCTTCTGCATTTTAATAGGTACAATGTATTACACAAATACACATGCAGTGGACAGTGCCCCAAATGAACCATATTGGCTTAATGCACACCAGCTCCTCTTAACAGCAAAATGAGCAGCAACAAAACAGAAGCGAGAAGTCATCATTTTTATACCATCCAAGTCTGGATTTGTCATGGCAATCTGACCATTGAACTACAAAGCCTCACAATACCATTCAACGTTAGGTAGACTGAACTGTTTATCCAGGCAGAACAGCACCATTCCTCTTGGAACTGCCTTGGCTCTCCAACAGCTCTTCAGCTCAGCAGCTTTTCTCTGCTGCTACACAAAACAGGCAGTTTGGATGCACAACACATTTCCTTTATTCTTTTGCACAGTGTGATTCTCATTCCATACAGGTATTTTTTTTCCCCCACAAATATGCGACAAAGGTTATTTTGGATGCTGAAGGTAAGAGTGCCAGTAGCTCAATGCATTCCCAAGGGATGCCTGGAAGCACACACAGACCTGTCCTGTTCAAAGCTGCCCCTGTTGGTCTGTGAGTGCTTTCACCTGCTGTTTACCATGTCAGAGTGCTTTATTTGATCAGAGCTGCTAACAACATCTCCCCAGCATCTCCCCAAGAGGAGAAGTCACCTTCAGATAACGCTCTTCTTCCCTTAGCTCCATGTTAGATCCCAGCTTCTGCTCATGTACTGTAAAAATAATTTACTCAGCCTGCTGTGTTCAGTGATATTGCAGCAGGGGCCACACTGGGATCGTCAGTGGTTCAGACACTTTAGAGTGGGCCTAGATGAGCTTGGGCTTAATAGGAAAGGGTCACAAGATGTGCTGGTTTGGACAAGAGTACAGATCAAATAACTTTATTCCCTACTTAAAATAAAAAAAGAGAAGTACAGATAAAAGTAAGCAGGTTGCTTAAAGGAGAAAGATGGAATTAGTCAACAATTAACATTTCCTAGAAGAGGTCAAACTAATCAGTACAGAGCCATTTAGATCTCTCAAGTTCTCCCTGTTGACAAAGATTTCCCACAGTCATATAGGAAAAATTCTGGAGAAACATAAGCTAGACAAAACCAAAGTAGATGGATAACTAATCGGAAAAGTATGCATTGAGATGTACTTAATGGTTTCCTGTCAAAAGTGTAAGAACATTGAGTGTGGCTCCAGAGGGGCCTGTCCTGGGTTCACTTCTACTCAGTATTTTCAGTAATTGCCTGGGTAATGGAACAGAGAACTTGCTTATTAAATCTGCACAAGACACTAAGAGCTACATATTGGAGGACAGGACTAGAATGCAGAAAGATTCTGGCGAATCGAAGTAATAGTCTGAAAAGTACAGAAGGATGCAGCAAGACAGCTACCAAGTTTACTCTTCAGAAATAATCAACTTCGCAATTACTGAATGAGGAGCTAAGTATCCATTCCTCAGGGAGGAGCTGAAGATTGCCATGAACTACAAACCAGAAATGAGCACCCAGCACACCAATGCAGCAGCAGACACACCAGGATATACAAAGAGGTGTTTCACACATACATGACACCAAAGTCATCCCAACACTTGATTCACAGCTGGGAAGATCCCACCTGGCCCACAGCCTAGATTCCAGCACTGCACTCTAATGCCATTAGACAGCCACTGCACACCAAGGTGGTGACAGAAGTAATGGGAGGTTATGGCTAAGAGGGAATGATCCACGTCCCACGTTTATGGGACAGTTACACACAAAGTGCAGGCAGATCAAGTCATGTCCTTTGCTACCAGAGAGGCCATTTACTGTGTCCCCCCTCAGTAACAGCAAATAACTGGGAGAGATTTCTGTGTGGATTCTCCAACATTGAAGGTTACAGTCCATCTGAAGAGTTGAAGAGACTGTTCTTGTCTCGTGACAAGTGCATGAAGTAGCTCTCAAGCCCCTGCTTTTCTCAGATTGTTCAGGTGCAACAGGCAATTCCTCTCGCTCTCAGAATCAGTCCAGCCATCACATTTTAGTGCCAATAAAATAAGGGTTGCAGCACTAAGACCAAGCACACTGAAATCCTCATTACTATCCTTGCAACAGTCTCAGCACTTCAGCTCTGACCTGCAATACAGCAGGGAAATGTCTGCTGAACTGCATTTCCAGCCCACAAATCAGAGCAGTTAAAATGCAACAAATCCTTCTTACTAAACCAACCCTCTCCAGAGAGCATTTCTGTGCCTGCCAGAGGGATATCTATCACAAATGAGACAGAGAAGGAGTTCCCCAAGCACTCCATCACACAGTGGTACATGCTGCAGAGATTTCATGGGGTTTATTTTTCTCCTGCATTGTATCCAAGGGATCAAGGAATGGCTAAACATTCAAAAGTATCTCCAGCTCTCCACAGTGGCAGATCTCAGCTGTCTTTTCTCCTGTTTATTTGTTTTATAGTCCAACAACAAACACTGCAATACTGGCAGCAGCCCGCCCTTACAAGCTGTTGCAAACTGGAGTGAAAACTGATCAGCCACAGAGCAAAAAAAGCTGATCTCTGCAAGGGAAAGATGTGTTAGGTGAAGAAAATCACTGCTAATGGAGCGCACCATGAATCAGTCTGCCATGAAGCACAACCTGAGAGAAAGCAGAGAAAAGCAACCGAGCAGGACGTCAAATCTCAGCACAGAATAAGCTGCCTCATGACACAGAGAGAAACTCCAGATCCCAAGGCATAAGCAAAGATCAGTGTTACCACAACAGTTCCCTGTGTTGAGGTTGTTTTGGGTGTCAAGGAGAAGCAAAGTCTCCACACACTGAGTAAGATGGATTTACCGACTTGAGAACAAAACTACTAATGGTTCCTTCTCCTGCAATTCCTCCTCCAGTGGAAATATCTTAACCTCCCATGCATGTATGAACATCATTCTCACTCACGACCTGTAAAAGAGCCCTTTGATAGCCAGCATATAAAGCCAGCGTACCAAATTAATGACATTTAAAAGAAAAAAAAAACAACCCAAGAATTCTTCCTTTCCCCTTCCTCACCCCCAGCTCATCTACTGTATTGTTTATATTTTTGTATTCATGCCCCAGAAATGGCATTAGGACTGGAAGCCTGACAGTTCTTTCTGCCAAGTGTGGCTGCACCTTTTCAAGCAGGGAACTTTAATATAACAAACTGTCAGCGACAAGCCCACGTAGTGACAGAACTCAAGAGGCTGCCCAGGACAGAATATACAGAAAGCCACTTTGCTGGTGATGAATGGCTATTGAACCTGCTTGAGAAAGGACAGACAGGTCCTTAGCTCAGCTTTAGCCACACTCTGCTCTCCACCAGGACAACTTCTGTTGAGCCTGGAATAACTGAAGAGATTCCTGCAAAGTCTGTGGATCCTTTCTCCAATCCAGAGTTACCTTTGCTATTCTTGATTTGTATTTTATTCTTGAGAGTTACAAGAGTTACAAAGAGAGGATTTGTGCCTTGTGTTGCTTCTGTCAGACACCTAATTTGCAGATTTTTCTTGAAACTTTGCATATTTCCAGTGTCTTTAACAATATTGATATTTACTGCCAGACCGAGCTTTGTATCATTTGCAATGCATGAAAACAGACCCAAGCTAGAGAGCTGCACTTAAAATGTCCTATTTTTTTTCATGGAAGACAAGCAAGCCTGGAAAAGAGGTTTGATAACCTCACAGCTTTCCCCTCTGCTGGCTCATAGAAATGTTGAGTCTAAAGGAACTGAATATGCTTCTGTTTTAGAGAACCTGATTTTAAACAAAAACCCTCTGGGAGAGGAAAACAACCATAAAACCCACATAGCAGAACACCATGAACTTTCCAGGTTTTTAGTTTCTGCCATAGTCTGTGAAGATAAGTGGGTATTTATCACATGAAAGACAAAACACTCATGCAGTGGTTAGTCAGGATACTGTCAGGCACTTAGTCACCTGCTCAAATAAACCCAGACATTTTCTCCCACCCCAGAAACAACATTTAATATTTATAAACATAAAAATAGGACCAGCCAGACCAAATCAATAAGAAATGTCATACACTTCCATTGCAGTGCTTCACCTGTCACAGAACGTGTATAAACTGTTTTTCAAATATCTACAAACTTAATCTTCCTGATGGAGCTGGGGAAGGGAGAACCAGACACAGATTATACCCTGCCAAGTGCCCAAATGGAATAAAACTTCTGGTGAATCAGATCAGAAAAATTCAAGCAAGGCTAAGGGGAACAACCCACAAGGCACAACAATGGAAACTCCCAAAGCAAAGAGCAAAATGCCTTACTAGGAATAGGCTCACAAGGAATTCTAACCCTTGAGTTTTTAGCAATGTCTATCTCACTAGGGTGAGATGTAAATCACTGAATTAGTTCATTAAACTTTCTCCAGCTCATTTCTGGCAGATTCTTCTAAATTTAGCAACTTCTCAATTGACTAAAATCACTGTATTTGAAAGGTGTCCTATTATTAGTCCTAGCAAAACCCCCACAAGCAAAAATTCATTAAGCACGTAATACAAAGTTGAAATTCGCTCTAACAGGCAAAAAGGAAAAAAGCTTTTTCTGGTACAATTACAAATTCTGCCAGTTCAGACAGTGACTTCCTGATGTGAAGCTTTTTTATCAAACAGCTTCCAAACTGAGACCAGTTTCTTACATAAACCATTTAAACACACGTAAGTGATAGTGATTTTAAGGTCACTACCCACTAGTTGGATTCTGCTTACAAAAATGACAGATTTTCTAGACCCAAAGCAAAAATAGCTAAGCATTTAAAAAGATCTTTGTTACTAGCCATATTTCTGAGATGTTAAACTCTTTACATGACATTTGAGTCTGGATTCTATGATTCAAACCTCCTTGTAGCAGTTTTCCAATAAGATTCATTTCTTTCTGAGCTAACTATGACAGCAAACACATTTGGACTTTTTCGCCTCTGTAATAAAAACAGTGTTGATTTATTTCACCCAGGTAAAGGAGATTTGCCAAACTGGAAAAAAGTCTTAGGAACAGGCTTCTGAGCCTGTACATCAACTGCAGTTATGCATCAAATGTGTAACTACCAAAGGATTAGGTTAGCTCTGCTCCTATTAAGGCAGCAGACTCTGGGGCACCTAAAGCTGTATCCAACACCACTGGCAGGCTGAATTTCTTAGGGCATTTTTAATTACACGTTCAAAAATGCCACTCATTTTTTAAGTCCTCAGAAAACCACTGCAAAGAAAATGACAGGGACTTAAGGGTGAGCCCTGCTATATAATTTTTCCAGGCTAGCTCAGGTCCTGAAGCATTTGTGGTGCCTTGTGGTTTAGCAGCAGGGAATAAACCAGGGAAGAGTATTGATAAAAATCCATCTCCTTGGCTCAGTGCTGCTTAAGATATATTTTTGCAAAGCTATATGCTGAATGCCAAGGCAGAAGGGACCTTACACCCTGTTCATTTATTACTACATTATTTTTATACATGTATTATTATTTATGTTCTGCAGATTGGTGGGTCATTTTTGTTGTTCATTTGGGTTTTACTAAATATGAAGCATTAATGATGATCTGTAAAACTCATTCACGTTCCACGACCTAAATTAAACTTAGAAGCTTTCTTACTTGATATTTTCATGGGCATCTTTTCACCCCATGAAAAGCTTTACCAGCTTATTCCACACTACTGCAATATCCAGGTCAGAGGCTCCTATGCACACCACAAATCTCTTTACACACACCAGAACAGACACCTCCTCTTTAAATGTGGGCAGATCCTCATCTTTGTCAAAGAAGGATTTAGAGAGATTAAAGTAAACTGGTTTTAAACACTACTTTTCTCAAATCAAGTGAAGAGGTAAATAAAAGGGGAGAGGGGTTCTTACACAGCTTCCATCTCCAAGTCATCCTCATCATCTTGAGAGAGCTGTAGGTAAGGGTTGTCTGATGCTGGACGGAACTTGTACCCAGTAAGGACAAAGAACACGAGTGTGGCCATCTCATCCAGCAGCTGCAAGTGAAAACACAAGATTAAGTTCACTCCTGCAATGCTCTGTGGTCACGAAACATTGCTCCTCATTCATAAGGTTCAAGGTTTAATGGCCAAGAGGCCTGGGCCACAGCAGAAACAGAGTAATTCCTGTCCAATTGTCATTCATCCCAGGCTAAAGGCTGTCAAATCCTTTGTTCTTTCAGTTTTCCAAGTCACTTTAAATACAGTTACAGTTCTATCCATCTCTCCAGAGCTTTCAAAGAACTATGGCAAGACTTGGCTTTTAATTGAGGGGGGGAAATCATCCCTACATTGCTATTTTCAACAGTTAATGTATTCCAAGGACTCCCTGCACAGTTACTGGGATTATATGTTAAGAAACCAAGTATTTAGAAGTCCATAGGCAAAAGAAGCCCTTAGATGGAAGAGCAAAAGCATATTTTCCTGGCTCCCTGAGGCTACAATTACATAGAGCAAACCTGACTAATTTTTTTCTCCTTTGTATGTTCTTGATTAATTTCCTTCAGACATTTTTAAATTGAAAGACTAAAAATCAATAATGCAATTACTTTCAGACATCTCATGTATCATCCAGCAGCCTTGCTGGACAAACATAAAACTAAGAATATATTCTTTCACCTTAAGCAGATCAGTGATAAAAATCAAGAGGAGGCAGGGTGCAGCACTGTGCTTTGAGATGTTTTACTATAACATGAGGAACAATTTATGGAATTTTGTTGTGCAGTTATATTTAAGGAATAATAGAGGAAAAAATTGAGGAATGGAAGTATTTTCCTTTGCTGGCAAATACCTGGTACAGCCATTTCCACTGGAATGGAACAGCAATCTTTATGAGAATTGCAATGATCCGTGTGAAGTAAATGTAACACACAATCTGGGAAGGAAAAGGAGGAAGCATGAGAACAATAGCACCATCCTTATAGAACCTTTTTACCCCAGAGAAATAGCTCATGCAATTCCCAGACAACTCATTATGGCAGACTAGCCTTATTATGCTCCTCAATAAACATGGCAGATATAGGCTGAGGGCTCTACTGCTTGTTGAACATCCAATAACTCAAGCTGTTGGTAACATACTCAAGTTACAGCAGGAAATGCTTCAAGTATTACAATTTCATAGAATTTCAAGAATCACAATTGTAATTTATTACTCTTGCCACTTAGAAGAGCTTGAAATGAGGCCGTTGGAAATCATTAAGAAGCCTGTGTTCTCCTGGGAAACGTACTCATGGCTCCCACTGACTTAATCAGAAACTGCACACATGCATCTCCAGGCACCATTTGGTCCCAAGTTTAATTTTTAGCGAGTTTACAGTACGTTATTCAAGCCCATCAATTCAACTGGCAGCTCAAGCTGTCTCCAGAGGAAATCAGGAAGCATTACAAATAGCTGGAATTTAAAGAGAGACAGAAGGATACAACCATTAGGAGAAAAAAAGGAAGTTGCTTTTAGGATTGTAAGCCAGTTGACCAAGATGCCAAAGCACAGCAGTGCCAAGAGCCTCTATCACATCCACCAGCTACAGTAGTTTCCAACAAGTATTCCATTAAAAGCTCTGAACAGCTTCCAAGTTCCCCACATGCATGTGTGCAGGTGTTTTACTTACCATGACATAGTAATGTCTGAAGAGCTTCAGCTTTGCTAGGTTAATGGCAGCTATCAAGAGAACACAAAAGTCCATCAGAAAATTGTTAACATGAGACAGTTTCTTTTGATGCCTGTCTGCAGGGTAGGCAAGTGGTCAAAACTCAGGTAATCCTAGGCTAGAAGGCTATACAGGACAACTCCCAGGCTGGGGTGAATTCACATTTGTCCTGAGGTGGGCCAACCTGGCGTGTCCACATACAGGACAACTCCCAGGCTGGGGTGAATTCACTCTTAAAAAGGGAACTGAGATTGCTTTTACACTGAATTTTATATGCACACACTCTGCAATACAGAACCTTCCTCTACCTGTATACGGCCAACTACACACTGGCACCTTGCTCCCGCCAGAAGGGCCACGCCACCTGACACTGCCTCCTAGAAAATCCTGTCTTTTCTAGAGCCCTCCCTGACCTGCTCTGTGCCTTCCGCTGAGCTGAGCAACTTCAAGGTAATCACAGCTCTGGGAACCACTGCATCTTGCTGAACAGCAGCACAGCACTTTAATACCTAAGCAGGGTCCTCTATCATTCATGGATCAGCCACAACTCACAAGTGAAATGGGAAATCATCCCAAACAGTTCCCCAACATGCAAGCTGAGGCCCCAGGCAAACCTGTGCACATTGCACAGATCACATCAGCTGGAGCAGCACAGAACATTCATGTGAACGAGCTGAGGTCAACAACAGATGGAGCAGCTGTCAGCTCTGGTCTGAGAGTCAGCTTTTAGATGTGCAGCAGGATTACAAACATAGGCCACTGATGCTTTTGTGACAACATGAGAGGAAAAGAGTCCAAGATATGTTGACAGCTTACAGAGACACAGTTTAGAGCCAATGAACAGGAGCTGCCAGTTAAAAAATACTGCCACGTATTTACTGGTGCTCCCTCCAAATCCTCATAACGTATTTATCAGATGTGAAAGTGCAATACATTGAGCTTAAGTTTACCTGCACCCCCTCACAGAACTCACCCACTGCAAAGATTTATAAAAGGCTGCATGTATTTGCATGTAAGGTCTTCAGGTTCACAAGAGAGCAAAATGAAGTATTTCAGATGAGGGAGAGAAGGGCTATCAGCTTCCAAAGAAATGCTTCACCTCCTCTGACAAAAACAAAGCAGTGTCTCTTATGTAAAGGAAATGTCAAATGCACCACTGCAAATAAATTCCTGTAGGTTCCCACTACAGAAACTACACCGAAGACAGACAGCACTCTGTTATAAAACTACTTTTATAATCTAGAGATCAAGTGTCCATTCCCAGTTTACCTTTAGTGTTCCAGGGGAACAGCTGAAAGCTACAGACACCTTGAGCCAGATACAAACCTTCCTCCAGCACACACACTCTAAGAGCAGCACCTGACCAACACAAGGCATAAACTGACTGATGACGTAAAGTTAAAAGCTTTTCCTAATAGAATTGGTGAAAGATTGAAACATGTAAATATGCATGATAAGTGCACTGAATTGTGAAACAGGGAAGCAGTATTGTCCTATTTAGAGAGCGCTGCATTGAGTGTGACCATGAAGATCTTGTGATTTCCCACACACCGGTTTGCACACAGAAGGATCTATTTTGAACTCAAGGCATCCAACTTCAAGAACTGCCACCAGTTGGTGCATTGACAGGCCAGGAGAATTACCAGGCTTTGTAGTTGAAGGAACACCAACTCAACAGCTGTGATTCAAACTGCCGGTCTATCAGTGCTCTACAGTCAATGCCAGCAAGCTGGGGAGTAATTTCTGATGGATTCAAGCACTGCATAGGATGAAAGGACAGCAAAGCCAAAGATCTGACTGCCAACTGAGGTGTCATAATTCCACCTCTCCCAGCTGATGGAGCACAGCTCAACATCTCACCTACTCATCGTGATAATTGTCCTGGGCTGATGCTATGAAGCTGCTTTATTCCCTAACCATCAGCTCAATGCCCAAGGACACTGCCTTTATGATGGCCCCGGGGGCTGGGCCACAGGGCCCGAGTGTGGCTTGGTTCAATGGTTCAGCCCTAGGGCTCGGGGCTGGGGGGGTGTGGGCAGGGCTCAGGAGGGAGTGCACCGGGAGCACTGTGCTGCTTTTTGGTTTCCTTTGTGTTCCAGCTAGCTGGGAAAAGGTTTTGTTGGGTTTTTTTCTTGTTCTTTTTTTCCCCTTTCCTTCCCCTTGCCTCACTGCCTCCCTTCCCTCCTCACCGGTCCAGGGAGCCTGCAGGTGGCCCCGGCTGGTCTGAGCCCGTGTGTCTGTTCCCTCTCCAGGAATCTGTTGTATTTTGAGGGGCTTTTTTCCCCTGTTCTACCCTGTTTTGTTTGGGTTTTTTTCCACTCTCCACTTGTCCTTGTGGAGGAAAAGGGGAGGCCCTTTTCCCTTTGGAGGAGACACTCATTCCAGAGTGTTTCCTCCTGAAGTTTTGTCTCCAAACCCGAGACAATAATCAATAGCAAAGAGTCATAAATTGGTATAGCCACATATCCAGAATGTCTGAGCATGGGAAAGAAGGGGAAGGAGAGGAAAAAAAAGACAATCACCACCAAGGAAAAAGGCTAAGGAGGCACCTGTGGAAGCTGACTTGCTCTCCTCAACTGCAGCAATATTTCTCTCCGCTATCAGATACGTAAGTCAGCATTAATGCATGTCTACAAAATTCTGCCAGGCTTTTTTAAACAATTCAAAGTTACAGGACACACTGTTCTGGAGAAAAATCTAAAATCATCATTGCTTGGCATCAGCAGCCTGTGAACTGCTTCCTCACAGGCTGAATGTGCTCCAAGCAGTAATACTGGAGTCTTGCTATCCTGGACACTCAAAGATTTCTGTTCACCTCAGCCGGGCAGCCCAGACAGTGACAGCAGCATTTACAAGGAGAAAGGCTCAGCCAGCAGCTGTCACTTACAACTTGAATCACTTGCAATCCAAACCTGTAAGGCTGTGATAACACAGCAGCAACCACAGCATGCAGTAAAGGTTGGGTAAATTTATATTTTGAGTATGATAACCATTCTGCAAAGGACAGTACTTAACTGCAGAGAAGGAAAAAAAAAAAATTAAAAGAGACCTTCCACCAAAGGTTTTAGAAATTAATTCACGCCTATGTTCCATCTCTTTCAGACAATAATTAAAAAGAGAAAAGCCATCCTCCAAGAAAGATTTATAACATCTATACCTTGCTTCCCTCAGTTTTCCCTCTCTATCACCATTTACTTTAACAGCTTGTGCCTGCAACAGCCTGATCTACATCAATCAAAACACAGCACACTCCAGTATTTTGATAAGCAGTCTCTTTTTGAGATTGTCCCCATGCTAATTTCCAATGTTGAGGCTGTCTATAAGATGGAAAAAGAAGATGGACCATCCACTGCACACCACACAATAGCCTTCTGATGAATAAATCTGACCTTTTCAGATATATGTATGTAGTAACAATCACAGGATTCCAGCTGAGGGCACGGGGAGCTCGAGCCCAGACAATACAATCCATAAAGACAAACCATAATGCAGCCAGTGAACGTGCTCAAGGTACAGCTGAGAGTATTTCTGCAATGCTTTGCTTGCCCTACTCATGCTGGTGCATTTGAGATGTGATCTGTGCCATTATCAAACCATAAACGGAAGCCTTCTGCTCTCCCCCACGATGCAGCACACGTAGATCTAGCCCTCAAAAAAGCAGCTCTGAGAAGTGTGGCTCTACAGTCTCTAGAGTTCTCTCCTTAAAAGCATTCCTGTAGTAGAAAGAAGAGGTCAGACAGATACAGCAATGCCCAGTGTCACGCACAAGAAGGTGCCACAGATTAGTTAATCTTGAATGTCCCAAACCACATCAGCCATTTGGCACAAAAGCTCTCCACCAGGGTCAGATGAAAGTCCAAAGTACAGGATAAGCACTGTACCTCCAACAGAGTTGCCACATCAACACTGGACAGCTCTCTGGGGCACCTGGAAGTGGTGCTGAGCCCAGCCAAGCACAGGTTGCTCTGCACCACACAGGACCAGGCTCTTTGCTCACAGCATTTTCATGGCACAGCAGTAGGAAGACACTGCATACTGCAAATGGTTTTTCCTGACATGGGGGCAAGCACGAAAGCATTAATCATCATTTGCCCACTGCGCAGAACACAGGGAATGATGCCTGGGAGCGACAGGCTGTAATGTATTTCCCCTAATTCTGCTGCCAACTGTAACATGCTGCAGTGCTCCAGGAAAACAACAAACCATGATCTGACTGTGCCGTGTCACATCTCTCATCATACACACACAGGTACCAGCAGAACAAACTGCAGCAACACTTTCCAACCTCATTCCTCCCTCAAACAACAGAGGATGTGATCATAAGGGTGTGTTATGAGACTTGAGAGGTCCAGTGACCAAAAACTTGGGGTTTCAAAGAAATATTATGTATAAATAATATATATATATATACACTCCCTCTCTTTTCTCAAGATGCCTGTAAACAAGGTGGTGGCAGTTGAGCAACTTTGCAGGCTGAAATATTTTAGGTCAGTTTGCAAGACTGATTTCCTTAAATCTGCAAGACATTTGCAACGCAGATCTACAAATGGACAGAGAGCAAAGGCTCCCACCTGAAGGAAGATATAATGACAGATCAAAGAGGTGTAGCTAATCACTTGCTTAAGTCTGAAGGTGGCGATTTCAAAAGGGGAGGAAAAAAGATTCTAAAAATGGGATGTTTACGCCCACTGCTGTGCAAGATAAGAAGCCTGTGTAGGTCAGATATACTGCTTTAAAGATCACCTTCAAGGGAAAAAAGCAAACAACCAGGCAGCTCAAACTCAGCCGTAGCACTGTGCCATGCCTACTCTCCACTAGCAATCCATAGCATCTGGGTATGTAAGGTGTCCCTAGATAATGATGGCTTTAGACCCATTTCTCCAGCTTCCCCACTTTGTTTTTCTTTTAAATTATACTCTAGTTTAAATGACTATTAGCTAGTGACTCCAAACCAGTACCACTTATAACAAGCTTTTTCATTAACTGTACGTTGCTAAACCAAAGGCCTATGACAAGTCCAGTCTAAAGGTCTGGTAAATCCAAATCTGCTTCATTCCCAGTCCAGCCACACTCCAGTCACAGCTGTCACCTGACCCAGGGGACTGCTACCTAATAAACAGGTTGTCTTGGGGTGACTTGATGTTGTATTCCCTATCGCTGCACTATGCCCAGAAATTAGTATGTATACCTTTCTATGCTTTTAAACTGAGCCTGAGAGGGGGGAGGAAAAATGGAGCAAAACTTTTTCAAAGCAATGTGCAGCTTGTTCAAGGTCACACAGAGATAGAGACACTTTTTTCAGCTGCAGCAGGAGAGCGGGAGGGAAGGGAAGCACCCGGCTTGCTTTTCTTTCCAGCCAGCTTTCAGCAGTTTTTTCCCAGCTCCTTTTCCTCCGGAGAGTTGAACTTTTGTCTTCCTGGGACTTCGTTTTTTCCTTTTCTCTCTGCTGGACTGTTTCAACATCAGAATACATTGGGAGGATTTTCCACCGAGGCCTTGGCCCTGGAAGTGGGCCCACCACCCCATCCCAGCTCCAAGGAGGGGGAGAGAGATCTACGGAAGGACTCTGAATTTTCCCCCAGGTTTCTCTCAGCAGAGCAAGAGGTTTTATCATTTAGCATCATTATCCTTTTCCTGTGTGTTTGTTAAATAAATAGTTTTTATCTCTTTCACTTTCCTTCGAGGAAAATTTATTTTTTCCCAAACCTGGTGGAGGAGGGGTGGTTGTGCCTTCTCTCAGAGGATGTATTTCTAAATTTGGCCAAACTGGAACACAGGTGGAAAAGCAGTTGGAAGAGAACAAGACAAACAGTCAGAAAACACCACCAGGATACTGAGCCATAGAGTCCTGGAGTTGTTAGTCCTAATAGATGCAAGGAAGCAAAAATAATTTTCCTTAGATCCTCCTCACTGGCAAGGACGTCACCAGAAGACTCAGTGCCAGGAGAAACAGCTATTGAATGTGTAGTATATAATTCCCCAGTATATCCTATAAGTTAATGAAGTCTGTGTGAGAGAACAGGGAAAGCAAAGCAGCCTTTGACTAGACAATAAATCCCAGCAGGCCAGAGGCAGCCCAGCTAGGAGCATCTGCACATGATCCAGCCAGCTCTAATCACAGGACAGTAAAACTGCATAATGAGAGGATCCAGTAACTTTTATTACTTCAGGAGAAAACTACCTTAAACTGCAGGGAAAAAAAATGCTGGTGATTTAACAGTTAGCACCAGTTCTATCTTTTATTCTCATGAGAAGCTGAGACATCAAGCAGCACCTCTGCAGAACAGGGCCTCCAAGGGAAGCTTACAGAGCACCTTGTTCTAGTAAAGCCTGAATGATTTCACCTTTTTACAGTGCAACCAAATCACTTTTGGTTTTCTCAACCAGACACACTAGCAGCATGACAACACTAGGTAACATTCTGCTTCTGGCATCACATTACCGTTCACTTGCTCCCTGTGGGTTCCTACCAACAGCCTCTAAATAGTCCAACCAGATTGTGTTTCTCAAGTGAGTCCCAGCACTGCAGCTCTCCTGGCCACAATCTGCTCTCAGCCTGTGCAACGTTCTCCCTGAAAATCTTTTCCTTAGCTATTCTTTTATTACCGGTGTAGCATAACACAGTTGCTAAGTCCCTCTAAATACACAGTTACTGAACTTGCAGGATCTGCACAACCAGATGGCAACACCAGTAGGTAAAGCTGGTGACAGCAGTAGGTGATTCACAAGCAACATTCACAATGAAGAGCATCGTTACCCATGGAGAGCAACACAAAACAGAGGACTAAACCAGACCTTAAGGGCTACTGTGCATATAGCCCTGACTAGCTGTAAAGACACAGCCAGTTCCTCTCAGATTACCATTTTTTTACCTCCACACTTTTTACACACCACAGTCCATCCTATAGAACTGCTTGGATTTACTCAGGTCTGGATTTCATGCCATATGAAGGACAGTGAGTAGGTGGAACCTTTACACTGAACATCCCTGCTGCTGGCCACCTCACTTTTCCCCTCCTCAGAATGTCTGAGGTTCATCAAACTCCACAGCACCATCTTGTGATAAGAACCAAAGCAGGTACAGGGAGATCAGCTGGGGCCACACAGATTTGAAGGGTTTATGTCTTAATTACGTGCATTAATGGCTGTGTGCTCAGCACCAGGACAGTCAGGTCCACTGCCACCCAGCTAAGAAAAAACACCTGACATGTGAAGTCCTTCATTCAGAAGAAAGACTGCTTCAAGGAAATCTGAACTTATCAGACTTTTTAATGGTAAGAGCATGAATACTCCAGAACATATGCTCAGTGGACAAGGTAAAACAAATCCATCAGTAAATGCCACTGAGCCCAAGTGAACACACTGATAAGAAAGTTACCAATAACATTTATATTATGCTATTATAACTGACCTTTTTAACATTTTCTGTTAGAAGTCAGTAATTTTCCACCATTAGGTTTGGGGCAGTTTTTTGAGCACATAGGGCTGTTGTTTGGTGGCTTTTTTAACAGCCTGGAACATCAAAAAAGCATGCTAGGCTCATCATAAGTGTTTAAATTTAACAGATGGCAAAAAATGTGGTCTGCACAAAGCTAAGTTCAGTACTCAGCCTTACATTTCACCTACAGGGACAATCAGCAGTGAAATGCTGAAGTGCCAGTGAAAGCCAAGGAAATGGCTGGAAGAAGTATCCAGACCTGGGAACAGATCTCCAGAAAGGAGAGACAAGAGTTAAAGGATGGGACTGGGGTTAAAAGGCTGTTGCCAACAAATGACCTTCTACAAATGAAGCTTTGAAGAGTAAGCCACTGAATGACAGAAGGTGGAAAAGGCTGCCTGCTTCCAAAGAAGCCAGTGCTGTGCTCCACAGCTTGCATCCAAGGAACTAATCCAGAAGAAATGAGCAGATAAGGCAGGAAAAGCACAAGCTACAGCAGCCACATTTGGGCTTTCCATCCACCAGCTCCTTTTCAGTGCTACAATAAACATAACTCCACTTTCCACAGGCAGCCCTTGGAGCTGCTGTACAAACATGGACAAGTCAGGAACTGTGCTATATTGAGTGCCAAGTTGTTTTGTTTCATAATAAAGTTTATTTCCCTCTATTTTGTCAGGAATACATTTCTGCAGAAATTGAAATAAGTGGGTCTATTTGGGCTAATAGTCAGCAATTCCGGAATTCATTTCTAGTTCTGTTTCTGAACACTCAAGTGAGGAAAAAATGGCAAATCTGTCAAGATGACTTGCTCTAGATGTCATGTGTAGCTCTGCTACTCTGCAAGTAGCAGAGAATGGGTTACACATTCCAGTTCTGATAATCAAAGCAATACAAGAAAAAGGTCATTTTCCAAAAGTTATTCCCATGAGCCCAATGAGGAAAAGCAGAGTGACACTAATACAGTGTAGATCTATAGTCTTCGTTTGGTTTTTAAATCAGCATCATGTGTTTGAAATTCTGGCATTATAATATGTGGCATAAAAGAGGAGAAAAGAATACAGACTACTTGCCTTTCCCATCTGTTGCTGAAGCCTCTTGCAAATGCCTTATTGACCTGAAAAATAAAAATAAAGAATAGATTAATGGTAAGTTTTACATTCCCTTTTTACAGCAGTCCTCTAGATCACTGACCAGTTTTGTTAGCTCTTTATGGCTGGAGTATGCTCATAATTAACTGTGCTTAACACTGCCCACACTTCATCCTCATGCCCCCAGCTCAGGCAGTCATCTCAAGTATCTCTATTTCCTTGGAATTATGAAAGCAGATTGCTAAAACCTACTTCAGCCTACAGAATGCTTTGTGGGAGGGAGGGAGCAGAGTGAGAAACTGGGGCATTTTCCAGCATAATGCTTTCCACTTGTACAATTAAGCTGAGCTACTCTTCAAAGTACTGCCAAGCATTTGGCATCTTACTGCTCTTTTAAGCTCTTTTCATTTAAGTAGTTGATTATAGCTTACATGTCTACATAGGCAACTTATGTAACAGAAACTACCCTGCAGGAATGTAAATTCAGGGGCCAAGTCTTAGTCACCTTGCTCACATGAGTCATCCCACCAGCTGCAGTGACACTATCCAGAGGAAAAAGGGGCAGGATTTTATGTCAGGGGCTTTGCTGCCAGTTTATGTTGGCACCATGGCAATGCAGGAACACTGGTTGCACACAACACACAGTCACAAGACAGCTCACATTTGTTCTTCAGATACAATTCCTCTATGGAAAGTAAGTTTTGTACCAACACCTCACTAGGTTGGACATACAGATTCCAGCATCGGGTAGCAAGAACTGTGACTGCAAAAGTCAGCTTTATCATGGGAAATGGGGTTTCTCTGCAATTGAAGTTAATATCCCTGAGTTTTTAATTACCATTGCCAAATGCTTGCAACCTCAGAGCTGAACCATTTTGACTGGAGCAAGAGGAAGGACAAGTGAGAAATTTCTTGGAAGACATCTCCCAGCCTTGGCAGAAAGCCACCAGGAGTGTGTAGGGGAAGGGAAGGACAGTTGAAACCCACCTTCACAAGTCAAGCTGAAGCTTATTTCCATCTACTGAGCGATACCTTTCTCTGAAACACTCAAGAGTTATACTCCAGAGTGATGACATGTTACCAGACATTTATATAATCTGCATTTCAGAAAAAATTAATGGAGATACTGGAGAAAAAGAAGAATATTCTGTGTTTATTAACCAAGGAGCCAGAAGCTCCTTGATATCCTCCTTTAAACTCAGCTGTTTATCCAATTAAGACAAAATGCATTTAGAAGATAAATGTTCTGGCTAACTGGCAAGCAGCAATGATAGTGTTTATCTGAATTATCTGTGTTTTGGTTGAGTTTTACATAACCAACATTATTCCTTGCCAAGTAGAGTGGAAGGAAGGGTGGGGAAATGCTCCCTGTGGGATTATTTCTTATAAACAGTCAAATAAACATACAGCTACTCTGCCTGAAGGCAGCCCTGATCTTAGACACCACTACTGTTTTGAAATTTAGCAGTCAAGTATCTAATCTCAGTCAGTGAAGCCAAATCCCATTTTTCAGTTTAGAGAGTCAACATTTCTGCAAAATTTCAAGTTTCGAGAGCACCTACAGTCTGCAGAGTGTTGGCCACAAACTGCCACCCACCTTACCTTATCCCCACTCTAACATCCCCAAAACAAGCGTCTTCCACAGCACTAGACTGAAATGTTAAGACTGATGAGCTTTATAAAAGTTAACAGAATGCTTGACTCCACAGAACCACTGCCTTCTTTTGCTTTGGCAGAGCTGTCGATGCCCATTAGTTCACGTGTTTTCCACACAGAGCAACTCACCATACCACTGGGAATAGGATGGCTCCACAGCACAGCAAGTCCACCAGGAAAAGGATTTCCTTCCATAGTCCATACTCAGTTGTCCCCTCCTCTGTTGACTCTATGATAATGTAGGCCACGTTTGCCAGTACCTACACAACAAGACATTGTTCATGGTTTAGAAACTGCCCAAGGAGCCACTACAGGTGGGCTGTCAACTCAGCAAAAGCCCAGTCAGTGACATCAATAATTTTTCTACAGATCTACATCCAAAAGTCACACGTTCAGCAGCATCTTCACAAGATTTACAGGAAAAAAAACTGATGGGAACTTATTTCTGCTGACATTCAGGAAGTAGTTCTTTTGTTATATACTGTGCTGAATCTACTGTATCAGTCGAGATAAAAGGAGCAGAATTTATTTATTGAAGCACAGAAGCAGGACTGTGACACATACAGCCAATGGTGAAAACAAGTAGTTCTAAATAAAGCCAGTAATTCAGGCTGGTTATTGACCATCTTTTGTACTCTACACCTGAGGCTCGCTAAGAGCCTCAAACACTTACTTCTGGTAAGGGATTTCATCTGGAAAGGCAGAAAATCTCTTCTACATACAACAACAAAAAAAAGCACTGCTCTCCTATGTACTTCAGTTCCTGGAGTAGGAGACCAGCACTGATCACTTTGAACAACTGGGAATGCTTCCCTCTGACCCAACAGGCCTAAAAGTCTTGGTTTTCCCATTTTTTATTTCATTAAGCCATTCAGCAAGCATTTCAGCAGTGACAACTTCAATTCAATTCCTCTCCTTAGCTGTTTAGCACTGTTTTCCAGCCCAAGTTTTGCCCCGCTCTTACAGCCAGTTTTCATTTGCTGAAACTGTTTGATCACTATGAGATAAAAACTGGGAGAATTACAGTAACTTCCAGACTAGGAACTAACCAAGAGGCTCATACAAGCAAGAACTACATGGTACTGTGTGAAGCTTTCACAGCCTTTTCCAGTTTGCACAAGCCGCTCTCCCACAAGACAGGAAGTATCAGCACAGCTCAGTCCTCACCTGAAGTGGGATGACAATCATGAAAATTTTTTTGTCTTTATCTGACAGGATGTGCTTAATGAAAGCCCAGCCTGTGCCAATGAGGGCAATAGTGATGAACAGAAGAGCTCCCTTCAGTCTGGAAGAGAAACAGACACTGCAGTGAGAGAGACTTTATTTTATTTCATCACACTTCCTCTTCTGCCCAGGTTTCTCTCACAGCCAATAAAGCCACAAACCCAAACAAATGCTTTCCTTATCCATAATTTTGGCAAGCACTTATCCAACCCACAATAGCAAAGCAGATGTACTTGCTACAACTGTGTATCACAGAGCAATATTAGGCTTCATTCACAATATATGCAATCTTTTCCTGGGCGAGTCACCCATTCACAATTGTGAACAGCAGCAAACACTGGCAGCTGTACCCACTTACCATTCACACCAAGAACAAATTAGATACTTAAATACCAGTGTGAACAAAGAAAAGTAAAGCATTTGTTATCATTTTACTCCTCCACCCACAGAAGTGCCAATTCTCTGCAGCTGCCCCCTGTAAGTGGAGCTTTCCACTTCACACAGGGCTGATTGCTGAGTCTTTGGTGGTCTGAATGAGAACACAACAATTTCCCACGTTGTTCAGGAGGGAGACAGCCCCAGTGGCAATTTGAATCTATCACATCAATGTTGTGACACACTTACAGGTGAGTGATGTAATAAACAACAGCCCAGCCCTCAATGGGGAATCCCTGAGAAGAGATGTAGTGATAGTCGATCTGGAAGCAGAAAATACAGCACTTTACAAGCTGCTCTTTGACATCCCACCCCCTAAAAACAGCTCTGCTCCACATCCACTTCCAGTTTTGCTTTCCAGTCAGTGTGTACAAACCCAGCTCTGTCACATTTAGAGTACTTCCTTTTGTTTAGCAACAATGAGATCATTTCCATTTGCTCTATTTCCCAAGTGCTAGTGGATGTGTCTTGTACAATCTACATCCTTCCCACACAACTCCCCTACTTAACTGTAGTGAAACAACTGCAGTTGGAACCTATTTATTCATTCATTTTTCAGATTCAGTTGCATTAAGTGACTAGAGGCTTGCTAGTTTCATATTCATTGGAAGCCACATTCACTTTGTCAGACTCCAAAAATACTTGTAGCAGGTGTAATACCATGGACATGAAGGTGAAAATTATGGCTGGCACAAACACTGAATGATTAAATGCTTGCCATTACCTTTGTTCATGAGGTATTTCCAGTGGAAAGGCAAAGTCAATGCAATTCAACACAGATACTATCTATGGAAAGTCTCGGAGCTGATAAGCTGAGGTCTGTTACCATACACCATAATACTTCCTTGCCCTTGAATTTTACAAACATTCATCAAGGTTCTAATTTATTAATATTTACTGCAAGCCCTGGAGCTGAAGCAGTAGCACAGCTCAAGCTTTCAGGCCAGCCACAGACGGGTGAAACATTAAAATGTGTGGAACTCATTCAACCTCCAACCCTTGCTGCTTCAACACTTCAGACCACGATCTCAATTGTATTTAAAGTCAGAATTTGCTGATAAAAAACAAACACTTCCACCCAAGAGCTGCAGTTCAGTTCTAATGCTTCAGTATTAAGACCAGCTCTCCCTCCCACTGTCCCCTCTCCAAAGCAGATTTCCCTAACAGCATGTCCTGGATTCCATGTTTTTACTTCCTAGCTGAACACCTTCAGGCAGAGATGATGTACGCACCGCATGGAAGACTAAGGACAATGATTTGGTGAAAGGAAGGGCTGCCATGAGCCAGTGGATCTTAAATACGTCATTTCTGGGAAGAACAAAAAGAAGGAAGAGCATTACTTAAAAGCCAGCAGTAAAAATTTCAGTTTCCAAGGATATTTCTTTAAAATTTTCTGCAAGTGTCAAGCAGTTGCTCCCAGGCTGAGCTGACCATTAGTGTAAAAAGATTCCCCTTAATGCTGCAGGTCCAAGTTTCTGTAACATTCTGAGGAACAGTTCAACATCGTGTTCTAAACCCCTGATTTTTACTGCTTGGGGTAATTGAAATTATTAATTAATAAGAATATCCCACATATATATACATATCTTAACTGTTAGAAAATTTGCTAACTGTAACTCAACCACAATCAAGATATTTATGGCTCTTATGCTGTAAGTTGCCATTTCCCATATGAAAAAAAGTGATCAATTTTTTCTTGTTATTTATTTTCAAAATCATCTCCTTTTGACATCAACTACAGGAATTTCCTATTTTTCGCCACACACTACCTGAAGAACTTTCAACATAAGATTTGATAAGTTTAGCGTGACAGTCTGAAATAACAATACTGTCTGAAGCAGTTTTCAAATATAAACTGTGTGCATAAAGCATACAATACTGAGCCAGACTTGGAGTTTTAAGTGATCAAATATGACTGTGACTTGGACATTACAAGAGGAGGAATGAAAAATAAAAATCAAAGTAGGCCCCTACTTGCCACAGAACTGAACTTACCTGCGTTTACGAAGTATGTGGATCCATACAGTCCCAGACAGGAAAAAGAAGATAGCCATGGAAATGTAAAGTTTTGGCAGTGGGATTTCACCTGCTGAGAGGTAGCTTTCAGGATTCTTTTCCGTAATATCTATCTGAATATTAAAGGTGTGTTATGGGTACAGTTGAAAAAAAAAAAAATTTTGTTAAAGCACTGAGTTAACAATTACATTTCGCAATCAAATTCACTCATTTAAAATGAGTGTTTCTGAAGTGGCGACTGATGAGACTCAGAAAAAAAACCAAAACCTACTCTTTATCCTCAAGAATCTCTAAACATTTTGCAAAACTATTCTCACAAGAATCGTCCTCTTGGAAAACAATACTTCAGTTATGCAACATAATTCAGAAAGGCAAAGTAATTCTCTCAAAGAATAGTTGTTCTCTCTACCAAATGTCACAATTTGCCCACCTTTGATTCAGAAACAGTATCTACAATAGGCTGCCAGCCTATTATCCTGTGACTGAGAAAACAGAAGCATTATTTAGCATCCTATTTATACCCCTAAGTGGCTTAGTCATATGTGCTATCACTTCAATAAAATAATGCATCGAGTCTGGTTTGAAGTACTGAAGCTGTCCTGCATCTCTTAAGTACATCCCAGCAGGACAATCATCCAGGCTTTCTTCGCTTTCCAATTTCTTCAGTGGGTCAAAGTGACAAACAGCAATTCAGGAAAGCTGGTCTTCTAAACATACAAATTCAGAAGCAGATTTAAAGTAGTCTGAGTCAAGTTACGGCTGCTAAGTTTTATCACCTCCATGTTCCCTTGCAGCAGCATTAACACAAACGTGTAAAAAGCAGTTATGGGGCTGATCTGGCTTAGGTACGTTGATCAGTGAGAGGATTCATACCAGACCAGCTCATTATACACCAGCATGAGCACAGGAAAGAGAAAAAAGTGAAAGCCCAAGCTCTGATAATGACCAAAACCACATAGGACCAAACCCTTGTACGTCAAAAGAGATGAGACATTTGCTAGAATATATTGCCTTTAGGATGTGTATCTAACACCATAAAAACACATCTTTAATTAGGCCAGAAAAAGCAAAAACACTGACTTCAAATACCAACAATTTACATTGCAGCAACAGCCTTAATATCTGCAATCATGTAAAGAGAAAAGTGACTTTTGAGTGCAGCAAAACACAAGCAGCTGCTGTAGCTCCCATCCCATTACAGCATCAGGTCACAACTGTGGACTGAACCCAGCCCACATTCAGTCTTCAGATTTTCAGGCATTTCTGCAAAACCAGTATTTTAACTCTTTTTACAGCTGTCACTTCTTTCAGAAATGCCACTGCAGAGACTGGCACACAATTCTGAATCACTTCCCACCCCGTATGTGCACTCATGTGCAGTGTGTGCTTGGTTACAAGCTGGAGCTGGATGTTGCAGTCTAAGCAAATGAGTTAATTATCCTTTAGAAGCCATACTCACATCAAGACTAAAGAGCAGCTGATCATTAGATGGCCCTTTATTGCCAACACACTTATGGAAATACAGGCTGTAGAGACCTTCTTGTTTATCCGAGCTGATGTTAAAGAAGAACTGAAAATAAGGAATAGGAAAGTCAGCATTCTTTTCATTCACAATAGGGTTGCCCTGGTAGGAAGTCATCTCTACTGAAGCATGAAAGAAGTCAGTCATTTGAGGTCAGTTGGTTCCCTTCAGCAAACAGACTGCTCTGAGGATACCAGCACATCTGGAAGTTTCAACACAATTCCAGAAGCAAAAATCATTGCACCTATCTAGGATTATGCACTCTGGTAATCCAAGCCTGTTAAGTATCAGTGCTTAACTTGGTTCGCCACAGAGAAAAGATAACCAGAAGTATCATATATTTGACATGCTGAAGCATAAAATTTTTATTATACTTGCCCTGCAGCTTTTCTGTTCCTCCCCCAACTATGCAAATTGTGACAGCTCTGGAGATGAGATTTGTGTCAGATAATAGAATTTAAGATGTGTTTGTTTTATAGTAACCAACCATCACAAGGGAACCAGGGTGTTCAAACAAAGCATTAATCTGGTTTCATACAGAGGATCTTCCCCTTGAGTCATCAGCCAGGTCAAAACTATTTATCAGCAATCTGCACTACTGGCATCACAGTAAACTTTAATATGCTGAGGCTCACAGATTATGATATTTATAACAGCATCACACCAAAGGCAATTTAAAAGCAGCTCCTGTAACTTACAAAGAAAGATTTCCATCATTGATGCTTAGCTCAGTACATTTTCAGGCAAACTCTTGTTATCAGAGAGACATCTATATACCAGACTTCCACTTTTCCAAAGTGGGACAGTGAAGGAACTGTGTTTAGACACTGACAGACACCCTACCTGAAATGAAAAAGTTCCTCTGTCATTGTGAACAGGATGTTCTTGTTCTACCATGCTCTGGGAAAAGGAAAAGAGACCTTTAGATTTTCTTAAGCAGGTAACTAAAACATTTGGCTACATCAACCAGACAATCAAATTTGCATTCTATATATTTACAGTAGAGGCTGAGACCAACAGCAAATACTCTCCACATTTTGGCTATGATTATACTGGAATATCCCCCCAGGTTCTTTCTGAAAGAGAATTCCAGAGAGTTTCTTACCTTGGAGGATGTTGTACTTCGTTTGGACTTCTTACCTAGAGATAAAAGTATTAATGGTACATTTAGTGTTTGCATTTAGACATCTGCAGAAACCACCACATTGTCAATACCTTACTCACATCTTCCTACACTTGTCTGCGTGGCAATTTCCCAGCTAATCATTAACAGAGACTATTTCCCAGTCTCTCCTTACTCTCACAGGACTCTTCCCACAGCCAGCATTCATTCTGCATGCATCCTCAAATGCCAGGATACGATTCTCTTCTTTTACACCTCCTACAAAAGCCTACCCCAGGAATCTTTCCAATGCCCCTGGTGAGAGTGGTGCAGGAGGCAGGTGATCTAAACCAAATGCAAGCTACAGCTCTGACTTTTTATGTTATGGCTGAGTACTGTTAATCTCACTGACAAATCTCAAACTGAGCACTAATACATGGCCTGACAAACATATGGAAATCCTAATTAATCATGAGAAGGAAAAAATTCACAGCTTTCTACTAAGCTCCCAGTAAAAATACAAACAAACAAAACATAAAAGCACAGGCGACCTGCCAGGTCAGCATTTCTTCTGAACTTGAGGTGACAGGAGCCTTCAGTAGAGCAGCATGTCAAGTTCACAGTTTGACTCTGCTCCTCTAAGAAGCTTTTCAAACACAAGGTCATCCCTTTCTACCACGAAGCAAAAGCTCAAGACTTGAGCTTTGCTTTTGGCTCCCACACCTCAGTGCACTGTCCATGCTCATGCTACACTTTTTATACCAGAGAAAGCAAAACCACAGCTTTCAGATCCATGATCTCCAGTGCCATCCATCCTTGGTTCTTAACTTCTTAGGACAGCTGTGCAAGCTTTTGAATGGTATCAAAGCTTGTGAACATGACAGGCCAAGACAGACTCAGACTACTCCAGATCAGACTGCTCAGCAGTCTGATCTGAAGTCTAAACTCTGCCAGGAAGGGATAACATGAGCTAATCCCATTAGAGCTGAGATTATAAAATTGTTTTGTCTGCTGGTCTGGAAGCCAAAGGTTCATGACTCCTGGAAAGATTACTGGTATAGTTACTTCTCCCTCCCCATAGTTTCTAAGTGATAGAGTTCAACTCTTTAGATAGACACAGACTCATACAAACATTGGCTGGAAAGGACTTGTGGAGATATTAAACCCAACTTCTGACTCTCAAAGCATACCTGGTATCAACTGTATCATGTTGGCCCTGGTTTTACTTAGTCAAGCATTTAAAACCTCAAAAGATGGAGACTGGATTGCACAAATTATCTGCTATAATCCTGGAATACTTACTTAGGAAAGGTATCTTACTTATTTTACTTCTTTTCCATCCTAACATCCCACCTGAGGCATCCAAGACTTAATAAAGGGAAACAGACATTGCGTGCCACTACTAAAAATTGCTTGCAATCATTGTCCTCCTAACCTTTCTTCAACTAACTGTTGGTGGCCATAAAACTCCCCCTTTAGCCTTTTTTTTTTTGCCAGACAACAGACAACCAAGTTGTTAATGCTCCTCACAGGCACTGAAGGTCTCCAACACTCATTGTCTCTCTGGTGGATCAACAGGACTGGTGAACACAAATCACTGAGCAGGAGACTCCAGCCCCAAAGGCAGCTCTGTGCACAGGTTTACACAGGATGTACACTAAGTTCTAGCCCAAGGGGACCCCAGAACATGACCACAACTCAGTGCTGGATGCACAGCAATAGGAATCAGCAGTGAGAGCACACACAAGTCAGGTTTAGCTGGCTTACCTTTGCCATCTGCATTTTCGTTGGTCCTTGGAGGATTTCTACCAGAATCACTGCTCGGTTCAGAAGTTTTTAGCAGCTTGGTATTTAAGGCAGTACCATTTGCCTCAGATACAAATAAAATTTTAGGTAACAAAGAAGCAGCTTCTGAAGGGAACTGTACTTTCACACTGAAGAAACAAAGAGGGTTTATTACAAAACGAAAGTAAAAGAACATTTTTAAAGAGGCTATTTGTCACAGCCTACATATACCCAATAAAGGAAAATCAACTTGTCTTGACTTGTTTTTTGTATCACAAAGAACAGGCAAGAACCAGATTATGACTTACAGCAGAAGGGATCATTGTGGGAAAAGTCACACTCTACCTCTACATGAAATACAAGAGCAGATGAAGAAAAGTAGGTTTCTTCACCTTTGGTAAGCAAGAGTCTCACTAGAAACTATATTATCATACATGTGCTCTTGCAGAAGAGAGCAATACAGACTTGAAGGTACTTCCATAAAAAAAGATAATTCGAGACAAACAATAAAATGGCAGATTGAGTGCAAAAGTGACCCAAGACATCAAAGCTCATGCCTTCAGCACAATTAAGGTAGGTTGCTTTTGCCTGCCATCCCTTTACCCCTCCAATATGCAGGAAGAGTTCCTGGACCATTTTAAACTGCAGATGTTTTACTTTTACACTCACCTACCCTCAACTTTCACGTAATCCCTTAAAAAAAAAAAACAAACCAACAGCCTACATACACAGCAGCTTCCCAAGCCCTTAAAAAAAATCTGAAGTGTTACATCATCTTCAACTAAAGAAGTAACTTTAAAATGTCTTGTCCGGTCTTTACTCACACTTCAGCTTTTATGTCCAGAAGTAAGATTACAACAGAGACATCTGGCTCTGGTGTCTTATTCAAGATACAGTAATCCACTTCTTCATCCTGGTAACATAAGCAAAACATCTCTGAAGTTCCCTCTGGACACGTTCCCGTCCAGGTAGAGGTTACCATTCTTAGCTCAGCAAGTTGTAAATCCAAATTATCCTTTGCATCCTGCCCATGTCTAAAGTCCCCCCACCTTTTTTTTTTATTTCTTCCAACCATTCCCAGAGTCAGGTAGACTATGAGATGTCCCAGTTTAGAAAAGCAAGTTCACTTCTCTTAAGTCTTACCAGGTAAGTGGAGAAACCGTCATTTCTTGTTCGATCCAAGCTGAATCCCACCTATGAGACAAGTGAGAAGAATCTGTCAACTTGAAGCCAAACTGCTACTGAAAGAGTCAAAGATACTGCTTTCTAAACAAATTCACCCACATTTAAGGCAGAATGCAGGTGTTTTTCTCATCATTTAATCAGACAGAAAAACACATTCAAATATAACAAACTCGTCCATATCCACGAAGAAAAAACATATCATGATTCAAACCCAAACTAAATCTGGAGTACCTTCTGTCTCTGAACATTTTAACTTATTTCAGTATTATTCCAGATGGTTTTGCTTGACAAAAACATTTATTACTTTTATAACAATAAAGAAATGAAACTGTGCAGCAGAATAAGAACTCAGGTCTGTTATCTAATCTAGTATTTCAGTCTATTAAAGCCCCTAATATAACACGTAATATTAGAGTTCTCTTAAAACTAAGGCTGTCACTGCTCTGGAAACCTACTGACACAATGCTCACAAGCTGAATTGCAATGCAACAGGACACAGTGTGAAAAAACTTCCCATCAGAGGACTGCTTAGGAAATTGATGTTCAGTGTAAGTTACAGATGTGTGCATCAAGTTCATCAGAGGATCCAGTAAGTTAAAGGTTCATCCTTAAAGCAGAATGGAGAGTGCTCAGGGATAAATCTCAATACACAGATCCTCATAATTGGCTCATGAGGGGGAGCAAAGCCAACAGCATCACAAGTTTGGATCTGACACCTGAGACAAGTGGAGGCTACCAGTGCAAGGGCAATTTCACAGGAGGTTTCATAGGAAGGAACTCACTGATAAACTGCCCATGTCATTAGCGTCCACTGCTGGCTTCAGGGAAAGGTTGCTGACACTGACTCTCATGAAACCGTCCTTGAAGAAGCCAAAGGTATTCAGGTGCACTTTCTGCCTCACATCATCCTGTTAGAAAGGAAAGCAAGTTTACAAATACATGCAAAGTCATCTGCTGCAGCAAAGGGGAAGCAGAGTGAGTGATGACACTTGAATATTCGTGCAAATTTCTTTAGGATACCTTCAGATGTAACCAACTATTTCACTGGAATGGACCAGCTTTTCCAATAACCTGAACAGCAAGAACTTCAAACAGACATGTCTCTGCCTGGCTATGCTACTGGGAGATATACAAGCAAAATTCTGGAAGAATTTAAACATCTGGCATCAGTGACTAAACAACATATAGCAAAATCCCCCAAAGTGACTGTAGACACATCAAGACAGCTATTGTTTGAATGCTGATTATTGTCATTGACACAGACTGAGAGGAAATAGGTGACTTTGGGGATCTTACCTAACAGAGAGCTGGGGTTTGGCCAAGTGTTTAGCAAATGCATTGTCATCCCCCCAGATCATCTGTGTTAGGCAGGGTCAGTGCTTCGACAGGCAAACACTAATACACTGGAAAACTAGGTGAGTATTGTATGTAAGTTTTGTATGCAGTCCCATACCTCCAAATGATTTTTGGCATAAAATAAATAAAAAATAAGAATAGAATAAATACTGAAAACAGAATTACTTGGGTTAGTTTATCTAGCAGGAGAATTCTAACTCCCTCCTCTACTCCCAGTTTAGCTGAAGAATAATTTCCTTCCTCTCAGTCTGGAAAGGAAACCACAGCAATTGATCTCTTCTCATGCCCTGCTCAGCTGATAAAGGTTTAAGTACAGTAAGCTTTAATTTTTTTTTTTAAATAAGGAGGCCATGAAGGACCTCACATGAAAAGTAGCTGATGTCACACACAGCTGCCACATCAGATGACAAAAGGTCACATCCAACGTCTGCAGTTGGTCCCTCAAACCTACTGGGTCATTAAAATTGGAAGAAAAGCAGAAACAAGGCAACAGAAATCAAAAATCAAATTTAAAATGGAATTTAAAACATTTGACAAGTTGGCATCAAAAAAAAAAAAAAAGTTTCTTCCTCCTGCTTCTTCTAGGAAAAGATAATCAGACTGCAGAACACTCTAAAAAGAGAAGTCAGCTGCTAAAGGCAAACTGTTCTGAAGACAGTCCTGGAAGACTGAGCTACAAATTGTACAAGTACAAAAAGTTCTTCCTCTCCCTCTACCCCAGTATCGATTTTGACATCTCTGCACAAAATGCTCCTGACTCATAAATATCACTCACTGTAATAGAAGGGCACTAATCCTGACACAGCTAACCTGTAATAAGATCACCCTAATAGAATCAAGTTAACCTCGCAAATAACCAGATGGTTCCCTTAATGCTCAGAAGAAGAAAAAACATTAAGTGACATAGGGCTTCCAGCAGATGCTTTGTTCAACAGAGTATTACAGCTCTGCTGTCTTTGGGTTCCAGGTCACGGAATATGCTTGAAACAAGAGCCCATCTGGTTCCTCTGACATTGCATCCCATGTAATTTCCCACTCAGAACAGAAAATTAACCCTAGATCTTCATAGGGCACATCAGATGTATTTAAGCCCATCTGGACAGAGAAGAATTTGGGTGAATCTGAGTGGGACACAGTGTCATCCAGCCACAAGGTGTTTTGTACCTTGCAAACGTGACCAGAGGCAGCTGCTCAATTCAGAGCACTTGCAAGAGCTCTTCAGTTCAATTTAAGTGATTTACTCTGCTAATTTACAGATATGCTCCCCACCAGCAGCAGATAATTAATATACAACACACACCACTTTCCTCCCTGGTTTTATCTCAACTTTGAGTGCTTAGAGTTTACAGATTTAGTTCACAAATCCTTCAGCTTTATGTGATCCCACACACACACTGTCATCAGTTGCCACTAAGCAACAGCAAGAGCATCTATTGCTCCACATACTGACAGTCTAAAGACATTGGCTTACTAATAGTTGTCTAAGGTTTAAGGGGTTGAAAGAACCCAGATTTTATTTATAATTACTCAACTACTGACTTCATAAATATTCAAGTTTACAACAAAGGTGTGAACCCATACAAGTAAATACTTCAGCATCCAAGTTGTTAACACACACATTAATTTAATTTACATAGAATGCATTTAAAATTAAGCCTGCCCTGCAGAGAAGAGATGGTCTGGGACCCATCACTAACAGGTTACAGTCAAACCAATAGCAAAGTTCTCAAGCTTGTTTCCATAAAAATCTTTCCCCCCCTCTTCCACTCCTTTTAGGATAAAAAGTGATCCTGCAATATTTGAATAAGGTCACAGGGAAGCAGAATCCATGATCCTGTAACTCAGAATAAGGAGAAAAATATTCTCTACCATTTTACCCTAAATCTAATTGGGATCACACTGTCAGTGCAGTAGAAGTTCCACCAGAGAGTGCTTACCCTTACCTGGAAAGAATCTTATTATTTGTGTGAGACTAATAGCAAGGCTTATAATTTGTGTAAGACTAAGTGAATTATTGTGAAAGGTATTCTCAACCTGAGCTATTGAAGTCTGAAACCTACCAACATTAAAAGGCCACAGGTATTTACAAGCAACCACTGAAAATCAGCATTTTCTCTGTAACTCCATGTCTGACATGGTCACAAGAAACATTTCAACTACAGCTACTTCTGGAATCCTCTGAAAATTGTTTCTGTTGATCTTCCATAACTCCCAATTTTCATAGTGGTTTTTTTTTTTGTAGGGGGTTGGTTTTGTTAGTTGAGGTGTTTTGGGGTTTTTACAGATCTCATTAAAGTAATGAAGCTGGTAACAATTGCTACTAAGGAGGAGCGTCTCTGGCAAGGTCAGTCTAACAGCAAGATTCAAGCAAATTATCTCTCCAACTCACAAAAAATAAACTATTTTCTACACTTTATAAAGATAAAACATTATTTTTAGAACAGGAAACTGCTCAGACTGTGGCTTGTTTTTCTGATAACAAAAAAGCTTCACATTAGCACAGTAACTACAAAGATACAATAATGAAGCTATTCTGAATTAAGCAATAACAGCTTGTTTGAGGAAGTTTAATATCAAACACTCCCACGAAACTGTGGCCTTCAGCTTGGCTCAGTGTCAAGGCACACTCGCAAGCAAAGCAGGAGCCACTGGCAAGAACATCAGAAAGGAGATTTCATTGTGAAAAGACTCAGTTGTTGGAGCCTGATGTTTACATAAAGGCTGTAAAGCAGGGGATGAAGGAGGAAGGGAGAGACTGCTCTAACAATAAAGCTTATGTTTATAAAGGAGGTGGGCAAAGGCATTAACTCACTGCTACTTCTTACAGCCCTTGGTAGGTCAGTGCTGCAACTTGCAAAAAACACCTGCAAAACCAAACCCACTCTGATGGGAAAAAACAGCAAACAGGATTTAGTAATTGATCCAGGCAGTCTCTAACAAGGACTAAAAGCCACGATGTTTCCTGCTGCGAACATTT